>NC_041383.1:176005205-176091600 GCF_002162155.2 Triticum dicoccoides
AGGCAGCATCGATCGGCACAGTTAGCAGCAGTAGCAAAGGAATCGCTCGATCGGGTTCAGTTAACAGCCATCGATCGAACGCTCGGGTTCAGTAACACGTAGCCTGCAGTGCAATCGCTCGGGTTCAGTTAGAGCCCAACGCCTTGCTTGGGTTCAGTTAGAGCCAACGCCTCGCACACACGCACGTATGTGTACGAGAGAAACGCGCATTGCTCGGCCCCCGACCTCCCACCGTAACCGGCAACTCCCCGAAATTTTCCTCCCCCTCGCTTCTACCACGGTTTTTTCCGTCATGGACGGCCCAAAGAATGTCATGCAACTGCGTCTCCGGCCCGCCCAGGACGAAAAGCCCATTTTCTGTCATGATTTTTTGTCATAGAAGTAGGAGCCCACCACATCTATGATGATACCAGGTTTTGTCACAATTATCGTCATAGAAGTGTCATATGTATGATAGAAAAAAAATTCGTTCGGCCCAAAATGTCACGGATGTGTCTTTTTTTTGTAGTGATAGTAAGCAAGTAAGCAGATGGCAATCCATATATGATGTAAAAACTAAGCAATGCAAGACAACATGCATGACATGGGTAATATAACCCTGCCAAGTTTGAGCATAGACCTCAGGGGGGAAATAGGATTGGTCATCAGTCTCTGAATCCTCCTCTGAGGAGCTCTTTGTAACCAGCAAGATGTCTGCTTCAGCAGGTAGCATTGTCTGCTCTGAATACCTTGTTTTCACTCCAGATACTTCCATCACCGCTTCAAATGGCTGATGCACAGGAAGAGTAGTTGAATATACAAACGTTGTCGACAAATGGAACACGTAATAACACCTTAAGACACAAATCAACCAAAACCCAAATGTCACCTAGATACTCCATTGTCACCTCAAGTATCCGTGGGCATGATTATACGATATGCATCACACAATCTCAGATTCATCCAACCAACATAAAAGTACTTCAAAGAGTGCCCCAAAGTTTCTACCGGAGAGTCAAGAAAACGTGTGCCAACCCCTATGCATAGGTTCATGGGCGGAACCCGCAAGTTGGTCACCAAAACATACATCAAGTGGCACGTGATATCCCATTGTCACCACAGATAAACATGGCAAGACATACATCAAGTGTTCTCAATCAAAAGATTCAATGCGATAAGATAACTTCAAGAGGGAAACTCAATTCATAACAAGAGAGTAGAGGGGGAGAAACATCATAAGATCCAACTATAATGGCAAAGCTCACAATACATCAAGATTGTGCCATAGAGAGAACACGAGAGAGAGAGAGATCAAACACATAGCTACTGGTACATACCCTCAGCCCCGAGGGTGAACTACTCCCTCCTAGGCATGGAGAGCGCCGGGATGATGAAGATGGCCACCGGTGATGGGTTCCCCCTCCGGCAGGGTGCCGGAACGGGCTCCCGAGAGGTTTTTGGTGGCTACAGAGGCTTGCGGCGGCGGAACTCCCGATCTATCTTGATATTCGATGTTTTTAGGGTACCTAGGCTTATATAGGCGAAAGAAGTCGGTTGGGGGAGCCTCGAGGGGCCCACGAGAGGGTAGGGCGCGCCCAGGGGGTGGGCGTGCCCCCCTATCTCGTGGCCTCCTTGAGGATCTTCTGACGTGAACTCCAAGTCTCCACATAAGTAAAATTCTTCTCATTCGAAATAGTGGGAGTATCATAAGAGACTTGAACACTAAAAATTGTTTCAATATTAAAAGAGTAATGTTCAGAAAAAGGGTAATCATAATCATGACAAGTTTTATAAATATAATCATCAGTACTTTTTATAGCATAAGTTTTATCACAATATTCATCATAAGTAGCGACTTCGTTCTCATCATAATCGATTGAAACCTCTCCCAAGATAGTGGAATCACTAAATAAAGTTGACACTCTTCCAAATCCACTTCCGTATTCATCAGGATAAAATTCAACATCCTCCAAAATAGTGGGATCACTACTTCCTAAAGTTGACACTCTTCCAAACCCACTTTCATCAATATAATCATCATAAGTAGGAGGCATGCTATCATCATAATAAATATTCTCATCAAAACTTGGGGGACTAAAAATATCATATTCATCAAACATAGCTTCCCCAAGCTTGTGGCGTTGCATATCATTAGCATCATGGATATTCAAGGAATTTATACTAACAACATTGCAATCATGCTCATCATACAAAGATCTAGTACCAAGCATTTTAATGCATTCTTCTTCTAGCACTTGAGCACAATTTTCCTTTCCATCATTCTCACGGAAGATATTAAAAAGACGAAGCGTATGAGACAAACTTAACTCCATTTTTTTTGTACTTTTCTTTTATAAACTAAACTAGTGATAAAACAAGAAACAAAAAAATTTGATTGCAAGATCTAAAGATATACCTTCAAGAACTCACCTCCCCAGCAACGGCGCCAGAAAAGAGCTTGACGTCTACTACACAACCTTCTTCTTGTAGACGTTGTTGGGCCTGCAAGTGCACAGGTTTGTAGGACAGTAGCAAATTTCCCTCAAGTGGATGACCTAAGGTTTATCAATCCGTGGGAGGCGTAGGATGAAGATGGTCTCTCTCAAACAACCCTGCAACCAAATAACAAAAAGTCTCTTGTGTCCCCAACACACCCAATACAATGGCAAATTGTATAGGTGCACTAGTTCGGCGAAGAGATGGTGATACAAGTGCAATATGGATAGTAGATAAAGGTTTTTGTAATCTGAAAATATAAAAACAGCAAGGTAACTAATGATAAAAGTGAGCGTAAACGGTATTGCAATGATAGGAAACAAGGCATAGGGTTCATACTTTCACTAGTGCAAGTTCTCTCAACAATAATAACATAGATAGATCATATAACAATCCCTCAACATGCAACAAAGAGTCACTCCAAAGCCACTAATAGCGGAGAACAAACGAAGAGATTATGGTTGGGTACGAAACCACCTCAAAGTTATTCTTTCGGATCAATCTATTCAAGAGTTCGTAGTAGAATAACACCTTAAGACACAAATCAACCAAAACCCTAATGTCACCTAGATACTCCATTGTCACCTCAAGTATACGTGGGCATGATTATACGATATGCATCACACAATCTCAGATTCATCCAACCAACATAAAAGTACTTCAAAGATTGCCCCAAAGTTTCTACCGGAGAGTCAATAAAACATGTGCCAACCCCTATGCATAGGTTCTTGGGCGGAACCCGCAAGTTGGTCACCAAAACATACATCAAGTGGCACGTGATATCCCATTGTCACCACAGATAAACACGGCAAGACATACATCAAGTGTTCTCGATCAAAAGACTTAATCCGATAAGATAACTTCAAGAGGGAAACTCAATTCATCACAAGAGAGTAGAGGGGGAGAAACATCATAAGATCCAACTATAATAGCAAAGCTCGCGATACATCAAGATCGTGCCATAGAGAGAACACGAGAGAGAGAGAGAGAGAGAGAGAGAGAGAGATCAAACACATAGCTACTGGTACATACCCTCAGCCCCAAGGGTGAACTACTCCCTCCTCGTCATGGAGAGCGCCGGGATGATGAAGATGGCCACCGGTTATGGGTTCCCCCTCCGGCAGGGTGCCGAAACGGGTTCCCGAGAGGTTTTTGGTGGCTACAGAGGCTTGCGGCGGCGGAACTCCCAATCTATCTTGATATTCGATGTTTTTAGGGTACGTAGGCTTATATAGGCGAAAGAAGTTGGTCGGGGGAGCCTCAAGGGGCCCACAAGAGGGTAGGGCGCGCCCAGGGGGTGGGCGCGCCCCCCTATCTCGTGGCCTCCTCGAGGATCTTCTGACGTGAACTCCAAGTCTCCCAAATCATATTATTCCTAAAAATCACGCTCCCGAAGGTTTCATTCCGTTTGGACTCCGTTTGATATTCCTTTTCTTCGAAATACTGAAACAGGCAATAAAACAGCAATATGGGCTGGGCCTCCGGTTAATAGGTTAGTCCCAAAAATGATATAAATTTGTATAATAAAGCCCGTAATCATTCAAAACAGATAATAAAATAGCATGAATGCTTCATAAATTATAGATACATTGGAGACGTATCAGCATCCCCAAGCTTAATTCCTACTCGTCCTCGAGTAGGTAAATGATAAAAGAAAGAATTTATGAAGTGTGAATGGTAGCAGGTGCACATGTTTGATCAATGATAGTTTCAATCACCTTTTCTAGCATGATTATAAGTCATAACAGTAGTTCATCTCATAAAACTTCTCACGATAAAGTAACAAGCAATTCACATGTCAAAGCATAGACCATAAACTTTCTTGAAAACTAGCAAACTTCATTCTTAGTCATCAAACAATTGCAATTCATCTTATTTTCAGGAATAGCAAACTCCACATACTCAACTATCATATAGTCTTCTACAATTGCTAACACTCACGCAATACTAATGGTTATGGAGTTTCAATCGGGCACTAAGAAAGATAGGGGCTTATAGTGTTGCCTCCCAACGTATTCACCTTTGGGTGATGTCAACAATAATAGTTCATGCTAACTTACATCCAATTGGATATATATATCAGGATCTTCCCAACACGAGGTGCTTGCCAAAGGATAAAATGAAAAAGGGAAAGGTGAAGAACACCTTGACTCTTGCATAAAGTAAAAGACATAAAGTAAAAGATAGGCCCTTCGCAGAGGGAAGCAGAGGTTGTCATGCGCTTTTAGGGTTGGATGCACAAAATCTTAATGCGAATGAATGTCACTTTATATTGCACTTGCATATGGACCTTTATTATGCAGTCCGTCGCTTTTATTGCTTCCATAACAAGATCGTATAAAGCTATTTTCTTCACACCAAAAGATCATACATATTTAGAGAGCAATTTTTATTGCTTTCACCGATGACAACTTACTTGAAGGATCTTACTCAATCCATAGGTAGGTATGGTGGACTCTCATGGCAAAACTGGGTTTAAGGATATTTGGAAGCACAAGTAGTATCTCTACTTGGTGCGAGGAATTTTGGCTAGCATGAGGGGGAAAGGCAAGCTCAACATGTTTGAATGATCCGTGACAATATACTTTAACTGAGATGTCGGAAAACATAACCCATTACGTTGTCTTCCTTGTCCAACATCAACTCTGTAGCATGTCATACTTAATGAGTGCTCCCAACTATAAAAGATGTCTAGGATAGTGTATTTATATGTGGAATCTCTCTTCCTTCAATATTCTTTCATGAATTGTTCAAATGACCAATACAATGCTTGCTAACCTCCAATAAATTTACAACCCCTACTTCTTAGACGTGAAGTCATTACTCCCCATGGGATAAGAAAATGAGGCATATAATATTTCAGATTTATGACAATCAACTCATTCAACCATTTACTCATAGGATATAAGTGAAGCACACGAGTAAATGACAAACTACTCCAAAAAGATATAAGTGAAGATTCAATGAGTAGCTCAATAATTATGCAACTATGTGAAGACTCACTCTCATTTAAGAATTTCAGATCTTGGTGTTGTATTCAAACAGCAAGCAAGGCAAAACAAAATGACATTGCAAGGATAGTACAACTCATGTGAAGAAGCAAAAACTTAGGTTCAACCTATACTAACCGATAGTTGTTGAAGAAGAAAGGTGGGATGCCTACCGGGGCATCCCCAAGCTTATAAGCTTGAGACTTCTTGAAATATTATCTTGGGGTGCATTGGGCAAACCCAAGCTTGAACTTTTGTGTCTCCTTAATTCCTCTCATACCATGGTTTCTCTTTTTATCAAAAGCTTCATTCACACCAAACTCAACAAGAACTCGTGAGATAGGTTAGTATAAACCAATGTAAAACCTTATCATTTTCTACTGTAACAAATCACTAAAATTATTATTCAACATTTAATACTAAATGCCTCTGCATATTGAATACTCCTATCCTCAAATAGAATCATTAAACAAGCAAACATATACAAACAATGCAAACATAACAGCAATCTGCCAAAATAGTACAGTCTGTAAAGAATGCAAGATTAATCATACTTCCCTATCTTCAAAAATTATGAAATAAAATTCCCACTGTATTAAATTTATCATATCTCATTGTGCAAAAAGTTTTAACATTATATCATGCTCTGAATTTTCTAGGGAATTTTTGCAATAGCGGTAAACTTTTTGTTTTCAAACAGCAACATGTATACTAGCAAAATAAGCATGGTAAAGGCTATCCTTGACTTTTTTATTGAAACTAAAGATGTAAAACATTATTCTAAATAACATCAAGCAAACTAACCAAAGAAAATGACGCTCCAAGCAAAACACATATCATGTGGTGAATAAAAATATAGCTCCAAGTAAAGTTACCGATGAACGAAGACGAAAGAGGGGATGCCTTCCGGGGCATCCCCAAGCTTAGGCTCTTGGCTAGTCCTGAATATTATCTTGGGGTGCCTTGGGAATCCCCAATCTTAGGCTCTTTCCACTCCTTATTCCATAGTCCATCGAATCTTTACCCAAAACTTGAAAACTCCACAACACAAAACTCAACAGAAAACTCGTAAGCTCCGTTAGTATAAGAAAATAAAACCACCACTTAAATACTGTAATGAACTCATTATAAATTCATATTGGTGTAATATATACTGTACTCCAACTTATCTATGGTTCATACCTTCCGATACTACTCATAGATTCATCAAAATAAGCAAACAACACATAGAAAACAGAATCTGTCAAAAACAGAACAGTCTGTAGTAATCTGTATCAAACGTATACTCATGGAACTCCAAACCAAATTAGGACGTCCTAAGAAATTTGTGTACCAATCCATAGCAAAAAGAATCATATCAGAAGCACGTTTCGGTGAATTAACAAAACTAATTTACTGGGTGCAAAAGTTTCTGATTTTCAGTAGGATCAACACAACTATCACCATAAGCTATCCTAAAGGTCTTACTTGGCACCTTATTGAAACAAAAGCTATAAAACATGATTAATACAGTAGCATAATCGTGTGAACATACAAAAACAGTAAGGATAAATATTGGGTTGTCTCCCAACAAGCGCTTTTCTTTAATGCCTTTCTAGCTAGGCATGATGGTGGCAATGATGCTCACATAAAAGATAAGAATTGAAACATAACGGGAGCATCATGAAGCATATGACTAGCACATTTAAGTCTAACCCACTTCCTATGCATAGGGATTTTGTGAGCAAACAACTTATGGGAACAATAATCAACTAGCATAGGAAGGTAAAACAAGCATAAGTTCAAAACTTGAAGCATATAGAGAGGAAACTTGACATTATTGCAATTCCTAAAAGCATATATTCCTCTCTCATAATAATTTTTAGTAGCATCATGAATGAATTCAACAATACAACCAGCACCTAAAGCATTCTTTTCATGATCTATAAGCATAGAAAATTTACTACTCTCCACATAAGTAAAATTCTTCTCATTCGGAACAGTGGGAGTATCATAAGAGACTTGAACACTAAAAATTGTTTCAACATTAAAAGAGTAATGTTCAGAAAAAGGGTAATCATAATCATGACAAGTTTTATAAATATAATCATCACTACTTTTTATAGCATAAGTTTTATCACAATAATCATCATAAGTAGCGACTTCGTTCTTATCATAATCGATTGAAACCTCTCGCAAGATAGTGGAATCACTAAATAAAGTTGACACTCTTCCAAATCCACTTTCGTATTCATCATAATAAAATTCAACATCCTCCAAAATAGTGGGATCACTACTTCCTAAAGTTGTCACTCTTCCAAACCCACTTTATTCAATATAATCATCATAAGTAGGAGGCATGCTATCATCATAATAAATATTCTCATCAAAACTTGGGGGACTAAAAATATCATATTCATCAAACATAGCTTCCCCAAGCTTGTGGCTTTGCATATCATTAGCATCATGGATATTCAAGGAATTCATACTAACAACACTGCAATCATGCTCATCATACAAAGATCTAGTACCAAGCATTTTAATGCATTCTTCTTCTAGCACTTGAGCACAATTTTCCTTTCCATCATTCTCATGAAAGATATTAAAAATACGAAGCGTATGAGAGAAACTTAACTCCATTTTTTGTACTTTTCTTTTATAAACTAAACTAGTGATAAAACAAGAAACAAAACGATTCGATTGCAAGATCTAAAGATATACCTTCAAGCACTCACCTCCCCGGCAACGGCGCCAGAAAAGAGCTTGACGTCTACTACACAACCTTCTTCTTGTAGACGTTGTTGGGCCTGCAAGTGCACAGGTTTGTAGGAAAGTAGCAAATTTCCCTCAAGTGGATGACCTAAGGTTTATCAATCCATGGGAGGCGTAGGATGAAGATGGTCTCTCTCAAACAACCCTGCAACCAAATAACAAAAAGTCTCTTGTGTCCCCAACACACCCAATACAATGGCAAATTGTATAGGTGCACTAGTTCGGCGAAGAGATGGTGATACAATTGCAATATGGATAGTAGATAAAGGTTTTTGTAATCTGAAAATATAAAACAGCAAGGTAACTAATGATAAAAGTGAGCGTAAACGGTATTGCAATGATAGGAAACAAGGCATAGGGTTCATACTTTCACTAGTGCAAGTTCTCTTAACAATAATAACATAGATAGATCATATAACAATCCCTCAACATGCAACAAAGAGTCACTCCAAAGCCACTAATAGCGGAGAACAAACGAAAAGATTATGGTAGGGTACGAAACCACCTCAAAGTTATTTTTCGGATCAATCTATTCAAGAGTTCGTACTAGAATAACACCTTAAGACACAAATCAACCAAAACCCTAATGTCACCTAGATACTCCATTTCACCTCAAGTATCCAAGGGCATGATTATACGATATGCATCACACAATCTCAGATTCATCCAACCAACATAAAATTACTTCAAAGATTGCCCCAAAGTTTCTACTGGAGAGTCAAGAAAACGTGTGCCAACCCCTATGCATAGGTTCATGGGCGGAACCCGCAAGTTGGTCACCAAAACATACATCAAGTGGCACGTGATATCCCATTATCACCACAGATAAACACGGCAAGACATACATCAAGTGTTCTCAATCAAAAGACTCAATCTGATAAGATAACTTCAAGAGGGAAACTCAATTCATCATAAGAGAGTAGAGGGGGAGAAACATCATAAGATCCAACTATAATAGCAAAGCTCGCGATACATCAAGATCGTGCCATAGAGAACACGAGAAAGAGAGATCAAACACATAGCTACTGGTACATACCCTTAGCCCCGAGGGTGAACTACTCCCTCCTCATCATGGAGAGCGCCGGGATGATGAAGATGGCCACCGGTGATGGGTTCCCCCTCCGGCAGGGTGCCCGAATGGGCTCCTGAGAGGTTTTTGGTGGCTACAGAGGCTTGTGGCGGCGGAACTCCCGATCTATCTTGATATTCGATGTTTTTAGGGTACGTAGCCTTATATAGGCGAAAGAAGTCGGTCGGGGGAGCCTTGAGGGGCCCACAAGAGGGTAGGGCGCGCCCAGGGGGGTGGGCACGCCCGCCTATCTCGTGGCCTCCTCGAGGATCTTCTGACGTGAACTCCAAGTCACCCGGATCATATTATTCCTAAAAATCACGCTCCCGAAGGTTTCATTCCGTTTGGACTCCGTTTGATATTCCTTTTCTTCGAAATACTGAAACACGCAATAAAACAGTAATATGGGCTGGGCCTCCGGTTAATAGGTTAGTCCCAAAAATGATATAAATGTGTATAATAAAGCCCGTAATAATTCAAAACAGATGACAAAATAGCATGAATGCTTCATAAATTATAGATACGTTGGAGACGTATCACGGTCGTCCCCGGCAAGGATCTTGTCGGGGGTCTTGTGGGTTTCCTCGGCAAGGATCTCGCCGAGGTTCGTCGTCTTCTAATCCCCTTCTGATTTGGAGTGTTTCTTGTCTTCACAAAGATTTGCATGCCATCATGGAGGCGCCTCCCGAGCCTTGGCCCAAACGTGGTTGGTGGTGTTGGAAAAACTGGGTCTCAAGGGTGGCGCGCTCCACTAGCATCGGGTAAGCTGCCCCGGCAAGGTTCTTGTTGTGGCTGCAAAGGCTGCCCCGGCAAGGTTCTTGCTGTGGCTGCAAAGGCTGCCCCGGCAAGGGTCTTGCCGGGGGAGTCTACCTCGCCCTCTTGCTCTTTGTGTCCCTGTCTTGGTGTTGCTTTGACCATCTTGTGGCTTTGATTTCCTGTCTATGCCCTGCTTAAGTGTGGCCGTGAGCGTGGCTCTGACTGCCTGTGAACAAATAAGGGGTACAAAGGAGTGCCCCTCTTGTAGTACACCGACAGGAGCCCTCGGGCCTGGGCCACACATAAGCGCGACACGTTGTTGGGACAGGCCCAAAATGGTGCGCGGGCAGGCGGGGTTGATTTTATTGAAGGCGATTTTTTTCGCCCGCTGTGCTTCTGCATGACCCGTGTTGAACGCGTGACATGGGGATCGCGCGGGGGGGGGGGGTGATTGAAGCACGCTTGCGTCATCTTGTGGTGCATAGTAAAGAGGCGGCTTGCATGTCTCTTCGAGACTGCGGGACCGCTGCTCATTTACTCTCCACGCCTGGAAACCATCGCTCCACGCGTTCCATTACATCCGCCCCTTTCGCCATGTATGCCGCATGCATGGTGCAAGGCGGGTGACAGGCGCGCAGAATATGGGAGGACGTGCGCGCGTTGGTTGATATCCACGCGCCTTCAATTGGGCAGGGAGGGCGGTCGACGGCCTCGCCCGCTGTCACCTTAATGAGCTGGATTGGCTGAGAGGGGCAACCGAGCCCTGACCCCGCCCCTTTATAAGGAGGGGAGTGGGAGGGACGACACCCCCCAGTCCTTCGCCATCTGCCTCTTCCCATCCTCGCTTCTTCCTCTGTTCTGTCATGGCGAGAGGGCGCGCTGACGCTTCGACGGTGGCGGCAAGGGTCTCTGCTCGACAGCGTGCTACTCCTCCCCGAGAGCCAATGGTGACGGAGCCGGCCGTGAGGGGAAGGGGGAGGGGGCGAGGCCGAGGCTGCCGTGGCGCTCGAGGAAGAGGAGGACGGGGCGGCGCATTGGCCTCGCCTCCGCCAGCGGTCCTTCCCCCAATGGAGGGCCACGTCGGGGACAACCCCCGCGAGTTCTTCATTAGGCTGCATCGGCCGACGCGCCGTCGTCTCCCTCTCCCTAATCCATTCGCTCGGGAGATGGAGATCGACCCACCGCAGGCACTGAGGCTGCACATGAGGGGATGCGGGGACAGCGGCACATGGGCCGACGTCGATTTCCCAGCCCCTCACGTCATGTATCTTCGCCGCGGATGAAAAACCTTCGCTCGCATCCACCGCTTGATGGCGGGGCTCATTCCCTACTTTAAGTTAATGGAGAATGGCCTCCTCTCCGTCAAGGTCTTCGGCGATTTCGGAACTCACCTAAAGTGCTGCGTGGAGAGCTCCACGGATGACGAAGACTCGTCCTCAAGCGAGAGTGACAAGGAGGACAGCGGCAGCAACGACGAGGGTATCAGGCAAGAGGATGACGGGTCCGACTAGGTGTCGACCCGCCACCCCGAGGCGGTGCCGGCAGCAGTAGCATCTGCACCGGGTTCCCTCTCCTGATGGAGCCGGCTCCTTGAACTTCTCGGGGTCGCCTCCTTGGGTTGCTGGAGTGGGAAGGCCGGAGAAGGCGAAGAAGGCGGGTGGCGGGCCGTCAAGTCGGAGTACGATGGCACCGCCGCCTTCGTCGTGTATTGACGGACCGCTGCCTCATCTTCCAGCTCTTCCTCCGGCACCACCACCACCAGCCCTCTCCTAGGCGGGCGCCGACATGTTCTCTTGGTGCCTTCTGCCGCCCGTACCTCGCCTAGGCGCTCCTTCTGCCCTTTTGCCTTCTTGTTCCATTTCCTGAGGGGAGGGACAAGAAAGGGATTACGGGCACATTACCTTTTTTTAGCTTGTAAGCCTAAGGGCCTTAGTTAGATTTAAAACTTGTAACCTCCCTGTTTATGTTTACATTCCATACGAACTGTACCTGTATGGAACGTATTAATGAAAAAGGGTGCTTGCCGGGTCTTGTGTGTGCGAGCAAAGCCCATACCAAGGAACAAATCTTTGTTATTTTCAATATAAACGCCATTGCCCGGTGCTAAGTCTCGAGCTTGCGTTGGTTTTCCCCGAAGAGGAGAGGATGATGCAGCACAGTAGCGTAAGTATTTCCCTCAGTTTTTGAGAACCAAGGTATCAATCCAGTAGGAGGTCACGCGCAAGTCCCTCGTACCTGCACAAAACGATAGCTACTCGCAACCAACGCGATTAGGGGTTGTCAATCCCTTCACGGTCACTTATGAGAGTGAGATCTGATAGAGATAATATTTTTGGTATTTTTGGTATAAAGATGCAAAGTAAAAAGTAAAAGCAAAGCAAGTAAATAAAGTGATGGAGATTGATATGATGAGAATAGACCCGGGGGCCATAGGTTTCACTAGTGGCTTCTCTCAAGAGCATAAGTATTCTACGGTGGCTGAACAAATTACTGTTGAGCAATTGATAGAATTGAGCATAGTTATGAGGTTATCTAGGTATGATCATGTATATAGGCATCACGTCTGTGACAAGTAGATCGAAACGATTCTGCATCTACTACTATTACTCCACTCATCGACCGCTATCCAGCATGCATCTAGAGTATTAAGTTAAAAACAGAGTAACGCCTTAAGCAAGATGACATGATGTAGAGGAATAAATTCATGCAATATGATAAATACCCCATCTTGTTATCCTCGATGGCAACAATACAATACGTGCCTTGCAACTCTTTCTGTCACTGAGTAAGGACACCGCACGATTGAACCCAAAGCCATGCACTTCTCCCATTGCAAGAACTACCAATCTAGTTGGCCAAACCAAACGGATAATTCAAAGAGACTTGCAAAGATAACTCAATCATACATAAAACAATTCAGAAAAGATTCAAATATTATTCATAGATAAGCTGGATCATAAACCCACATTTCATCAGTCTCAACAAACACACCGCAAAAAGAAGATTACATCGAATAGATCTCCACGAGAGAGGGGGAGAACATTGTATTGAGATCCAAAAAGAGAGAAGAAGCCATCTAGCTACTAGCTATGGACCCGAAGGTCTGAAGTAAACTACACACACTTCATCAGAGGGGCTATGGTGATGATGTAGAAGCCCTCCGTGGTGGATGCCCTCTCCGGCGGAGCTCCGGAACAGGCCCCAAGATGGGATCTCGTGGATACAGAAGGTTGCGGCGGTGGAATTAGGTTTTTGGCTCCTGTTCTGATCGTTCGGGGATACGTAGGTATATATAGGAGGAATGAGTATGTCGGTGGAGCTCCGAGGGGCCCACAAGGTAGGGGGTGCGCCTAGGGGGGCGCGCCCTCCACCCTCGTGACCGCCTCTGGCGCTTCTTGGAGTAGGGTCCAAGTCTCCTGGGTCACGTTCGGTTGGAAAATCACGATCCCGAAGGTTTCATTCCGTTTGGACTCCATTTGATATTCTGTTTCTTCGAAATACTGAAAAAGGCAAAAAAAACAGCAATTCTGGGCTGGGCCTCCGGTTAATAGGTTAGTCCCAAAAGTAATATAAAAGTGAAAAATAAAGCCCATTATAGTCCAAAACAATAGATAAAGTAGCATGGAGCAATAAAAAATTATAGATACGTTGGAGACGTATCAGGCATCCCCAAGCTTCATTCCTACTCGTCCTCGAGTAGGTAAATGATAAAAAGAGAATTTTTGATGCGGAGTGATACTTTGGCATAATTTCAATGTAAATCTTCTTAATCATGGTATGAATATTCAGATCCGAAAGATTCAAGACAAAAGTTCATATTGACATAAAAATAATAATACTTCAAGCATACTAACAAAGCAATTATGTCTTCTCAAAATAACATGGCCAAAGAAAGTTATCCCTACAAAATCATATAGTCTGGCTATGCTCCATCTTCCCCACACAAAGTATTTAAATCATGCGCAACCCCAATGACAAGCCAAGCAATTGTTTCATACTCTAACATTTTCAAAACTTTTTCAATCTTCACGCAATACATGAGCGTGAGCCATGGATATAGCACTATATGTGGAATAGAATGGTGGTTGTGGAGAAGACAAAAAGAGGGAAGATAGTCTCACATCAACTAGGCGTATCAACGGGCTATGGAGATTCCCATCAATAGACATCAATGTGAATGAGTAGGGATTGCCATGCAACGTATGCACTAGAGCTATAAGTATATGAAAGCTCAACAAAAGAAACTAAGTGGGTGTGCATCCAACTCGCTTGCTCACGAAGACCTAGGGCATTTTGAGGAAGCCCATCATTGGAATATACAAGCCAGGTTCTATAATGAAAAATTCCCACTAGTATGAAAATGACGAAATGAGAGACTCTCTATCATGAAGATCATGGTGCTACTTTGAAGCACAAGTGTGGTAAAGGATAGTAGCATTGTCCCTTCTCTCTTTTTCTCTCATTTTTTTTATTTGGGCCTTTTCTCTTTTTTTATGGCCTCTTTTTTTTATTTTCGTCCGGAGTCTCATCCCGACTTGTGGGGGAATCATAGACTCCATCATCCTTTCCTCACTTGGGACAATGCTCTAATAATGATGATCATCACACTTTTATTTTTCTTACAACTCAACAATTACAACTCGATACTTAGAACAAAATATGACTCTATATGAATGCCTCCGACGGTGTACCGGGATATGCAATGAAACATGAGTGACATGTATGAAAGAATTATGAAAGGTGGCTTTTGCCACAAATACGATGTCAACTACATGATCATGCTAGCAATATGACAATGATGGAGCGTGTCATAATAAACGGAACGGTGGAAACTTGCATGGCAATATATCTCGGAATGGCTATGGAAATGCCATGATAGGTAGGTATGGTGGCTGTTTTGAGGAAGGTTTATGGTGGGTGTATGATACCGGCGAAAGGTGCGCGGTATTAGAGAGGCTAGCAATGGTGGAAGGATGGGAAAAAGTGTGTATAATCCATGGACTCATCATTAGTCATAAAGAACTCATATACTTATTGCAAAAATCTAGAAGTTATCAAAGCAAAGTATTACGCGCATGCTCCTAGGGGGATAGATTGGTAGGAAAAGACCATCGCTCGTCCCTGACCGCCACTCATAAGGAAGACAATCAATAAATAAATCATGCTCCGAGTTCATCACATAACGGTTCACCATACGTGCATGCTACGGGAATCACAAACTTCAACACAAGTATTCTTTAAATTCACAACTACTCAACTAGCATGACTCTAATATTATCACCTTCATATCTCAAAACAATTATCAAGCATCAAACTTATCTTAGTATTCAACACACTCAAAAGAAAGTTTCACATATCTTGAATACCAAGTATATTAACATTAAGCAAATTACCATGCTATTAACAACTCTCAAAATAATCTAAGTGAAGCATGAGAGATCAAGTTTATTTAAAACAAATCCACCACCGTGCTCTAAAAGATCTAAGTGAAGCACTAGAGCAAAAATTATCACGCTCAAAAGATATAAGTGAAGCACTATGAGCAAACTATCAAGCTCAAAAGATATAAGTGAAGCACATAGAGTATTCCAACAAATTTCAATTCATGTATGGCTCTCTCAAAAGGTGTGTACAGCAAGGATGATTGTGGTAAACTAACAATCAAAGACACGAGTAATACAAGACGCTCCAAGCAAAACACATATCATGTTGGTGAATAAAAATATAGCTCCAAGTAAATTACCGATGGAAGTGGACGAAAGAGGGGATGCCTTCCGGGGCATCCCCAAGCTTTGACTTTTTGGTCTCCTTGGATTATCTTGGGGGTGCCATGGGCATCCCCAAGCTTAGGCTCTTGCCACTCCTTGTTCCATAATCCATCAAAAGAATTCACCCAAAACTTGAAAACTTCACAACACAAAACTCAACAGAAATCTCGTGAGCTCCGTTAGAGAAAGAAAACAAAAGACTACTTCAAAGTACTGTAATGAACTCATTCTTTATTTATATTGGTGTTAAACCTACTGTATTCCAACTTCTCTATGGTTTATAAACTATTGCCATAGATTCATCAAAATAAGCAAACAACACAAGAAAAACAGAATCTGTCAAAACCAGAACAGTCTGTAGCAATCTGTAACTAACGCAAACTTATGGAACTCTAACAATTATACCAAAATAGGAAGTCCTGGAAAATTTGTTTATTGATCAGCAGCAAAAAGAATCAATGCAAAATCACGTTCCTGTGATTTATCATAACTAAATTCGTGCGCGCAAAGTTTCTGTTTTTCAGCAGAATCAAATCAACTATCATCGTAAGTTATCCTATAGGTCCTACATGGCACAAACACTAATTAAAACATAAAACCACATCCAAACAGAAGGTAGATGGATTATTTATTCCTAAACAGAAGCAAAAACGAAAAACACAAAATAAAATTGGGTTGCCTCCCAACAAGCGCTATCGTTTAACGCCCCTAGCTAGGCATAAAAGCAAGGATAGATCTAGGTATTGCCATCTTTGGTTGGCAATTCTTCAATGAGGCATCTACCTCCTTTAGAATTTTCTTTCTTTCTAGTAATCATCAAATTTTTAGGCACAAGATCGAAAACATGCTAGAATTGTATTAACCGGAAACATGATACATGTGTGAATACATAGACAAACTTAATGTCACTAGTATGCCTCTACTTGACTAGCTCATTAATCAGAGATGGTTATGTTTCCTAACCATAGAAATGAGTTGTCATTTGATTAACGGGATCACATCATTAGGGGAATGATGTGATTGACATGACCCATTCCGTTAGCTTAGCACTTGATCGTTTAGTATGTTGCTATTGCTTTCTTCATGACTTATACATGTTCCTACAACTATGAGATTATGCAACTCCCATTTACCGGAGGAACACTTTGTGTGCTACCAAATGTCACAATGTGGGTGATTATAAAGGAGCTCTACAGGTGTCTCCAAAGGTACATGTTGAGTTGGCGTATTTCGGGATTAGGTTTTGTCACTCTGATTGTCGGAGAGGTATCTCTAGGCCCTCTCGGTAATGCACATCACTATAAGCCTTGCAAGCAATGTAGCTAATGAGTTAGTTACAGAATGATGCATTACGTAACGAGTAAAGAGACTTGCTGGTAATGAGATTGAACTAGGTATTGGGATACCGACGATTGAATCTCGGGCAAGTAACATACCGATGACAAAGGGAACAACGTATGTTGTTATGTGGTTTGACTGATAAAGATCTTCGTAGAATATGTAGGAGCCAATATGAGCATCCAGGTTCCGCTATTGGTTATTGACCGGAAATGAGTGTCGGTCAGACATAGTTCTCGACCCCGTAGGGTCCGCACGCTTAAGGTTTCGATGACAATTATATTATGAGTTTTTGAGTTTTGATGTACTGAAGATTGTTCGGAGTCCCGAATGTGATTACGGACACGATGAGGAGTCTTGAAATGGTCGAGACATGAAGATTGATATATTGCAAGCCTATATTTGGATATCGGAAGTGTTCTGGGTGAAATCGGGATTTTACCGGAGTACCGGGAGGTTACCGGAACCCCCCGGGAGCTTAATGGGCCTACATGGGCCTTAGTGGAAATAGAGGGCAGCAAGGGGAGTATGGGGCGCGCCCCCCCAAGGCCCAAACCGAATTGGTTTAGGGAAAGGGGGGCCGGCCCCCCTCTTTCCTTCTCCTCCTCTCCCTTTCCTTCTCCCTCTCCTAGTCCAACAAGGAAGGAGGGAGTCCTACTCCCGGTGGGAGTAGGACTCCCCATGGCGCGCCCCCTCCTAGGCCGGTCGCCCCCTCCCCCCTTGCTCCTTTATATACGGGGGCAGGGGCACCTCTAGACACAACAATTGATCTCTTGATCTCTTAGCCGTGTGCGGTGCCCCCCTCCACCATAGTCCTCCTCGATAATATTGTAGCGGTGCTTAGACGAAGCCCTGCGATGGTAGAACATCAAGATCGTCACCACGCCGTCGTGCTGACAGAACTCTCCCTCAACACTCGGCTAGATCGGAGTACGAGGGACGTCATCGAGCTGAACGTGTGCTAGAACACGGAGGTGCCCCAGTTTTGGTGCTTGATCGGTCGGGCTGTGAAGACGTACGACTACATCAACCGCGTTGTTCTAAAGCTTCCGCTTTCGGTCTACAAGGGTGCGTGGACATACTCTTCCCTCTCATTGCTATGCATCACCATGATCTTGCGTGTGCGTAGGAATTTTTTTGAAATTACTACGTTCCCCAACAGAGGCATCCGAGCCTGGTTTTATGCGTAGATGTTATATGCACGAGTAAAACACAAGTGAGTTGTGGGTGATACAAGTCATACTGATTACCAGCATGTCATACTTTGGTTCGGCGGTATTGTTGGATGAAGCGGCCTGGACCGACATTACGCGTACGCTTACGCGAGACTGGTTCTACCGACATGCTTTGCACACAGGTGGCTGGCGGGTGTCAGTTTCTCCAACTTTAGTCGAACCGAGTGTGGCTACGCCCGGTCCTTGCGAAGGTTAAAACAACACTAACTTGACGAACTATCGTTGTGGTTTTGATGTGTAGGTAAGAACGGTTCTTGCTCAGCCCGTAGCAGCCACGTAAAATTTGCAACAACAAAGTAGAGGACGTCTAACTTGTTTTTGCAGGGCATGTTGTGATGTGATATGGTCAAGACATGATGCTATATTTTATTGTATGAGATGATCATGTTTTGTAACCGAGTTATCAGCAACTGGCAGGAGCCATATGGTTGTCGCTTTATTGTATGAAATGCAAGCACCCTGTAATTGCTTTACTTTATCACTAAGTGGTAGCGATAGTCGTAGAAACAATAGATGGCGGAACGACAACGATGCTACGATGGAGATCAAGGTGTCGCGGCAGTGACGATGGTGATCACGACGGTGCTTCGGAGATGGAGATCACAAGCACAAGATGATGATGGCCATATCATATCACTTATATTGATTGCATGTGATGTTTATCCTTTATGCATCTTATCTTTCTTTGATAGACGGTAGCATTTTAAGATGATCTCTCACTAATTATCAAGAAGTGTTCTCCCTGAGTATGCACTCTTGCGAAAGTTCTTCATGGTGAGACACCATGTGATGATCGGGTGTGATAGGCTCTACATTCAAATACAACGGGTGCAAAACAGTTGCACACGCGGAATACTCAGGTTATACTTGACGAGCCTAGCATATAAAGATATGGCCTCGGAACACGGAGACTGAAAGGTCGAACGTGAATCATATAGTAGATATGATCAACATAGTGATGTTCACCATTGAAAACTACTCCATCTCACATGATGATCGGACATGGTTTAGTTGATTTGGATCACATGATCACTTTAGATGACTAGAGAGATGTCTGTCTAAGTGGGATTTGTTTAGTAATATGATTAATTGAACTTAAATTTATCATGAACTTAGTACCTGATAGTATTTTGCTTGTCTATTTTGTTGTAGATAGATGGCTCGTGCTGTTATTCCGTTGAATTTTAATGTGTTCCTTGAGAAAGCTAAGTTGAAAGATGATGGTAGCAATTATACGGACTGGGTCCGTAACTTGAGGATTATCCTCATTATTGCACAGAAGAATTATGTCCTAGAAGCACCGCTGGGTGCCAAGCCTGCTGCAGATGCAACTGACGACGTTAAGAACGTCTGGCAGAGCAAAGCTGATGACTACTCGATAGTTTAGTGTTCCATGCTTTACGGCTTAGAACCGGGACTTCAACGACGTTTTGAACGTCATGGAGCATATGAGATATTCCAGGAGTTGAAGTTAATATTTCAAGCAAATGCCCGGATTGAGAGATATGAAGTCTCCAATAAGTCTATAGCTGCAAGATGGAGGAGAATAGGTTCTGTTAGTGAACATATACTCAAAATGTCTGGGTATAATAATCACTTGATTCAATTGGGAGTTAATCTTCCTGATGATAGTGTCATTGACAGAATTCTTCAATCACTGCCACCAAGCTACAAGAGCTTCATGATGAACTATAATATGCAAGGGATGGACAAGACTATTCCCGAGCTCTTCGCAATGCTAAAGGCTGCAGAGGTAGAAATCAAGAAGGAGCATCAAGTGTTGATGGTCAATAAGACCACCAGTTTCAAGAAAAGGGGTAAAGGGAAGAAGAAGGGGAACTTCAAGAAGAACAGCAAACAAGTTGCTGCTCAAGAGAAGAAACCCAAGTCTGGACCTAAGCCTGAAACTGAGTGCTTCTACTGCAAACAGACTGGTCACTGGAAGCGGAACTGCCCCAAGTATTTGGCGGATAAGAAGGATGGCAAGGTGAACAAAGGTATATGTGATATACATGTTATTGATGTGTACCTTACTAATGCTCGCAGTAGCACCTGGGCATTTGATACTGGTTCTGTTGCTAATATTTGCAACTCGAAACAGGGACTACGGATTAAGCGAAGATTGGCTAAGGACGAGGTGACGATGCGCGTGGGAAATGGTTCCAAAGTCGATGTGATCGCGGTCGGCACGCTACCTCTACATCTACCTTCGGGATTAGTTTTAGACCTGAATAATTGTTATTTGGTGCCAGCGTTGAGCATGAACATTATATCTGGATCTTGTTTGATGCGAGACGGTTATTCATTTAAATATGAGAATAATGGTTGTTCTATTTATATGAGTAATATCTTTTATGGTCATGCCCCTTGAAGAGTGGTCTATTTTTATTAAATCTCGATAGTAGTGATACGCATATTCATAATGTTGAAGCCAAAAGATGCAGAGTTGATAATGATAGTGCAACTTATTTGTGGCACTCCCGTTTGGGTCATATTGGTGTGAAGGGCATGAAGAAACTCCATACTGATGGACTTCTGGAATCACTTGGTACTTGCGAACCGTGCCTCATGGGCAAGATGACTAAAACGCTGTTCTCCGGAACTATGGAGCGAGCAACTGATTTGTTGGAAATCATACATACTGATGTATGTGGTCCAATGAATATTGAGGCTCGCGGCGGGTATCGTTATTTTCTCACCTTCACAGATGATTTGAGCAGATATGGGTATATCTACTTGATGAAACACAAGTCTGAAACATTTGAAAAGTTCAAAGAATTTTAGAGTGAAGTGGAAAATCATCGTAACAAAAAATAAAGTTTCTACGATCTGATCGTGGAGGAGAATATTTGAGTTACGAGTTTGGTTTACATTTGAAGCAATGCGGAATAGTTTCGCAACTCACGCCACCCGGAACACCACAAAGAAATGGTGTGTCCGAACGTCATAATCGTACTTTACTAGATGTGGTGCGATCTATGATGTCTCTTACTGATTTACCGCTATCGTTTTGGGGTTATGCTTTAGAGACGGCCGCATTCACGTTAAATAGGGCACCATAAAAATCCGTTGAGATGACGCCTTATGAACTGTGGTTTGGCAAGAAACCAAAGTTGTCGTTTCTTAAATTTTGGGGCTGCGATGCTTATGTGAAGAAACTTCAACCAGATAAGCTCGAACCCAAATCGGAGAAATGTGTCTTCATAGGATACCCAAAAGAGACTATTGGGTACACCTTCTATCACAGATCTAAGGGCAAGATTTTTGTTGCTAAATTCAGATCCTTTCTAGAGAAGGAGTTTCTCTCGAAAGAAGTGAGTGGGAGGAAATTAGAACTTAATGAGGTAACTGTACCTGCTCACTTATTGGAAAGTAGTTCATCACGAGAACCGGTTCCTGTGACAACTACACCAATCAGTGAGGAAGCTAATGATACTGATCATGAAACTTCAGATCAAGTTACTACCAAACCTCGTAGGTCAACCAGAGTAGGATCCACACCAGAGTGGTATGGTAA
This sequence comes from Triticum dicoccoides, assembly GCF_002162155.2. Taxonomy (NCBI): domain Eukaryota; kingdom Viridiplantae; phylum Streptophyta; class Magnoliopsida; order Poales; family Poaceae; genus Triticum; species Triticum dicoccoides. The sequence goes on from NC_041383.1 coordinate 176,027,105, forward strand.
TCCTATTTTGGAAGTCATGTTACTTGACCATGGCGAACCTACGAACTATGAGGAAGCGATGATGAGCCCAGATTCCACAAAATGGCTTGAGGCCATGAAATCTGAGATGGGATCCATGTATGAGAACAAATTATGGACTTTGGTTCACTTTCTCGATGATCAGCAAGCCATCGAGAATAAATGGATTTTCAAGAAGAAGACAGACGCTGATGGTAATGTAACTGTCTACAAAGCTTAATTTGTTGTGAAAGGTTTTCGACAAGTTCAAGGGGTTGACTACGATGAGACTTTCTCACCCGTAGCGATGCTTAAGTCTGTCCGAATCATGTTAGCAATTGCCGCATTTTATGATTATGAAATATGACAAATGGATGTCAAAACTGCATTCCTGAATGGATTTCTGGAAGAAGAGTTGTATATGATGCAACCGGAAGGTTTTGTCGATCCAAAAGGTGCTAACAAAGTGTGCAAGCTCCAGCGATCCATTTATGGACTGGTGCAAGCCTCTCAGAGTTTGAATAAACGCTTTGATAGTGTGATCAAGGCATATGGTTTTATACAGACTTTTGGAGAAGCCTGTATTTACAAGAAAGTGAGTGGGAGCTCTGTAGCATTTCTGATATTATATGTAGATGACATATTGTTGATTGGAAATGATATACAATTTCTGGATAGCATAAAGGGATACTTGAATAAAAGTTTTTCAATGAAAGACCTCGGTGAAGCTGCTTACATATTGGGCATCAAGATCTATAGAGATAGATCAAGACGCTTAATTGGACTTTCACAAAGCACATACCTTGATAAAGTTTTGAAAAAGTTCAACATGGATCAGGCAAAGAAAGGGTTCTTGCCTGTATTACAAGGTGTGAAGTTGAGTCAGACTCAAGCCCGACCACAGCAGAAGATAGAGAGAAAATGAAAGATGTTCCCTATGCTTCAGCCATAGGCTCTATCATGTATACAATGCTGTGTACCAGGCCAGATGTATGCTTAGCAATAAGTTTAGCAGGGAGGTACCAAAGTATTCCAGGAGTGGATCACTAGACAGCGGTCAAGAATATCCTGAAATACCTGAAAAGGACTAAGGATATGTTTCTCATTTATGGAGGTGACAAGGAGCTAGTCGTAAATGGTTACATCGATGCAAGCTTTGACACTGATCCGGACAATTCTAAATCGCATACCGGATACGTGTTTATATTGAACGGTGGAGCTGTTAGTTGGTGCAGTTCTAAACAAAGCGTCGTGGCGGGATCTACATGCGAAGCGGAGTACATAGCTGCTTCGGAAGCAGCAAATGAAGGAGTCTAGATGAAAGAGTTCATTTCCGATCTAGGTGTCATACCTAGTGCATCGGGACCAATGAAGATCTTCTATGACAATACTGGTGCAATTGCCTTGGCAAAGGAATCCAGATTTCACAAGAGGAACAAGCACATCAAGAGACGCTTCAATTCCATCCAGGACCAAGTCCAGGTGGGAGACATAGAGATTTGCAGGATACATACGGATCTGAATGTTGCAGACCCATTGACTAAGCCTCTTCCACGAGCAAAACATGATGAGCACCAAGACTCCATGGGTGTTAGAATCATTACTGTGTAATCTAGATTATTGACTCTAGTGCAAGTGGGAGACTGAAGGAAATATGCCCTAGAGGCAATAATAAAGTTATTATTTATTTCCTCATATCATGATAAATGTTTATTATTCATGCTAGAATTGTATTAACCGGAAACATGATACATGTGTGAATACATAGACAAACTTAATGTCACTAGTATGCCTCTACTTGACTAGCTCATTAAACAAAGATGGTTATGTTTCCTAACCGTAGACATGAGTTTTCATTTGATTAATGGGATCACATCATTAGGAGAATGATGTGATTGACATGACCCCTTCCGTTAGCTTAGCACTTGATCGTTTAGTATGTTGCTATTGCTTTCTTCATGACTTATACATGTTCCTACAACTATGAGATTATGCAACTCCCATTTACTGGAGGAACACTTTTTGTGCTACCAAACGTCACAACATAACTGGGTGATTATAAAGGAGCTCTACAGGTGTCTCCAAAGGTACATGTTGAGTTGGCGTATTTCGAGATTAGGTTTTGTCACTCCGATTGTCGGAGAGGTATCTCTGGGCCCTCTCGGTAATGCACATCACTATAAGCCTTGCAAGCAATGTAGCTAATGAGTTAGTTACCGAATGATGCATTACGTAACGAGTAAAGAGACTTGCCGGTAACGAGATTGAACTAGGTATTGGGATACCGTCGATAGAATCTCGGGCAACTAACATACCGATGACAAAGGGAACAACGTATGTTGTTATGCGGTTTGACCGATAAAGATCTTCGTAGAATATGTAGGAGCCAATATGAGCATCCAGGTTTCGCTATTGGTTATTGACGGGAAACGAGTCTCGGTCATGTCTACATAGTTCTCGAACCCGTAGGGTCCGCACGCTTAAGGTTTCGATGACAATTATATTATGAGTTTATGAGTTTTGATGTACCGAAGATTGTTCGGAGTCCCGAATGTGATTACGGACATGACGAGGAGTCTCGAAATGGTCGAGACATGAAGATTGATATATTGGAAGCCTATATTTGGATATCAGAAGTGTTCCGGGTGAAATCGGGATTTTACCGCAGTACCGGGAGGTTACCGGAACCCCCCGGGAGCTTAATGGGCCTACATGGGCCTTAGTGGAAATAGAGGGCAGCAAGGGGAGTATGGGGCGCCCCCCCAAGGCCCAAACCTAATTGGTTTAGGGCAAGGAGGGCCGCCCCCCTCTTTCCTCCTCCTCCTCTCCCTTTCCTTCTCCCTCTCCGAGTCCAACAAGGAAGGAGAGAGTCCTACTCCCGGTGGGAGTAGGAATCCCCATGGCGCGCCCCCTCCTAGGCCAGCCGCCCCCTCCCCCCTTGCTCCTTTATATATGGGGGTAGGGGGCACCTCTAGACACAACAATTGATCTCTTGATCTCTTAGCCGTGTGCGGTGCCCCCCTCCACCATAGTCCTCCTCGATAATATCGTAGCGGTGCTTAGACGAAGCCCTGCGACGGTAGAACATCAATATCGTCACCACGCCGTCGTGCTGACAGAACTCTCCCTCGACACTCGGCTGGATCGGAGTACGAGGGACGTCATCGAGCTAAACATGTGCTAGAACTCGGAGGTGTCGTAGTTTTGGTGCTTGATCGATCGGGCCGTGAAGACGTACGACTACATCCACCGCGTTGTTCTAACGCTTCCGCTTTCGGTCTACGAGGGTACGTGGACATACTCTTCCTTCTCGTTGCTATGCATAACCATGATCTTGCATGTGCGTAGGAATTTTTTTGAAATTACTATGTTCCCCAACAGCGCCTTATGGGTAAAACTTGCGAAGATGCTCGATGTTCCCGGAGTTGCTCACTGTGAATGGCATCTTCGGTCTCCAGGCAGACTGCGCCAGGCCTGGTGACTCGTGTTACCCGATAAGGGCCTGCCCACTTCGGCGTCAACTTGTTGAAATTCTTGGCCGACTGAATGCACCGAAGAACAAGGTCGCCTTCCTCAAAGCTTCGAGCATGAACCTTGCGGCTATGGTAGCGGCGCAAGGCTTGTTGGTAGCATCCTGCTCTCACAGCCACCCGAAGACGATCTTCCTCGAGGAGCATTGTGTCATCTTGCCGCAATTGCTCTTGCTCAAGCTCATCATAAGCGAGCACTTGAGGTGACCCGTATATGAGTTCCGTGGGGAGAACTGCTTCTGCCTCGGATACCAGGGCAAAAGGTGTCTGGCCGGTGGCTCGATTTGGCATTGTTCTGATCGACCAAAGAACCGGCGGCAACTCATCAATCTAGCGCCTTCCGCTCTTGTGCATCCTGCCAAAAGTCTTCGTCCTCAGGCGATGCAGCACTTCAGCATTTTCCCTCTCCGCTTGGCCGTTGCTCCGTGGGTGTGCCACGGAAGCAAAATAGACCTTGCTGTCGAGGTCTTCAATATACTGCATGAAGGTGTGTCTTGTGAACTGCATGCCGTTGTCGGTGATGACTCTGTTCGGCACACCAAAGCGGCAAACTAGCCCCTTAAAGAATTTGACGGTTGACTGTGCAGTCACCTTCCTCGCTGTTTCCACCTCCGGCCACTTTGTGAACTTGTCGATTGCAACGTACAAGTACTCAAAGCCCCCGACGGCGCGGGGAAAAAGGCCCAGTATGTCGAGCCCCCAGACCGAGAATGGCCAGGAGAGAGGGATTGTCTGCAAGGCTTGAGCAGGCTGATGAAGCTTCTTTGAATGGAACTGGCACGCTTCACACTTGGTTACTAGTGCCGTCGCATCCTGGAGGGCAGTGGGCTAGAAGAAACCTTGCCAAAAAGCCTTGCCGACAAGGGCCCTCGACCCTATGTGGGAGCCACATATGCCTCTGTGTATCTCCGCCAACATCTCTAGTCTTTCCTCCCGAGAGATGCACTTCAATTTCACTCCATTCGGTCTTTTTCTATACAGAACGTTGTCAACAAACTGGTACAGAGCAGACCGGTGGGCTACTTTCTATGCTTCTTCCTGCTCCTCAGGAAGCTCCCCTATTTGGAGGAATCGGACGGTATGCTGCGCCCATGCTGGAGCTTGTGGCTCGACGACAAGGACCAAAGGCATTTCCTCCGCCGTGAGAACAGTTGTCTCCACGGCAAGGGCTTGGCGCCCCACCGGAGTTGGTTATCCCACGGCAGGCTCGGCGTCCATGGCAACATCTTCGTCGGTGGCTCCAGGGAGCTCGGTGGGGAAGTACTTGCCGGGGCCGGACTTCCTTCGCTTGTTCTGCTCTGTTGATGGTTCAACAGATGGTTGGGTTAACCTAAGCACAAAAGTACCTGGTTCCACAGGTAGCTTGAGGGCAGCGCGCTTCGACGGGTAGTCGGCGATGTCATTCTCCACTCGGGGGACATGCTCTGCTTGTATACTATCAAAGCGCTCCTCCAGTTTCCTCACTTCATCCACGTAAGCCTTCATCAACGGGCTTTGATAATCCTTGTTGACCTGCCTGACGACAAGCTGTGAATCACCCCTGACGATGAGCTTCTTGACCCCGAGGTCTGCCGCGATCCTGAGACCAGCAAGCAATCCCTCATACTCGGCAGTGTTGTTCGTCGACATCTCCCTGGGAAAGTGCATCTGGATCACGTACTTGAGGTGCTCTCCGGTGGGTGCAACGAGCAGCACACCAGCACCGGCGCCTTGTAGCGAAAAAGCCCCATCAACATACATAATCCAGTTGCGACTTGTTTCCTTGCCGGGGAGAGTGGTCTCCTGGATCTCTTCATCGGGCGTCGAGGTCCATTCAGCAATGAACTCCACCAGGACTCTGCTCTAAATCGTTGAGGTGCTTTCGAACTTCAAACCAAAGCTTGACAGCTCCAAGGCCCATTCCACAATCCTCCCCGTTGCATCTGGGTTATGCAGTATCCGTTGGAATGGGAGGCGGGTGACAACGGTGATCTCGTGTGCTTGGAAGTAATGACGCAGCTTCCTCGAGGCCATAAGGAGACCGAAGAGCAATTTCTGCACATTGGAGTACCTCAATTTAGCCCCCTGCAGGAGGGAGCTGACGAAGTAAACTAGGTGCTGCATCATGTTCTTCTTCTGCACCAGTTTACTTTGTTGTGTGGGCCCCGTGACACTGGCATCAAACCTTGCCGGGGGCCCAGCCTTGCCGAGACCAGGCCCTGCTGGGGAGGGTTCTAGTTCACCATCTGTCAACTCTGCCGTTGTTGCTGCCTCTTCATCGACCTCCCTCTGTGCCACCAGTGCAGCGCTAACCACTTGATTCGTTGTTGCTAGATACAACAACAACGGTTCTTGTGGTTTGGGCGCAACCAGCACCGGGGTAGAGGAGAGGTATTTCTTCAAATCTTGCAGCGCCGCCTCGGCCTCCGGGGTCCACTCCGTTGGGCCCGCCTTCTTCAAGATTTTGAAAAAGGGAAGGGCACATTCAGCGGACTTGGAGATGAATCTGCTCATGGTGGCGATGCAACCAGTGAGCCGACACACATCCTTGATCCTCTTAGGTGCCTCAATCTGCTCAATGGACTTGATCTTGTTTGGGTTTGCCTCAATCCCACGCTGCGACACAGAGAACCCGAGAAGCTTGCCGGACGGAACACCGAAGACACACTTCTCAGGGTTCAACTTGAGGTTGATCTTGTGCAAATTTGCAAACGTCTCTTCCAAATCTTGCACAAGTGTCGCCTTGTCCTTGGTTTTGACCACTATGTCATCCATGTAAGCTTCCATATTTCTATGTAGCTGGGGCTCAAAACCAATTTGGACTGCTCTTGCAAAGGTCGAGCCAGCACTCTTCAACCCGAAAGGCATCCATAAAAAGCAATACGTACCACATGGGGTGATGAATGTTTTCTTCTCCTCATCTTCTCTTGTCATGAAGATCTGGTGGTAGCCTGAGTAGGCATCGAGGAATGATAGCAGGTCACACCCGGTCGTGGAGTCAACAATCTGGTCGATGCGTGGTAACGGCAAAGGATCTTTTGGACAAGCTTTATTGATATCTGTGTAATCAATACACAACCTCCACTTCCCGTTTGCCTTGCGCACCACTACCGGATTGGCCAGCCACGTCGGATGGAGCACCCCTCTTACCAAGCCTGCCGCCTCTAGCTTCCTGATCTCTTCCATGATGAACTCCTGCCTCTCCAGAGCTTGCTTCCTGACCTTCTGCTTGACAGGCCGCGCATGAGGACAGACAGCAAGATGGTGCTCAATCACTTCCCTGGGAACGCCGGGGATGACGGATGCTTGCCATGCAAACACATCGACATTCGCCCACAGGAAAGTGACGAGCTCGCTTTCCTATTTGCCATCGAGGGTGGAGCTTATGGTGAAAGCTCCTCCCGTGCCATCCTCCTTGACGGACACCTTCTTGGTCTCTGGTGGTGCAGCTCTGGACTTCTTGCTCTTGCCGGTGGAGCTCTCTAGCACGTCCTCAACGGGAGCGCAACACCCCGAAGAGGTGCGCTTGCCGGAGTGGGTGCGAGAGGTCTCGTCGGTCTTCTTCCCTCCCGGGGCTTCATCGGCAGGAGCAAGTGCCTTGGCGGTAGCTGTTGCAACTGCTTTCTGGTAGAGTTGGTCAGCGCAAATTAGCGCATCTTTCTTGTTAGAGGGGACGGTGATGATGTTCATCGGCCCGGGCATCTTCAACATGTTGTAGGCGTAACGGGAAGCCGCCATGAACTTGGCCAGTGCCGGGCGGCCGAGGATCTCGTTGTAGAGCAAGGGGATCTCGGCCACGTCCAAGACAATCCTCTCTGTCCTATAGTTCAACTCGCCTCCAAACGTCGCGGGCAGCATGACCTTTCCCTTCGGCTGGCTCCTCCCTGGATTGACCCCTTGAAACATGCCCGTCTCCTCGAGGTGTCCATCAAGGATCTGCAGCCTCTTAATCACAACAGGCGAGATCAAGTTCAGACTAGCCCTGCTGTCACTAGCATCTTTGTCACCTTGAGGTTGTGGATCGTTGGTGAAACCAACAACGGCAAGTACCCGACCGCAATAGTGCGATCAGGGTGGTCCTCGGTGTAGAAGATGATAGGCGTGCTGGACCACTTCAGTGGCTTCCGTGCGTCGAGTGATGGCTCCACCGCTATGATCTCACGTGCCCACTGCTTGAGCTGGCAGTGAGATGTGTGCAACGAGGCGCCACCGTCGACGCAGATGGCCTCTGTAGCTTTCTGAAACTCGTGGTCGCCGAACTCGTCGTCCTCGTCATGATCATCGTCTTCCTGCTTCTTGTCGCGGCCCCGGGCGGGCCTCTCTTGCTAGTTATCCTTGCCGCGACAGCCTCCTTGGCCGCCACGTTTCTTGCCAGATCCTCCGGCACCATCTTGGCCCTTCTCCATGTCCCGCCTTTCATATTCAGTTTCTGCTTCTCAGCAAGCAGCTCAACTTGTCGGCAGTTCTGGAGGTCGTGGCCTTTGGTGCGGTGGATCTTGCAATACTGCTTGTCGGAGCCCACTGGCTTGTCGGCAGCCGCCAAGGCTCGGCAAGCGGCACACCCGGCAACCTCCTTGCCGGGGTCGCTCGCCTTGGCCTTCCTGGCGGTGCCGGTGTCGTCGGACCCCTCGACAGCAAGTACAGTCTTGCCCTTGCGCTTCCTGTTACGGCGCCGACCCTTCTTCTTCGGGGCAGCGACATCGTCGTCCGTGGAGTCGGTTTCCGTGCTGGTGTCCTCGCCAGGGTACTTCCTCCCCTCTTCAGCCCGAGCGCATCGATCGGCCAGAACATAAAGCTCGGCCACATCCTTGACCTTGTTCATCGCCAGCTCCTCACGCATCTTGTGGTTGCATACATTCTGGTGGAATGCACTAATCACGGCGGTGGGATGAACGTCTGGGATGTTGTACTGCACTCGGCTGAACCTTTGGATGTACTTGCACAGGTTTTCTCCTTCCTTCTGGGGGATGATGTGCAAATCGCTCACCTGGCCATGAGCTTGATGGCCTCCAGTAAAGGCGCCAACAAACTCATGACACAGATCCGACCAAGAAGAAATGGAATCCACCGGCAAGTGCATCAACCATGACATAACATTGGGCTTGAGTGCCAGTGGGAAGTAATTGGCCAGCACCTTATCATCGCGGGCCCCAGCAGCTTGCATCGCGATGGTGTAGATGTTGAGGAACTCTGACGGGTGAGTCTTGCCATTGTACTTCTCACCAACGTCGGGATGGAACGTGCAGTGGGAGGGCCACTGGAACTGCCGCAGCTCACGGGTGAAGGCCGGACAGCCCACCTCGTAGGGTAGGCCACCGTAGCCTCCCGGTGCTGGGTGGTCCATAGTGGGCCCTGCCCGCCTGTCTGACTGGTGGCATGCATCACGCCGGCACTCGATGGTGGTTCGAATGTCTTCAAGGCCTCGCTCCCGAAGAACTTGACGATGGTCGCGGTGGGTACGCGGATCAGACGGCGCTATGGAGATATCATCACGAGCGTCATCGCGATGGATCAACACTTGCGGTGGCTGGCATGGAGGAGGACAATGCACCATGACTGCATCGCCCCCGGCCCGTCCACTGCTGGCATGCGGTGGCTCGACGGAGTGACGGCCTACGGGCCCTATTGTTCGCGGCTCATCTTTATTGGCGATGCCGACGAGGCTCCGGACAGTGGCTCTCCATTTGTCGAGCCTCTTGATACGTCTCCAATGTATCTATAATTTTTTATTGTTCCATGCTATTATATTACCCCTTTTGGATGTTTATGGGCTTTATTTTACACATTTATATCATTTTTGGGACTAACCTACTAACCGGAGGCCCAGCCCATATTGCTGTTTTTTTTGCCTATTTCAGTATTTCGAAGAAAAGGAATATCAAACGGAGTCCAAACGGAATGAAACCTTCGGGAACGTGATTTTTGGAACGAACCTGGTCCGGAGAGCTTGGAGTGCAAGTCAAGAAGCTCCCGAGGGCCCCACGAGATAGGGGGCTGCGCCCCCCCCCCCCTGTAGGGTGCGCCCCCTGTCTCGTGGGCCCCTCGGGCGGCCACCGACGTACTTCTTCCTCCTATATATACCTACGTACCCCGAAAACATCCAAGAGCACCACGAAACACAATTTCCACCGCCGTAACCTTCTGTATCCGCGAGATCTCATCTTGGAGCCTTCGTCGGCACTCTGCCGGAGGGGGAATCGACCATGGAGGGCTTCTACATCAACATCCTTGCCCCTCCGATGAGTTGTGAGTAGTTTACCATAGACCTATGGGTCCATAGTTATTAGCTAGATGGCTTCTTCTCTCTTTTTGGATCTCAATACAATGTTCTCCCCCTCTCTTGTGGAGATCTATTCGATGTAAACTCTTTTTGCGGTGTGTTTGTCGAGATCCGATGAATTGTGGGTTTATGATCAAGTTTATCTATGAATAATATTTGAATCTTCTCTGAATTCTTTTATGTATGATTGAGTTATCTTTGCAAGTCTCTTCGAATTATCAGTTTGGTTTGGCCTACTAGATTGGTTTTTCTTGCCATGGGAGAAGTGCTTAGCTTTGGGTTCAATCTTGCGGTGTCCTTACCCAGTGACAAAAAGGGTTGCAAGGCACGTATTGTATTGTTGCCATCGAGGATAAAAAGATGGGGTTTATATCATATTGCATGTATTTATCCCTCTACATCATGTCATCTTGCTTAATGCGTTACTCTGTTCTTATGAACTTAATACTCTAGATGCAGGCATGAGTCGGTCAATGTGTGGAGTAATAGTAGTAGATGCAGGCAGGAGTCGGTCTACTTGTTATGGACGTGATGCCTATATACATGATCATGCCTAGATAATCTCATAACTATGCGCTTTTCTATCAATTGCTCGACAGTAATTTGTTCACCCACCGTAATACTTATGCTATCTTGATAGAAGCCTCTAGTGAAACCTATGGCCCCCGGGTCTATCTCTTATCATATTTTCTTTCAATCTACTTTTATTTGCATCTTTACTTTTTGCATCTATATTGTAAAATACCAAAAATATATTTATCTTATCATACTATCTTTATTATATCTCACTTTCGCAAGTGGTCGTGAAGGGATTGACAACCCCTTTATTGCGTTGGTTGTGAGTTCTCAGTTTGTTTGTGTAGGTGCGTGGTACTTTGGAGGAGTCTCCTACTGGATTGATACCTTGGTTCTCAAAACTGAGGGAAATACTTACGCTACACTTTGCTGCATCACCCTCTCCTCTTCAAGGAAAACCAACGCAAGCTCAAGACGTAGCAAGAAGGATTTCTGGCGCCGTTGCCGGGGAGGTCTTCGCTAAGTCAAGACACACCAAGTACCCATCACAAACCCATCTCCCTCGCATTTACATTATTTGCCATTTGCCTCTCGTTTTCCTCTCCCCCACTTCACCCTTGCCGTTTTATTCGCCCTCTCTTTCCCAATCTCCTCCTCTCTTTTTTGCTTGTCGTTTTTATGTTTGCTTGTGTGTTCGATTACTTGTTGCCATGGCGCAAGATAATACCAAATTGTGTGATTTCTTGAATACCAATAATAATGATTTCCTTAGCACTCCGATTTCTCCTCTTAATGATGTTGAGTCTTGTGAAATCAATACCGCTTTGTTGAATCTTGTTATGAAAGATCAATTTGCCGGCCTTCCTAGTGAAGATGTCGCTACACATCTAAACAATTTTGTTGATTTGTGTGATATGCAAAAGAAGAAAGATACGGATAACAATATTTTCAAATTGAAGTTATTTCCGTTTTCACTTAGAGATCGTGCTAAAGTTTGGTTTCCGTCTTTGCCTAAAAATAGTATTGATTCTTGGAACAAGTGCAAAGATGCTTTTATCTCTAAGTATTTTCCTCCCGCTAAGATCATCACTCTTAGGAACGATATTATGAATTTTAAACAACTTGATCATGAGCATGTTGCCCAATCTTGGGAAAGAATGAAATTGATGCTTCACAATTGCCCTACTGATGGTTTGAACTTATGGATGATCATACAAAAATTTTATGCCAGTTTGAACTTTGCTTCTAGAAATATCTTAGATTCAGCCGCGGGAGGCACCTTTGTGGAAATCACGTTAGGATATGCTACAAAATTGCTTGATAATATTATGGCTAATTATTCTCAATGGCACACCGAAAGATCTTCTAGTAAAAAAGTGCATGCTATAGAAGAAATCAATGTTTTGAGTGGAAAGATGGAAGAACTTATGAAGATGTTTGCTACTAAAAATACTCCTCTTGATCCCAATGATATGCCTTTGTCTTCCTTGATTGAGAATAATAATGAATCTATGGATGTGAATTTTGTTGGTAGGAATAGTTTTGGAAACAATGCTTATAGAGGAAATTTTAATGCTAGACCGTTCCCTAGTAATTCCTCTAATAATTATGGAAATTCCTACAATAATTCTTATGGTAATTTTAATAAGATACCCTCTGATTTTGAGAATAGTGTGAAAGAATTTATGATTTCTCAAAAGAATTTTAATGCTTTGCTTGAAGAAAAATTGCTCAAAGTTGATGATTTGGCTAGGAACGTTGATAGACTTTCGCTTGATGTTAATTCTCTTAAACTTGGATCTTCTTCTCCTAAGCATGATATCAATGAGTCTCTCAAAGTAATGATAATTTCCATTAACGAGTGCAAGGAAAGAACCGCTAGGTTGCGTGCTAAAAAAGAAAGCTTTATAAAGCATGTTCTTCTAGTTTCCGTGAAAATAATGATGAGGATCTTAAAGTTATTGATGTGTCTCCGATTACATCTATGTTTTCCAATATGAATATTGATGATTATGGGAGTGATGATGAATCAACTTTGCCTAGAAGGCGTCCCAAGAATTCGGAGTCTTTAGATTTTAATGCTAAATTTGGTAAAAGTGAGATTGGAGAATCCTCAACTTCTAATAATATTGAACCTACTATCTCGAATTTCAAGGAATTTGATTATGATAATTGTTCTTTAAAAGGGTGTATTTCCTTGTTGCAATCCTATGTTAATTCTCCTCATGCTTATAGTCAAAATAAAGTTTTTACCAAACATATTGTTGATGCCTTGATGCAATCTTATGATGAAAAACTTAATTTGGAAGTTTCTATACCTAGAAAACTTAATGATGAGTGGGAACCTACTATAAAGATTAGAATTAAAGATTATGAGTGTTTTGCTTTGTGTGATTTGGGTGCTAGTGTTTCCACAATTCCAAAAACTTTATGTGATATTCTAGGTTTCCATGATCTTGATGATTGCTCTTTAAATTTGCACCTTGCGGATTCCACCATTAAAAAGCCTATGGGAAGGATCAATGATGTTCTTATTGTTGCAAATAGAAATTTGGTGCCCGTAGATTTTATCGTTCTTGATATAGATTGCAATCTTTCTTGCCCTATTATTCTTGGTAGACCTTTCCTTAGAACGATTGGTGCGATTGTTGATATGAAGGAAGAGAACATTAGATTCCAATTTCCCTTAAAGAAAGGCATGGAGAACTTTCCAAGAAAGAAATTCAAATTACCTTATGAATATATCATGCGTGCTACTTATGAATTTAGTGCCAAAGATGGCACTCGTTAGATCTATCCTAGCTTTTATGCCTAGCTAGGGGCGTTAAACGATAGCGCTAGTTGGGAGGCAACCCATTTTTTCTTTATATTTTTTGCTTTTGCTCCTGTTTAGTAATAAATCTTGCATATACCTTCTGTTTAGATGTGTTTTTATCTTTTAATTAGTGTTTGTGCCAAGTAGAACCTATAGGATAACCTACGATGATAGTTGATTTGATTCTGCTGAAAAACAGAAACTTTGCACGCACGAATATAATTTTGTTAAATCACAGGAAAGTGATTTTGCGTTGATTCTTTTTGCTTCTGTTCAATAAACAAACTTTCCAGGACTTCTTATTTTGGTAGGATTTTTATAGTTCCAGAAGTTTGCGTTAGTTACAGATTGCTACAGACTGTTCTGTTTTTGACAGATTCCGTTTTTCGTGTGTTGTTTGCTTATTTCAATGCATCTATGGCTAGTAATTCAGTCTATGAACCATAAGGAAGTTGGAATACACTAGGTTTAACACCAAATTAAATAAAGAATGAGTTAATTGCATTACCTTATGTGGTGGTTTTGTTTTCTTTCACTAACAGAGCTTATAAGATTTCCTGTTGAGTTTTGTGTTGTGAAGTTTTCAAGTTTTGGGTAAAGCTTTTATGGACTATGGAATAAAGGGTGGCAAGAGCCTAAGCTTGGGGATGCCCATGGCACCCCAAGATATTCAAGAATAGCCAAAAGCCTAAGCTTGGGGATGCCCCGGGAAGGCATCCCCTCTTTCGTCTTCGTTCATTGGTAACTTTACTTGGAGCTATATTTTTATTCGCTACATGATATGTGTTTTGCTTGGAGCGTCGTGTATTATTTTAGTCTTTGTTTTTTACTTTACCACAATCATCCTTGCTGTATACACCTTTTGGGAGAAGCCTATTTGATTAGAATTTGCTAGAATACTCTATGTGCTTCACTTATATCTTTTGAGCTTGATAGTTTTTGCTCTAGTGCTTCACTTATATCTTTTAGAGAACGGTGGTGTCTTAATTTTGAAGAAATTGCTAGTATCTCATGCTTCACTTATATTATTTTGAGAGTCTTTTAGAACAGCATGGTATTTTCTATTATCATAAAGTTGGTCCTAGAATGATGAGCATCCAAGTTGGGTATAATAAAAACTATCATAGAAAAGTGAATTGGATGCTATGATCAACTTGATACTTGATAATTGTTTTGAGATATGGAGGTAGTGATATTAAAGTCATGCTAGTTGGGTGACTATGAATTTAAAGAATGCTTGTGTTGAAGTTAGCAAGTCCCGTAGCATGCACGTATGGTTAAAGTTGTGTAACAAATTTGAAACATGAAGTGTACCTGGCTTGTGCATCCTTATGAGTGGCGGTCGGGGACGAGCGATGGTCTTTTCCTACCAATCTATCCCCCTAGGAGCATGCGCGTAGTACTTGATTTTTGATGACTTCTAAATTTTTGCAATAAGTATATGAGTTCTTTTGACTAATGTTGAGTCCATGGATTATATGCACTTTTACCTTTCCGCCTTTGCTAGCCTCTTCGGTACCGTGCATTGCCCTTTCTCACCTTGAGAGTTGGTGCAAACTTCTCCGGTGCATCCAAACCTCGTGATACGATACGCTCTATCACACATAAACCTCCTTATATCTTCCTCAAAACAGCCACCATACCTACCTATTATGGCATTTCCATAGCCATTCCGAGATATATTGCCATGCAACTTTCCACCGTTTCGCTCATCATCATCATGACGTACTTTACTTTTGTCATATTGCCATTGCATGATCATGTAGTTGACATCGTATTTGTGGCAAAGCCACCTTGCATTATTTTTCATACATGTCACTCTTGATTCATTGCACCATCCCGGTACACCAGAGTCATATCTTGTTCTAATTTCGAGTTGTAATCCTTATGTTGTAATCAATAGAAGTGTGATGATCATCATTATTAGAACATCGCCCAAAGAAAAAAAGGAAAAAAAAGAAAGGCCAAAAAAAGGAAAGGCCCAAAAAAGGGAAAAAAGAAAAATAAAAAAATAAAAAAATAAAAAGGGCAATGTTACTATCTCTTTTCCACACTTGTGCTTCAAAGTAGCACCTTGTTCTTCATGTAGTGAGTCTCATATATTGTGCTTCAAAGTAGCACCATGTTTTTCATATAGTGAGTCTCATAAGTTGTTTTTTTATACTAGTGGGAATTTTTCATTATAGAACTTGTCTTGTATATTCCTACGATGGGCTTCCTTAAATGCCCTAGGTCTTCGTGAGCAAGCAAGTTGGATGCACACCCACTAGTTTTCTTTTGTTGAGCATTCATTTATAGCTCTAGTGCATCCGTTGCATGGCAATCCCTACTCCTCATGTTGACATCAATTGATGGGCATCTCCATAGCCCATTGATTATCCTCGTCAATGTGAGACTTTCTCCTTTTTGTCTTCTCCACACAATCCCCATCATCATATTCTATTCCACCCATAGTGCTATATCCATGGCTCACGCTCATGTATTGCGTGAAGGTTGAAAAAGTTTGAGATTATTTAAGTATGAAACAATTGCTTGGCTTGTCATCGGGGGTATAGAAGTTGGGAACATCTTTGTGTGACGAAAATGAAGCATAGCCTAACTATATGATTTTGTAGGAATGAACTTTCTTTTGCCATGTTATTTTGAGAAGACATGATTACTTTGATTAGTATGCTTGAAGTGTTACTATTTCTTTTATCAATATGAACTTTTATTTTGAATCATTTGGATCTGAACATTCATGCCACAATAAAGAAAATTACATTATGAATTATGCTAGCTAGCATTCCACATCAAAAATTCTCTTTTTATCATTTACCTACTCGAGGACGAGCAGGAATTAAGCTTGGGGATGCTTGATAGTTCTCCAACGTATCTATAATTTTTGATTGTTCCCTGCTATTATATTACCCCTTTTGGATGTTTATGGGCTTTATTTTACACATTTATATCATTTTTGGGACTAACCTACTAACCGGAGGCCCAGCCCATATTGCTGTTTTTTTGCCTATTTCAGTATTTTGAAGAAAAGGAATATCAAACGGAGTCCAAACGGAATGAAACCTTCGGGAGCGTGATTTTTGGAACGAACCTGATCCGGAGAGCTTGGAGTGCAAGTTAAGAAGCTCCCGAGGGCCCCACGAGATAGGGGGCCGCCCCCCTGTAGGGCACGCCCCCTGTCTCGTGGGCCCCTCGGGCGGCCACCGACATACTTCTTCCTCCTATATATACCTACGTACCCCGAAAACATCCAGGAGCACCACGAAACACAATTTCCACCGCCGTAACCTTCTGTATCCGCAAGATCTCATCTTGGAGCCTTCGCCGACACTCTGCCGGAGGGGGAATCGACCATGGAGGGCTTCTACATCAACATCCTTGCCCCTCCGATGAGTTGTGAGTAGCTTACCACAGACCTACAGGTCCATAGTTATTAGCTAGATGGCTTCTTCTCTCTTTTTGGATCTCAATACAATGTTCTCCCCCTCTCTTGTGGAGATCTATTTGATGTAAACTCTTTTTGCGGTGTGTTTGTCAAGATCCGATGAATTGTGGGTTTATGATCAAGTTTATCTATGAATAATATTTGAATCTTCTTTGAATTCTTTTATGTATGATTGAGTTATCTTTGCAAGTCTCTTCGAATTATCAGTTTGGTTTGGCCTACTAGATTGGTTTTTCTTGCCATGGGAGAAGTGCTTAGCTTTGGGTTCAATCTTGCGGTGTCCTTACCCAGTGACAGAAAGGGTTGCAAGGCACGTATTGTATTGTTGCCATCGAGGATAACAAGATGGGGTTTATATTATATTGCATGTGTTTATCCCTCTACATCATGTCATCTAGCTTAATGTGTTACTCTGTTCTTATGAACTTAATACTCTAGATGCTGGCAGGAGTCGGTCGATGTGTGGAGTAATAGTAGTAGATGCAGGCAGGAGTCGGTCTACTTGTTATGGACGTGATGCCTATATACATGATCATGCCTAGATAATCTCATAACTATGCGCTTTTCTATCAATTGCTTGACAGTAATTTGTTCACCCACCGTAATACTTATGCTATCTTGAGAGAAGCCTCTAGTGAAACCTATGGCCCCCGGGTCTATCTCTTATCATATTTGCTTTCAATCTACTTTTATTTGCATCTTTCCTTTTTGCATCTACATTATAAAATACCAAAAATATATTTATCTTGTCATACTATCTTTATTAGATCTCACTTTCGCAAGTGGCCGTGAAGGGATTGACAACCCCTTTATTGCGTTGGTTGCGAGTTCTCAGTTTGTTTGTGTAGGTGCATGGGACTTTTGAGGAGCCTCCTACTGGATTGATACCTTGGTTCTCAAAACTGAGGGAAATACTTACGCTACACTTTGCTGCATCACCCTCTCCTCTTCGAGGAAAACCAATGCAAGCTCAAGACGTAGCACCTCTCTGCAGCAGGAGGAAAGTCGAGGAGCAGCTGCGCGCACGCCACAGCTTCTGCTGGTGTGGGCGGCAGCGAAAGCAATGTGGACCGTGACGCACTTCGACTTCTAACTATGTTAGAAGGAGCTCTATCGCGGCCCTGCGGCTGTCCGCCATTTTCACCAGGACCTCGGCGTGCATGCTGGCCTTCCACGTCCCGTGAAGGACGCGCGGGGCTCTTCCCAGGGTGGTGCCTAGGGTCACCAGTGGGGCGGTGCTGCTCATCACGCACAACTTGGGAGGAACGCGCCATGGGCGCCGGTGTTGGCGTCTTGGAGGCCGCCGCGCCACCGTCGGGCTGCATGGCGACGCCTCTGGAGGGCCCCACGCCGCCTGCGGGGGGACCAACTCCGTCTCTGGAGTTTGCGGCGTGCGGCCCATCGCCGGGCGTGCAAACGATGCCGCTCACCAGGTCTGGACTGCCAGGGTGATGTGGGTGTTCGCGGATCGCGCCATGGGTTCTTTCCGCAACCGGCCCGCTACTGGTCCGCACCGGTACAGGCAGCCCGGTTCCGGACGAACCGATCATCGTGGTCGTCTTCCTCTTGGGAGCCATGGCGACCAAGAACTGTTCGACTAGCTGCTAAACCAGATTCTCACTATTGCGCCCCCTACCTGGCGCGCCAAAGATGTCGGTGGAAACGACACCTATGGGATCACAAGAATCCCTACTACGGTTGCGGGGCGCGGGGTCGTGGGAAGAGCGGGATCAACAGTCAGCACAAGCACTCGGGTCGTTTACCCAGGTTCGGGCCGCAAGGATGCGTAACACCCTAGTCCTGCTTTGGTGTGTATATCTGTGTTCTTGGAGTTCTTGAGCTAGCTACAATGAGCATAACTTGTCCAAGGGTCCGAATCCTTCTCCTGGATGCCTTGGGCCTCCTTTTATAGTCAAGGGGATCGCCATAGTGGCACACAGGAGGTGGCATCGGTGCAATGTGGCTAAGCTTATCGCTTAGCAATTACGGGACAAGACGCATTTAATGCATCCCTTAGGTGTCCCCCTCGCTTTATCGCCACCTCGCCCTGCGTCAACACGCGCTCGGGCCAGTGAGGCGGTTAGCGCCATGTAGGCTGGCAGGCTGCTGAGGTGGCGTGGTGGTAGGGCCTTCACGAAGATTTGCATGCCACCACGTAGGCATGTGCTGAGTTGGCTTGGAAACCTTACGTCGACACGTAGGCGCCTGCCTAGCTGGTGGGCTGGCAGCTGCATGGGAGCGGTGGTGGAAACTTGGCGGGCGCGGGCCTGGCTGTTGCCCTACGGATGTCCTCGGCAAGGGCCTTGCTGGGGCCCCAGCAAAGGTCTTGCCGTGGCGTTGCGGTCGTCCCCGGCAAGGATCTTGTCGGGGGTCTTGTGGGTTTCCTCGGCAAGGATCTCGCCGAGGTTCGTCGTCTTCTAATCCCCTTCTGATTTGGAATGTTTCTTGTCTTCACAAAGATCTAGATGCCATCATGGAGGCGCCTCCCAAGCCTTGGTCCCAACGTGGTTGGTGGTGATGGAAAAAGAGGGGCTCCAGGGTGGCGCGCTCCGCTGGCGTCGGGTAAGCTGCCCCGGCAAGGTTCTTGCCATGGCTGCGGGGTCTTGTCGGGGGAGTCTACCTCGCCCTCTTGCTCTCTGTGTCCCTATCTTGGCATTGCTTTGACCATCTTGCGGCTTTGATTTCCTGTCTCTGCCCTGCTTAAGTGTGGCCGTGGGCGCGGCTCTGACTACCCGTGCACAAATAAGGGGTACAAAGAAGTGCCCCTGATGTAGTACACCGACACCTTATTAGCCCTCACATTATCGGGTTTATCACTGCCTTTGTCGCTCATCCCATCTCTGTCATCGGAAGGCGTCGCGGCCGGAATAGACACCGCCGCCAACGCCGTAACCGCCACCATCGCAACATCAGGCAGAGCACCCGTGGAAGTAGAGGCAGTGGACGCAGCCGTCTTCACCGCCCCACCGTTAGTCTTTGCCGGTGTAATTGTGGGCTGCTTAGGGTAGACCATGGGGACATACGGGCGACGTGGAGGGGGGTTTCAGCCACCCCCTCCCCGACCACCCCCGCTGTCGATAATGAGGCCCTGTAGCACCCTCGACGAACTCGTCGGAGGGAGGATTGAAATTTTGCTGCCACTGATTGCTGCCAAAACCTCGTCCTCCCTCGTCATTCCATTGGTTCCATCCATTCCAGTAGCCCTGATAGCCACCATCGTAGGCACGTCCAGCAGCATGTCTGCCCCGACCACTGTTGAAACCACCATGTCCCTGGCCGTAATCGTTGCGACCGCCACCGCTAGAGCCAGCCACGAAGCCACTGCAACCTGCACCACCGTGCACCCAGCGCCCACTGCTGGGTCCTGCGTGAGGTGCGGCATGGACTTGCCTGGCCTCAACTGCCCCACGCCCCACGCCGTCTCCGCCTTGTGGTGTAGCCGACTGCTGCGGCGGCCGCTGCATTGGGACCCGCGGGGGCGGCTGGGGGTCTCCCCGACCAGCCATGGTCACCGACAAGACGCGCTGTGCTGCGCCGTGCTCTACTAGTCAGTGGTGGAAAGCCCGGCGTCAGCCTCCACCGAACCTTAGCCTCGCCCTCGTTAACAGAATCCAATCGATCCTCAGAGTTCTCGCTCGAAGAAACCGCACTGCATGGCAATAGAACCTCGACCGCGTCAGATCGGGCCGTATACCTGACTGAACGTGATCCCTCGCTCGGCCTGTTGCATTGGGCCACATACCCAACCGACACCGGCCCACTCACCGGGGGAAGCCCAACCGAGCCCAATAGGTGATTCAAACGAGCCTCCCTGGCTGATCTGATCCCGATCGCCGAAATTTCCGGCGAGGATGCCACCAGCGCCGTCTGCTTCCGGCCGGCTGCCGCCCGATGCCCCTTCTTCTTCCCGACGACCAAAGTCCATGATTCTGGTCATACCATTGTTGGGGAACGCGGTAATTTCAAATATTTCCTACGCACACTCAGATCATGGTGATGCATAGCAACAAGAGGGGAGAGTGTTGTCCACGTACCCTCGTAGACCGAAAGTAGAAGCATTATGACAACGTGGTTGATGTAGTCATACGTCTTACGGTCGACCGATCCTAGTACCGAACGTATGGCACCTCCGCGATCTGCACATGTTCAGGTCGGTGACGTCCCACGAACTCATGATCCAGTAGAGTGTCGAGGGAGAGCTTCTACAACACGACGGCGATGATGATGCTACCATTGCAGGGCTTCGCCTAAGCACCGCAACGATATGACCGAGGTGGATTATGGTGGAGGGGGGCGGGCACCGCACACGGCTAAGACATCAATGATCAACTTGTGGGTCTATGGGGTGCCCCTTCCCCCATATATAAAGGAGTGGAGGAGGGGGAGAGGGTCAGCCTCCTAGGCACGCCCAAGGGGGGAGTCCTACTCCCGGTGGTAGTAGGATTCCCCAATCCCTAGTTGGAGTAGGAGAGGGAAGGAAGGGGGAGGAGGAGAGAAGGAAAGGGGGGCCGCCCCCCTCCCAATTCAGATTGGGATTGGGAGGGGGGCGCCCCCACCTTGGCCGCCTCCTCCTCCTTTCCACTAAGGCCTAATAAGGCCCATTGACTCCCCCGGGGGGTTCCGGTAACCTCCCGGTACTTCGATAAATGCCCGAACTCACCCGGAACTATTCCGATGTCCAAACATAGCCATCCAATATATCGGTCTTTATGTCTCGACCATTTTGAGACTCCTCGTCATGTCTGTGATCATATCCAGGACTCCGAACTACCTTCGGTACATCAAAACACATAAACTCATAATACCGATCGTCACCGAACGTTAAGCGTGCGGACCCTGCAGGTTCGAGAACTATGTAGACATGACCGAGACATGTCTCCGGCCAATAACCAATAGCGGAACCTGGATGCTCATATTGGCTCCCACATATTCTACGAAGATCTTTATCGGTCAAACCGCATAACAAATACGTTGTTACCTTTGTCAACAGTATGTTACTTGCCCGAGATTCGATTGTCGGTATCTCAACACCTAGTTCAATCTCGTTACCGGAAAGTCTCTTTACTCGTTCCGTAATGCATCGTCCGGTAACTAACTCATTAATCACATTGCTTGCAAGGCTTATAGTGATGTGCATTACCGAGAGGGACCAGAGATACCTCTACGACAATCGTAGTGACAAATCCTAATCTCGATCTATGCCAAGTCAACAAACACCATCGGAGACACCAGTAGAGCACCTTTATAATCACCCAGTTACGTTGTGACGTTTGGTAGCACACAAAGTGTTCCTCCGGTATTCGGGAGTTGCATAATCTCATAGTCATAGGAACATGTATAAGTCATGAAGAAAGCAATAGCAACATACTAAACGATCAAGTGCTAAGCTAACGGAATGGGTCAAGTCAATCACATCATTCTCTAATGATGTGATCCCGTTTATCAAATGACAACTCATGTCCATGGCTAGGAAACTTAAACATCTTTGATTAACGAGCTAGTCAAGTAGAGGCATACTAGTGACACTCTGTTTGTCTATGTATTCACACATGTACTAAGTTTCTGGTTAATACAATTCTAGCATGAATAATAAAAATTTATCATGATATAAGGAAATATATAAATAACAACTTTATTATTGCCTCTAGGGCATATTTCCTTCAGTCTCCCACTTGCACTAGAGTCAATAATCTAGATTACATTGTGATGATTCTAATACCCATGGAGTCTTGGTGTTGATCATGTTTTGCTCGTGAGAGAGGCTTAGTCAACGGGTCTGCAACATTCAGATTCGTATGTATCTTGCAAATCTCTATGTCCCCTTCCGACACTTGATGACGGATGGAATTAAAGCGTATCTTGATGTGCTTGGTTCTTTTGTGAAATCTGGATTCCTTCGCCAATGCAATGGCTCCAGTATTGTCACAAAAAAAATTCATTGGACCCGATGCACTAGGTATGACACCTAGATCGGATATGAACTCCTTCATCCAGACTCCTTCATTTGCTGCTTCTGAAGCAGCTATGTACTCCGCTTCACACGTAGATCCCGCCAGGACGCTTTGCTTAGAACTGCACCAACTTACAGCTCCACCGTTCAATATAAATATGTATCCGGTTTGTGACTTAGAGTCATCCGGATCAGTGTCAAAGCTTGCATCGGCGTAACCATTTACGACAAGCTCTTTGTCACCTCCATAAACTAAAAACATATCCTTAGTCCTTTTCAGGTATTTCAGGATGTTCTTGACCGCTGTCTAGTGATCCACTCCTGGATTACTTTGGTACCTCCCTGCTAAACTAATAGCAAGGCACACATCAGGTCTGGTACACAACATTGCATACATGATAGATCCTATGGCTGAAGCATAGGGAACATCTTTCATTTTCTCTCTATCTTCTGCAATGGTCGGGCATTGAGTCTGACTCAACTTCACACCTTGTAACACAGGCAAGAACCCTTTCTTTGCTTGATCCATTTTGAACTTCTTCAAAACTTTATCAAGGTATGTACTTTGTGAAAGTCCAATTAGGCGTCTTGATCTATCTCTATAGATCTTAATGCCCAATATATAAGCAGCTTCACCGAGGTCTTTCATTGAAAAACTCTTGTTCAAGTATCGTTTTATGCTATCCAGAAATTCTATATCATTTCCAATCAATAATATGTCATCCACATATAATATTAGAAATGCTACAAGCTCCCACTCACTTTCTTGTAAATACAGGCTTCTCCAAAAGTCTGTATAAAACCATATGCTTTGATCACACTATCAAAACGTTTATTCCAACTTCGAGAGGCTTGCACCAGTCCATAAATGGATCGCTGGAGCTTGCACACTTTGTTAGCATCCTTTGGATCAATAAAACCTTTGGGTTGCATCATATACAACTCTTCTTCCAGAAATCCATTCAGGAATGCAGTCTTTACATCCATTTGCCAAATTTCATAATCATAAAATGCAGCAATTGCTAACATGATTCAGACAGACTTAAGCATCGCTACTGGTGAGAAGGTCTCATCGTAGTCAACTCCCTGAACTTGTCGAAAACCTTTCGCAACAAGTCGAGCTTTGTAGACAGTAACATTACCATCAGCGTCGGTCTTCTTCTTGAAGATCCATTTATTCTTGATGGCTGGCCAATCATCAGGCAAGTCAACCAAAGTGCACACTTTGTTCTCATACATGGATCCCATCTCAGATTTCATGGCCTCAAGCCATTTTGCAGAATCTGGGCTCGTCATCGCTTCCTCATAGTTCGTAGGTTCGTCATGGTCAAGTAACATGACCTCCAGAATAGGATTACCGTACCACTCTGGTGCGGATCTTATTCTGGTTGACCTACGAGGTTCGGTAGTAACTTGATCTGAAGTTTCATGATCATTATCATCAGCTTCCTCACTAATTGGTGTAGGGATCACAGAAACTTATTTCTGTGACGAACTACTTTCCAATAAGGGAGCAGGTACAGTTACCTCATCAAGTTCTACTTTCCTCCCACTCACTTCTTTCGAGAGAAACTCCTCTAGAAAGGATCCATTCTTAGCAACGAATATCTTGCCTTTGGATCTGTGATAGAAGGTGTATCCAACAGTTTCCTTTGGGTATCCTATGAAGATACATTTCTCCGATTTGGGTTCAAGCTTATCAGGTTGAAGCTTTTTCACATAAGCATCACAGCCCCAAACTTTCATAAACGACAACTTTGGTTTCTTGCCAAACCACAGTTCATACGGCGTCGTCTCAATGGATTTAGATGGTGCCCTATTTAACATGAATGCAACCGTCTCTAAAGCATAACCGCAAAACGATAGCAGTAAATCAGTAAGAGACATCATAGATCGCACCATATCTAATAAAGTGCGGTTACAACGTTCAGACACACCATTACACTGTGGTGTTCCGGGTGGCGTGAGTTGCAAAACTATTCCGCATTGTTTCAAATGAAGACCAAACTCATAACTCAAATATTCTCCTCCATGATCAGATCATAGAAACTTTATTTTCTTGTTACGATGATTTTCCACTTCACTCTGAAATTCTTTGAACTTTTCAAATGTTTTAGACTTATGGTTCATCAAGTAGATATACCCATATCTGCTCAAATCATCTGTGAGGGTGAGAAAATAACGACACCTGCCGCGAGCCTCAATATTCATCGGACCACATACATCAGTATGTATGATTTCCAACAAATATGTTGCTCGCTCCATTGTTCCAGAGAACGGAGTTTTAGTCATCTTGCCCATGAGGCATGGTTCGCAATTACCAAGTGATTCATAATCAAGTGATTCATAATCAAGTGATTTCAAAAGTCCATCAGAATGGAGTTTCTTCATGCGCTTTACACCAATATGACCCAAATGGCAGTGCCACAAATAAGTTGCACTATCATTATCAACTATGCATCTTTTGGCTTCAATATTATGAATATGTGTATCACTACTGTCGAGATTCAATAAAAATAGACCACTCTTCAAGGTTGCATGACCATAAAAGATATTACTCTTATAAATAGAACAACCATTATTCCCAGATTTAAATCAATAACTGTCTCGCATCAAACAAGATCCAGATATAATGTTCATGCTCAACGCTGGCACCAAATAACAATTATTCAGGTCTAAAACTAATCCTGAAGGTAGATGTAGAGGTAACGTGCCGACCGCGATCACATCGACTTTGGAACCATTTCCCACGCGCATCGTCACCTCGTCCTTAGCCAATCTTCGCTTAATCCGTAGTCCCTGTTTCGAGTTGCAAATATTAGCAACAAAACCAGTATCAAATACCCAGGCACTACTGCGAGCATTAGTAAGGTACACATCAACAACATGTATATCACATACACCTTTGTTCACCTTGCCATCCCTCTTATCCGCCAAATACTTGGGGCAGTTCCGCTTCCAGTGACCAGTCCCTTTGCAGTAGAAGCACTCAGTCTCAGGCTTAGGTCCAGACTTGGGTTTCTTCACTTGAGCAGCAACTTGCTTGCCGTTCTTCTTGAAGTTCCCCTTCTTCCCTTCACCCTTTTTCTTCAAATTGGTGGTCTTGTTGACCATTAACACTTGATGCTCCTTCTTGATTTCTACCTCCGCAACCTTTAGCATTGCGAAGAGCTCGGGAATTGTCTTGTTCATCCCTTGCATATTATAGTTCATCACGAAGCTCTTGTAGCTTGGTGGCAGTGATTGAAGAATTCTGTCAATGACACTATCATCAGGAAGATTAACTCCCAATTGAATCAAGTGATTGTTATACCCAGACATTTTGAGTATATGTTCGCTGACAGAACTATTCTCCTCCATCTTGCAGCTATAGAACTTATTGGAGACTTCATATCTCTCAATCCGGGCATTTGCTTGAAATATTAACTTCAACTCATGGAACATCTCATATGCTCCATGACGTTCAAAACATCGTTGAAGTCCCTGTTCTAAGCCGTAAAGCATGTCACACTGAACTATCGAGTAGTCATCAGCTTTGCTCTGCCAGACGTTCACAACGTCTGGCGTTGCTCCTGCAGCGGGTCTTGCACCTAGCGATGCTTCCAGGATGTAATTCTTCTGTGCAGCAATGAGGATAATCCTCAAGTTACGGACCCAGTCCATGTAATTGCTACCATCATCTTTCAACTTAGCTTTCTCTAGGAACGCATTAAAATTCAACAGAACAACAACATGGGCCATCTATCTACAACAACATAGACATGCAAAAAACTATTAGGTACTAAGTTCATGATAAATTAAAGTTTAATTAATCAAATTACTTAAGAACTCCCACTTAGATAGACATCCCTCTAATCATCTAAGTGATCACGTGATCCAAATCAACTAAACCATGTCCGATCATCACGTGAGATGGAGTAGTTTTCAATGCTGAACATCACTATGTTGATCATATCTACTATATGATTCACGCTCGACCTTTCCGTCTCAGTGTTCCAAGGCAATATCTGCATATGCTAGGCTCGTCAAGTTTAACCCGAGTATTCTGCGTGTGCAAAACTGGCTTGCACCCGTTGTATGTGAACATAGAGCTTATCACACCCGATCATCATGTGGTGTCTCAACATGATGAACTTTCGCAACGGTGCATACTCAGGGAGAACACCTGTACCTTGAAATTTAGTGAGAGATCATCTTATAATGCTACCGTCGAACTAAGCAAAATAAGATGCATAAAAGATAAACATCACATGCAATAAAAAATAAGTGATATGATATGGCCATCATCATCTTGTGCCTTTGATATCCATCTCCAAAGCACCGTCATGATCACCATCGTCACCGGCATGACACCTTGATCTCCATCGTAGCATCGTTGTCGTCTCGCCAACTATTGTTTCTACGACTATTGCTACCGCTTAGTGATAAAGTAAAAACAATTACAGGGTGATTGCATTGCATACAATAAAGCGACAACCATATAGATCCTGCCAGTTGTCGATAACTCTGTTACAAAACATGATCATCTCATACAATAAAATTTAGCATCATGTCTTGACCATATCACATCACAACATGCCCTGCAAAAACAAGTTAGACGTCCTCTACTTTGTTGTTGCAAGTTTTACGTGGTTGCTACGGGCTGACCAAGAACCGTTCTTACCAATGCATCAAAACCACAACGATTTTTCATCAAGTATGTGCTGTTTTAACCTTCAACAAGGACCGGGCGTAGCCACACTTGATTCAACTAAAGTTGGAGAAACTGACACCCGCCAGTCACCTGTGTGCGAAGCACGTCGGTAGAACCAGTCTCGCGTAAGCGTACGCATAATGTCGGTCCGGGCCGCTTCATCCAACAATACCGCTGAATCAAAGTATGACATGCTGGTAAGCAGTATGACTGTCGGTGTCAAAACCGGCGGATCTCGGGTAGGGGGTCCCGGACTGTGCGTCTAGGCGGATGGTAACAGGAGACAAGGGACACGATGTTTTTACCCAGGTTCGAGCCCTCTCGATGGAGGTAAAACCCTACTCCTGCTTGATTGATATTGATGATATGGGTAGTACAAGAGTGGATCTACCATGAGATCAAGGAGGCTAAACCCTAGAAGCTAGCCTATGGTATGATTGTTGTAATGGTTGTTCGTCCTACGGACTAAAACCCTCCGGTTTATATAGACACCGGAGAGGGCTAGGGTTACATAGAGTCGGTTACAATGGTAGGAGATCTACATATCCGTATCGCCAAGTTTGCCTTCCACGCCAAGGAAAGTCCCATCCGGACATGGGACGAAGTCTTCAATCTTGTATCTTCATAGTCTTGGAGTCCGGCCGATGATGATAGTCCGGCTATCCGGACACCCCCTAGTCCAGGACTCCCTCAGTAGCCCCTGAACCAGGCTTCAATGACGATGAGTCCGGCGCGCATATTGTTCGGCATTGCAAGGCGGGTTCCTCCTCCGAATAATCCATAGAAGATTGCGAACACCAGAATAGTGTCCGGCTCTGCAAAATAAATTCCACATAGCACCGTAGAGAGAATAATATGTACACAAGTTCAATCTGCTGACGTATTTCGTGGCATGACGTCAAGCCACTACCAAGCCTTTACTTGAATCGTTTTTATTATACCACCTCAGCGCGTTTAGCGAAGCGGTTTCCTTGGCACGTCTTGTCGAAGCAGAGATCGTGTTCCCCTTTATTCCGGGATTCCCATCAATAGGGACGTGGGTAACCCAACCGCACCATTGATTGTGGCGCTTGGGAGACAAGCAAGTTTTACCAGGCTGGTGGGGACGCATAGTCTTCGTCCGCCCATATATAAGGGGATAAGGATCCACCCTCTTTTACCTACGCCTTCTTCCTCCTTTTGCTCATCCATCCCCGCGCACTCGAGCTCCAGCGCCCAAGTCCGCACATCTCGTCTCAACCTTCTCCAGCCATGTCCGGAGCGGGAGGCAAATGGATGGCCTCCTCCGTTACGGAGGGACACATCGAGAGACTGCGCGGCGCCGGATACTTGTCCAGCAACATCGCGCACCGGCTGCCCGACAAGGGGCAGCTCATCCCCACCCCCAGGCCCCATGAGAGGGTCGTATTCCTTCCCCACTTCCTCCGCGGACTGGGCTTCCAACTTCATCCCTTCGTCCGGGGGCTCATGTACTACTACGGCCTGGACTTCCACGATCTGGCGCCAAACTTCATCCTCAACATCTCGGCGTTTATCATCGTGTGCGAGGCCTTCCTCTGCATCCAGCCCCACTTCGGCTTGTGGCTAAAGACCTTCAATGTCAAGCCGAAGGTGGTGAAGGGCATCCAAGCGGAGTGCGGAGGCGCCATGGCGGGCAAAATGCCCAATGTCCTCTGGCTCGAGGGTGCCTTCGTGGAGTCAATCAAAGGGTGGCAATCGGGATGGTTCTACATCACCGAGCCGCGTGACCCTAAATGGGCAGCGGCCCCCGAGTTCAAATCTGGTATCCCCATGCAGCTCACCTCCTGGAAAGAGAAGGGCTTGCTATGGGGTAGTTCGGAGGAGCTGACAAGACTCCAGTCCTGCCTCCAGACCCTGGTGAACAAGAAGCTTAAGCTTGTCAACGTGATCCAGGTCATGCTCGTCCACCGGATTCTCCCCTGCCAACAACGGGCCTTCAATTTGTGGAAGTTTGATCCGGCACAGCACCGGACCCTGAGCGGGCTCTTCGACACGACGTACGAAGCTTCCTGGAAGGTGCTGTTCAAGGGCGGAGAAGCCCCCGCATCCGCAACTGAAGATCGCAGATTCAGCACAAAGCGCCCGGCCGGCGAGGTAAGCTTTGCTATCCTTTATGGGACACTTACTCTTTTCATAGTTTGACTCTTCGTGGGATCTAAAACTCCCAATGCCTTTAACAGGACTGGCAGAGGACGTCCGGACAGGTTGATTGTCCAGCTCCCCTTCCCGAAGACCCAACGGATACCCGTTTGACGGGGCTGCTGGTTCCGGCCCCTTACGTGGTGCCGGAGAAGAAGGCCAAGAAGGCGGCCACGAGAACCCGAAGGAGTTCCCGGCGCCAGGTGGTATCAGACTCATCGTCCAATGGCTCCGAGGCGGACTCCTCCCCAGAAGACGAGGAGGAGAGAGAGGACTCTCCCCGGGAGGGGGGAGAGAGGAAGAGGAAGGCTTCCCCAATGGGGGAGGCCGAAGGGTCCAAGAGGGGAAGGACCCTTCCTTCGGACTGTTCCGCCAATGCCGATGATGGCGACGAGGGGTGGCCTTCAAGGGCCAAGCCTCCGGCAAGATCGTAAGTATCCGGATTCCTGAATGATTTATAATTTCTCTTTTTCGCCACACAGTGTCCTTCTAATACCGCATACAACCTGCAGTCCGGCCGAGGACGATTTTCCCACTTCTTCGAGCGGGTCCTTGGCTCCGTCAGATGTGGATTCCATTCCGACTGCCTCCACCCCTCGCGACGCCGAGGACGCCGAGGTGGGGTCCCAGGAGGGGACCCGTCAGGAGGGTGAGGCTCCGGAGGTGCCACATGGCAACCTCCCGGACTTCGTACCGGACTCCGCCCCGGAACCCGTAGTGGTTCCGGAGTCCGGCAGGCGGCCC
The DNA here is from genome assembly GCF_002162155.2 of Triticum dicoccoides. Taxonomy (NCBI): domain Eukaryota; kingdom Viridiplantae; phylum Streptophyta; class Magnoliopsida; order Poales; family Poaceae; genus Triticum; species Triticum dicoccoides. The sequence goes on from NC_041383.1 coordinate 176,057,214, forward strand.
CTTCGTAAGAAGGGCAAGACCGTGGCACCGGCGGCCTCCGTCCAACCGGAGGCGCCGGACAACTTGTTGGAGGCACTCAACGGCGCTTCCATCGAGGAAGAACACCGCACTATCATGAGTGCGGTGATTCAGAAGGTTCAGCTCACCAAGAGCGGGCTGACCGAAGCCTGCAGCAGCCTTCTAACAGGCTTTGAGGTAAGAAGTTTTAAAATATGTAATGTAATACCGCATAGACAGTAGCCCGTGATGCTCGGTTCGGTGTTCGGAAAGAAAAGCCGGACTGAGGATCTAAAAAGATATACGCAGGAGTTCTAAAAATTATGTCAATATGGGATTGCAGGCTGCGCTGCTGACCTCTGCCGCATTGACTGCGGAGGTCGGTGCTTTGAAGCAGGACCTCGAGCGGACCGAGAACGAGCTCGGCCTTGCCAAGAAGCAGCTCGAGGACAAAGAAGGTGAGTAACACCGTATTAAATTTGTACCTTACAGAAAAGGATTTTGGTTGCAATAGAAATAACAAGGATAACGTGGGCACTGCAGGGGCCACAAACGAGGTGGCGACCCTAAAGGAGTTCGTGTCCACGGCTAAATGTAATGCGGCCGTGGAACGAGCGGAGCGAGAGAAGAAGGAGGCGCGGGTGGCGGAGGTGCGGCAAGAGCTCCAGGCTCTCATGGAAAAGCATGAGAGTTTGGAGCGCGACTTTAAGACTCGAGAGTTCGAGCTTGCCTCGGCTCTTGAGAGTGCCAAAGCCGCTAAGGCCGAGGAATGTAAGGCCCTCCAGGAGATTGAGGCGGTGAAGAAAATAGCGGCGGGTAAGGCATTTTTCATGCAAAGCAAGCATGTGAATGTGAATTACCTGTTACTTACCCGGATTCGAAGCTCTCCAGGAGCGTTTGCAGATCTGCCTCGCAGCGTGTCCGATGCCGCCGCATTCTACCGGGCCGAGGAGGGGAGCTCAACAGAGAAGGTCTTCTGGTCTTAGTATGCTGAGGCCGGACATCCGGTGCCCCTTAGCGACCAGCTAAAGCAGCTGGTCGAGCTTCACAAGGTAGCCGAGCAGGCCATGAAGGGCCTCATAGTCCGGCTATGGCCTAAAGAGGCCATGCCTGGGAGCTACTTCGGCCTCGTGCGGCGGCTGGTGGATGCATGCCCTTGGGTGGAAGTCATCAAGCGCTCCGCCTGCATTGAAGGTGCCCGTCGGGCCCTTGCCCGCGCAAAGGTGCACTGGGGCAGGCTGGATGCTGAGAGGCTTCTGACAGACGCGCCGCCGGCGGGCAAGGAGTATCGTACGCCCGAAATGTATTATAAGAGTGTCCTGAAGGGTGCCCGCAAGATTGCGGACGAGTGCCCCAAAGATGTAATATTTGAGTAGACTTGCAATGTGTTATCATGTGCACTGAAAACTTTGTTCATATGCGCTAAGCAACGCTTATTAATTTAAAATATTACCTTCTGTGCGGCCGTTTATCAAATCTGAGAGATGGCAAGTCGTCGGCTTCAGCCCCCATGCCACGAGTGCTGGGGTGTTCGGGATAAACTTGAGCGCTCTTGTTCCCATTTTTGGATCCATCTAGGGAGGCGCGCAACACGACGAACAAGGCAAACGGACTTATAATGCTTGAACACTCTCACTTAGCCATAGAATTCTATAATTTTAAATTTCGGCGAAGCCCCTAGTGTTCGGAAGATCGAGTTCGGGGCGCTATCCACGCCTGGGCCGGACACAAGTGGTTCCTCGCTCGAAGCGGCATAAGCCTTTAGGGACTCGAAAAGACCTCTCGAACAGCAACCAGCTCTCGCCTTATCATGACGGTCAGTTTTAGCTTTCTCCACTGAGGCGCTCGCCCAGCTCAACCGGGGCGCAATCGCAGTGGTTCTTCCAGTGCTACCTTAGCCGATAGAACGGAACGTAAGGTACCAAAACATGGAAGCCGGGCAAACCCAACTATTGACCCAAGACATGATTCGGAGCCGATGCATATAATGCTATAAGTTCGGGGTGCCGCACTTGTGAAAGTGTTCGGACTTATCACACCATAATGCGGGGAACATAAGCCCCTGGTGTATTCAGCCGTACCAAAGTGTACGGATGCAAAACCTCATAAATGAACATATATGTAAAAAAAGGAATGCAATTATAAGCGAAAAGTGATGCATTGTTTATTCAAGGAATTCTGCCATGAGTGCAGAACGATACAAATAGTGCGGTAAGCAAGGGATTGGACTATTAGACATGTCCCCCTCCAGGGGTAGGCTGCGGAATGGTGTATTTAACAGATTTAATGCTCATAATGGAGACCACCTGAGTGTTCGTCGTAGCCTTTGTCCTTCCCTGGCTGTTGCATCGTGAGTTCGGCAGATTCACCGCCGGACAGGGTCTCTGGTGAATGGAGTCCTGCGGATAAATAGAAAAAAAAGGAAAAAGAAAAGAGCGACACACTTGGGAGCCCCTGGTGTGGTTGAGCCGCACTCTGGGCCTGTCGTGGTCGTGCCCCTCCCCCTATGCCCATGGTATCTCCAGAGCGTAATGATGTACGCGGAGGGCTAGTCTTGCAATCATGCAAGGGCTGGGGTTGGGGCCGCATTGCTACGCGTGCTCGGAACGTGCCAGATGGTCTTGATGTATGTTACTTTGGGCGCGTTTGGCTATGTCCGGCCGTTTAACATCTGGACTCGAAAATTGCCTTAAGAGGCTGCTTTGTACTTCTGCCGCGAGAGCCGCTGTGTGTTCCTCCGTTCGGAGGGAGCGTTCAGTGTTTCCGTTGACCGTGATGACTCCACGAGGGCCTGGCATCTTGAGCTTAAGGTATGCGTAATGCGGCACCGTGTTGAACTTCACAAACGCGGTTCGTCCGAGAAGAGCGTGATAGCCACTGCGGAACGGGACTATGTCGAAGATTAACTCCTCGCTTCGGAAATTATCCGGGGATCCGAAGACCACTTCCAGTGTGATTGAGCCTGTACAATTGGCCTCAACACCTGGTATGACGCCTTTGAAGGTCGTCTTTGTAGGTTTAATCCTTGAGGGGTCTATGCCCATCTTGCGCACTGTATCCTGATAAAGCAGGTTCAGGCTGCTGCCGCCGTCCATCAGGACTCTAGTGAGGTGAAATCCATCGACGATTGGGTCTAAGACCAATGCGGCGAACCCGCCATGGCGGATACTGGTGGGGTGGTCCCTTCGATCGAAAGTGATCGGGCAAGAGGACCATGGACTGAACTTCGGGGCGACTGGCTCCATCGCATATACGTCCCTAAGTGCACGCTTCCGCTCCCTCTTGGGTATGTGGGTTGCGTATATCATGTTTACCATCCGCACTTGTGGGGGGAAACCCTTCTGTCCTCTGCTGTTCGGCGGCCGGGTCTCTTCCTCGTCATTGCTATGCAGCCCCTTGTCATTGTTTTCGGCAATTAACTTGTCGGCCTGCTTGAACACCCAACAATCCCTGTTGGTGTGGTTAGCTGGCTTTTCGGGGGTGCCATGTATCTGGCAAGAGCCGTCGAGTATTCGGTCCAAATTGAACGGACCCGGAGTAGTTCTTTTAAATGGCTTTTTCCGCTGACCGGGTTTTGAGCCTCTGAATCCGGCATTAACTGCCGTATCCTCAGTGTTATCGCCGTTAACGCGGCGTTTGTTTTTGTTGCGACGCGACCTGCCATTGCGGTCCTTGTAGTCCGGACTGCCAGAATTTTTACTAAGGCTGTTACTGCGGGCTAGCCAGCTGTCCTCCCCCGCACAGAAGTGGGTCATGAGTGATGTGAGGGCTGCCATGAATTTCGACTTTTCCTGTCCTAGGTGCCGGGCCAGCCACTCATCGCGGATGTTATGTTTGAAGGCTGCGAGGCCTCTGCATCCGGACAGTCGATGATTTGATTTTTCTTTGTTAAGAACCGTGTCCAGAACTGTCTGGCCGATTCGTCTGGCTGCTGAATTATGTGGCTTAGGTCATCGGCGTCTGGTGGTCGCACATATGTGCCCTGGAAGTTGTCGAGAAATGCGGCTTCCAGGTCCTCCCAACACCCAATTGACTCTGCTGGCAAGCTATTAAGCCAATGCCGAGCTGGTCCTTTAAGCTTGAGTGGGAGATACTTGATGGCGTGGAGATCGTCACCGCGGGCCATATGGATATGAAGGAGATAATCTTCGATCCAAACCGCGGGGTCCGTTGTGCCATCATAGGATTCGATGTTCACGGGTTTAAACCCTTCAGGGATTTGATGATCCATTACTTCATATGTGAAGCATAGTGGGTGTGCGGCGCCTCTGTACTGGGAAATATCACGACGTAGCTCAAGAGAGCTTTGTCTGCTGTGTTCGGCCCGGCCGGAGTTGCTGTATCCGGCGCGATGGTAGTCGTCGTGGATCGTGGGGCGCCCACGTGATCCGTAGATAGATCTTGATTGTTTTGCCTTGTCCTCCAATACGTCTCGCAAGTCCGACGCATTCCCCCGCGGCTTCACGCTTTTCGAGCGGTGCCGGGGTATGGTTCTGGTGGAGGGCCTAGATGCCTCTCTGTCGCGGCCATGAGGTGGTCGGTCGGCCGTATTGTGCGCTGGTGATGAAGGTTTGTATGCCTCCTCCTCTAATCGGGGGAGCAACTTGCGTTTTGGGTAGCTTTTGGAGGGGCGTTCATGTTCATGCTCTTCGGCTGCGAGGACCTCGGTCCATCTGTCGGCCAGCAGGTCTTGATCAGCTCAAAGCTGTTGCTGCTTTTTCTTTAGGCTGTTCGCCGTGGCCATTAGCCTACGTTTAAAACGCTCTTATTCGACGGGGTCCTCTGGAATGACGAATTCGTCGTCGTTGAGGCTTGCCTCGTCTCCGGAGGGAGGCATGTAATTGTCATCCTCTATCTCCTCGTCTGCCGCCCTCTCTTGAGAGCTGGCTTCTCTGTCCTCCTGTGCTGAATCTTGCTGGAGGGGGTTGTCTTCGGCACTCTCTGGGGTGTTATTATCTCCGGTGCCTGAATCTCCATTCTTGCTGTGGCGGGATTTAGAGCGGCGCCGCTGACGTTGGCGCTTCGGCTGTTTCTTAGAGGAATCTGCCTCCGCTGCTTCTTCGCCGTCCCCGTCCTTTGGGATGTCCACCATGTATATGTCGTATGACGAGGTGGTCTTCCAGTGCCCCGTAGGCGCTGGTTCTTGATCGTCTCCGGCATCGTTGTCCATACCGTCAATGTCTTCGGAGTCGTAGTCTAGCATGTCGGTTAGGTCGTCGACAGTGGCTACAAAGTGGGTGGTGGGAGGGTTTTGAATTTCTTCGTCGTCCGTGTCCCAACCATCCTGACCGCAGTCCGGCCAGGGCTCTCCTGATAACGAGAGATACTTTAGCGAATTCAGGATGTCACCAAAGGGTGAGTGCTGAAAGATGTCCGCAGCGGTGAACTCCATGATCGGCGCCCAATCGGATTCGATTGGCAGGGGCGCATGAGGCTCGGAGTTCGGCGAGGAGTCCGGCACCTCGGAGTCACGGGTTTTGCAAAGGACAAGGTCAGTATTCGGCTCCATCGCCGTAGAAGTTGCAGCCCCCGAGGCGGTGTCCAGCCACCTGTCCTCGATCTGCACGGTCGGCTCCGAACTATGGGTCGGAGCGGACTCATGTGCGGCCTACAGGGCACTGTCCGGTGACAGAGCTAAATCATGCCCACCGTGACAGTGCAGCGTGCTTGGTTGTGGCTCGAATCCATCAAAGATCAAGTCTCCACGGATGTCAGCCGTGAAGTTTAGGCTTCCAAACCTGACCTGATAGCCAGGGCGTAGCTTTCGATCTGCTCCAGATGGCCAAGCGAATTGGCCCGCAGTGCAAAGCCGCCAAACACGAAGATCTGTCCGGGGAGAAAAGTCTCACCCTGGACTGCGTTGTTGTTGATTGAAGAAGCCATCAAGCCTATCGGTGACGACACAGAGGAACTCTCAATGAAAGCACCAATGTCGGTGTCAAAACCGGCGGATCTCGGGTAGGGGGTCCCAGACTATGCGTCTAGGCGGATGGTAACAGGAGACAAGGGACACGATGTTTTTACCCAGGTTCGGGCCCTCTCGATGGAGGTAAAACCCTACTCCTGCTTGATTGATATTGATGATATGGGTAGTACAAGAGTGGATCTACCACGAGATCAAGGAGGCTAAACCCTAGAAGCTACCCTATGGTATGATTGTTGTAATGGTTGTTCGTCCTACGGACTAAAACCCTCCGGTTTATATAGACACCGGAGAGGTCTAGGGTTACACAGAGTCGGTTACAATGGTAGGAGATCTACATATCCGTATCACCAAGCTTGCCTTCCACGCCAAGGAAAGTCCCATCCGGACACGGGACGAAGTCTTCAATCTTGTATCTTCATAGTCTTGGAGTCCGGCCGATGATGATAGTCCGGCTATCCGGACACCCCCTAGTCCAGGACTCCCTCAATGACTATTATCGTCCACAACTCACTTGTGTTCTAATCGTGCATATAACATCTACGCATAAACCTGGCTCGGATGCCACTGTTGGGGAACGCGGTAATTTCAAAAATTTCCTACGCACACTCAGATCATGGTGATGCATAGCAACGAGAGGGGAGGGTGTTGTCCACGTACCCTCATAGACCAAAAGCGGAAGCGTTATGACAACGCGGTTGATGTAGTCGTACATCTTCACGATCGACCAATCCTAGTACCGAATGTACGACACCTCCGCGATCTGCACACGTTCAGCTCGGTGACGTCCCACGAACTCATGATCCAGTAGAGTGTCGAGGGAGAGCTTCGTCAGCACGACAGCGTCATGACGGTGACGATGATGCTACGGATGCAGGGCTTCGCCTAAGCACCGCAACGATATGACCGAGGTGGATTATGGTGGAGGGGGCACCGCACACGGCTAAGAGAGCAATGATCAACTTGTGTGTCTATGGGGTGCCCCCTTCCCCCGTATATAAAGGAGTGGAGGAGGGAGAGAGGGCCGGCCTCCTAGGCGCGCCCAAGGGGGAGTCCTACTCCCGGTGGGAGTAGGATTCCCCCTTCCCTAGTTGGGGTAGGAGAGGGAAGGAAGGGGGAGGAGGAGAGAAGGAAAGGGGGGCCGACCCCCCTCCCAATTAGGATTGGGCTTGGGGGGGGCACCTTGGCCGCCTCCTCGTTTCCACTAAGGCCCAATAAGGCCCATTGACTCCCCGGGGGGTTCCGGTAACCTCCCTGTACTCCGGTAAATGCCCGAACTCACCCGGAACTATTCCAATGTCCAAACATAACCATCCAATATACCGATCTTTATTTCTCGACCATTTTGAGACTCCTCGTCATGTCTATGATCATATCTAGGACTCCGAACTAAACCCGGGCATGGGCAGCCCGGCCCGAGCCCGGCTCTAAAAACCCGGGTCGGGCTCGGGCTTTGTTTTGCAGCCCGAATGGTAGTTCGGGCCGGGCTCGGGCTTCTCTTTTTCTATTTTTTGGGCCGGGCTTGCACGTACACGTACTAAAAAACAGTGTTCAGGACAGGCTTTCGGGCTTCGGGCTTGATTTCGGGCTGGGCTCGGGCTTGAAATCAGGAAGTATTTGGGGCTTCGGGCCGGGCTCGGGCTTGAGAAATGAAGGTCGGGCTTTTACAAGCCCGGCCCGAAACCCGGCCCGGCCCGACGTTTGCCCAAGTTTACTCCAAACTACCTTCGGTACATCAAAACACATAAACTCATAATACCGATCGTCACCGAATGTTAAGCGTGCGGACCCTACGGGTTCGAGAACTATGTAGATATGACCGAGACATGTCTCCAGCCAATAACCAATAGCGGAACCTGGATGCTCATATTGGCTCCCACATATTCTACAAAGATCTTTATCGGTCAAACCGCATAACAACATACGTTGTTCCCTTTGTCAACGGTATGTTATTTGCCCGAGATTCGATTGTCGGTATCTCAATACCTAGTTCTATCTCGTTACCGGTAAGTCTCTTTACTCGTTTCGTAATGCATCATCCCGTAACTAACTCATTAGTCACATTGCTTGCAAGGCTTATAGTGATGTGCATTACCGAGTGGGCCCAGAGATACCTCTACGACAATCATAGTGACAAATCCTAATATCGATCTATGCCAACTCAACAAACACCATCGGAGACACCAGTAGAGCACCTTTATAATCATCCAGTTACGTTGTCACGTTTGGTAGCACACAAAGTGTTCCTCCGGTATTCGGGAGTTGCATAATCTCATAGTCATGGGAACATGTATAAGTCATGAAGAAAGCAATAGCAACATACGAAACGATCAAGTGCTAAGCTAAGGGAATGGGTCAAGTCAATCACATCATTCTCTAATGATGTGATCCCATTTATCAAATGACAACTCATGTCCATGGCTAGGAAACTTAACCATCTTTGATTAACGAGCTAGTCAAGTAGAGGCATACTAGTGACACTCTGTTTGTCTATGTATTCACACATGTACTAAGTTTTCGGTTAATACAATTCTAGCATGAATAATAAACATTTATCATGATATAAGGAAATATATAAATAACAACTTTATTATTGCCTCTATGGCATATTTCCTTCAACCATGTCGAGCAGAATTAGCTTTGGCATGCATACCTTGGGGATGGGACCTTTCCAAGGCCGGATTGCCGATGCCGCCGTCCTCCGATGGACGACCCGCCGGATTAACTCCACCTTCTCCTCGGAGCGCAACCCCTGCCTCGCCGGGTCATCGGACGGGACTACCGCATCGACGATCTCCGCGACTTCCTCCTCATCATACCCGGGGGCGAAAGCCTCGCAGATCACGTCGGACGGCGTTGGCGAGTACGCCACCGGCGATCCGCCTGGGCAAACCCCGTCCTCGTCGTCCTCTCCGTCGTCACTGTCCGCAAGCGCCCAGAATCGTCCGCCTACCCTCCGCCGATCGACGGGGGCAGAGGCACGAGCAGGTGACGCCGTCGCTAGTCCTCCAGACAGTTGTCTCACCAGGAGGTACTCTGTTTGCTCATGTCAGCCTTTCACACACGTGCCATGATAACAACGATGCATGATGTCATAAAAAATTGATTGCATTGCACATGCAGATGAGTGGTGTGAAATGTAAACGATCTAGAAATGGTTGGGATGGTTGGCAAGGGAGAACATGGAGTTTCTTAGCTCGGGTTCAAATGAATCCGGATGAAAAGTAAAAATAAATAAACATCAAAAAATATTTTGAGTGCTTGCAAAGCTTTATCACGGAATTACATCCGTGAAAGTCATGGCAAAAAAATAAATAATTGATGCTCCGAAGATGCTACTTTTAAAAGCATTTTGAAGCATTGATTTTATCTTTTTTGTCAGGACTTCCACAAATGTGATATGGCGATGAAAATTTGCAAGTACTCGAAACATGATCCCCTGGAGCACGTTCATGAAAAAATTACATCCGGTGCCATGAAAAAAGTTCAGTATTGTTTGATTTTTACTTTTGCGAGTTTACTGTTCTGGTCATGCTCGAGCGCAGATTAGGACTTCCGTAGTAATTCCTTTCTAGAAGTATTTTCTTTACCTTCCGTATATAAAATTCGCAATGGATCACGCGGCCGGACGCCACCAGGCACGCGCGAGCCCGTGGAGGGATCCAGGTCGGACTGGATAAACTAGGCGCTGGGCCAGCGACGCCACGCGCCCACCCGCCGCTGGGTCCAGAGGCTCGTGCCCACCACGGCACCGCGCCCGCCACGGCGCCGAGGTGGGAAGTCCACGCAGCAGCACGCGCGGCCGAACGGTGCCGCCCACGCGCCCCGCCCCATCGCCATCCCCCTCTCCCCGCCCCACGGTTCGGCTACGCTACACGACGTCCCCAATCACACGGCGGGTCGCTTTCTCCCTCCGCCCCCGGCTTCTCCCCGTTGGACGATCCGTCCGTCGTCCTCCCCCTACTTAGCTTCCCCCTCCCGTCTCTCCCCCCTTCCCTCCCACCCCTTTACCTCGTGCGATCACCGAGAACCATAGGTAGAAGAAACCCTCGAAGAGCAGCTCTTAGGCTCGCACTCTCGAATCCTAGCCCCCTTGTCCGCTTCAATTGGAGGTAATCCTCCTGATTTATTTGTTTCTTCATGTTCTTTCGTCTTGTTGCTGGGCCGGGGAGGCGGAGGAACTGATGGACCTTGGTTTTAGTCGCAGGGTGAGGGTACCGGGTCGAGCTTCTGGGCCAGCATGGTGCCCAGGGACATGGTGAATGCCCCCGCCGAAAGGCTGCACGTCCAAGGGTGAGTTCTGGGGCCTGCAATTGATTTATTTTTCAGTCTTGGGAAGAGGAGCAAGAAAATGAACTGGCCCGCAGATTGAATTCCGCAGCGATTTTCACCCTGTAGAATTAGTTCGAGCATGATCTTTTTTCAATAAAATCATCGCGGGTGTATATGGAAATACTGAAACCCATATGACTTCGTACTCAGCCTTGAAGTAAAGGAACCAACCAGAGTTTTTTAGCCCTAAACAACCATTGTTTCTGAAATTTTAAACTGCTTGCAAGTCGTAGCATCCATTCCATCGGTAATCTTGTCGCTGTGGAAGAGGTAATTCGGTGTGGCTTCTCGTCTTCTGATTTCATGCGCTACAAATTTAAATTCGTGCAATAGTGTTCACCCTGGTGTCTTATGATCCTGGGAACTCCTGCCAAGATAAAACTGTCTCATACAATTCTGATATCATCTGACTGATTCTTACACTGATGTTTGAACATTGTGCAGGTCTGTCGTGAACAAGAAGTGTGAGACGAAGGTGCCAAATAAAATCCACAAGTCGGAGAGGGAGAAGCGGAAGCGAGGCACGCAGAATGACCTCTTTAATGAGCTGGGAGCCATGCTAGGTTTGTGTATATCTTATCTTACTAGTACAAAGCAGCAAGCTGCAACAACATGATTTCTGGTGCCATTACCGCATTTGGAAGTTCCGTTATATGAGCTTGCCGAGTGGTTATCTCTATGTAAAATTTAGCATGCTGGTAGAGCTATTGGGTCATCGAAATGCTAGGCTGGTTTTATTAGGATAATAAAGCAAGATCACAGATTCAACATCTAGCAAATAGCTTGTATTCACACAATAGCCTGAGTTTTGACCTTTCACTATGCAAGGCAAATTTACATTGAGTGCATATATGTCATGACCTTCTCCCCATGTGTCTGATTAGTTTGTATCAAATCTACAGCCCCATCCTTTTGGTTATGCATTTATACTTTCTAAATCAATGCAAACATCTCCTTTTCAGAACCAGACAGGCAGAACAACGGGAAGGCATGTGTATTGGGTGACACTACACGGATACTGAAGGATTTAGTTTCACAAGTGGAATCTCTTCGGAAGGAGAATAGCACACTGAAGAATGAATCTCACTATGTAAGACCTTTTGAATAGAGCAACTCTATTCAGTAATTTGATGATTTGTGTCTATTATATCATGGATATGAAAATGTAGTACATATTCTTGTGCCGAGATTCCTTTAGAATAGGAAACCAATCCCATCCGTTAACATTTATGGCTTCATGCCAAGTATATTTATGAACAAATAGGAACTATTCCAAGTAATTTATGCCAAGTAATTTACACTATTATCACTGCCCAGATAATACACTTCCCCAGCACTTCATCACTGATGCATTTCCTACTTTCCTCATGATATGAAACAGGTTGTGTTGGAGAGAAATGAACTGCGTGATGACAACAGCATGCTTCGCAATGAAATCCAGGAGCTTCAGAACAAGCTGAGAATGCGTCTGCAAAGCAACCCTATTTGGAGCCAGGATACTACTACAAGATCAGCCGTTGCAGTACCTTATCCCACAAGCGGAGTGTTCCCAGTACAGCATTCACCACATTCACCAGTCATCACCTCGACGGCACTTTCTCTGCAACCTGTAATCACTGAGCAATGCTATGCTGCCCCACTACGAGAGCTGCAGCTCTTCCCAGAAGTTTCACCTACATCCACTGAAGATAGCGAACTGTCACAAGACCAGGGGATTTCCAATAGTGTAACAAGGCCCCAGGCACGGTACCCAACACCAGCGGCGATGTCGCCAGTAAATGAGTTCCCAATCCTTTCAAGGATGGGAGAGGAGCAACAATATAGTAGTGGCACTAGTGAGGAAGACGGTCCACACAGGGTTTAAGTACATAACACAATTTGCTTCACCGTTTGAGAAGTTTCTGTAGTGTGAGTGGAGTGTGTTTCTCTGCAACAGATACATATGCAGACGTGCATGTAAACTCCAATCTGTCTCCGAATCTTGATCTTAACTGGTTAAATAGGTGATAATAAAAAATGCTTTACACCTGAATCTTGTATCTGATAACTGCACATGTATGGATAATGGATTGCTCTCAGCAAAAATCAGTATAGATGATGATACTGCTGTTAGTCACCTGGGCACAAGTACATTTTCGCCTCGACAGTCCAACCTTGCGATCAGTTGGTGGTCGTTGCTTCAGTTCAGCAAGGTTAGATATTAGGAAGACACTTCAATGGAGCTGCAGCCCGCTTCTTTCCTGTCCATGTCCATTTTCTGCCCTTGTGAATCCCTGACCTGTGCTATTTCATCCCAACGGCCTTCCAATGCATATGCGTTCGACAGAAGAATGGTATCTGATGGATGGTAATTGCCCATGGCATCCAATCGTGCCTGCACCGTCCTCCCCAGCTCGACATTGCCATGAACTCTGCAGGCTGCAAGTAAAGTTCTCCACCCCACAGCATCGCCATGGGACGACAAACTTCTTATAAGCTCATACGCTTCATCCAATCGCCCTGCCTTTCCGAGGAGATCGATGATGCAGCCATAGTGTTCGGTGTGAGGAGATAGGCCATATTTCCGGACCATGCACTCGAAGTGCCTCTTCCCTTCAAACACTAACCCGCCATGGCTACAAGCATTCAGCGCCGCAAGAAACGTAACCTCGTTAGGAGTGACACTGTCTTGTTGCATTGAGCGGAACAAGGATATCGCGGCATCAGACTGTCCATTAACCCCCAACCCCATGATCATCGCAGTCCATGCCATCACATCCCTGTCGCACATTGCGTAAAAGACTGCAATTGCCTCCTTTGGGTACCCACACTTGAAGTACATATCCACGAGCGATGTTCCTAGTGCAGTGTCAAGCTCAAGACCAAGCTCCAGCGCAAGCTCATGGATGCGACGACCGGGTACGATTGCCCCCGACGCTCCACACGCAGAGAGCAAACCCACAAGAGTCCCTGTGTTTGGTTTCAATCCCTCCTGTCTCATCCTATCCACCAATCCCATTGCCTCCTCAATCTGCCCGGCCTTTGCGCAGCTATCCACCATGCAATTATATAGCACCAAGTCCCTCCTCGTCGCATCTTCGAAGACCTTCTTTGCACATCCAATCTCCCCTTTCCTAGAATACATCCCCTCCAATGCTGCCGCCACCTTGACATCCTTGCAGAACCCTGTCTTGACGCTGAACCCATGCAGTGACTCTCCTTGCCACCCGCATGCAACCAAGGCGACAACCGCCGTCGCACTGACATCCACACCACAGCACATCATAGCGCTGAACATCTCCACTGCCGCGCTGATCTCCCCGGCCCTGGCATAGCTCCCGATCATCGTGTTCCACGACACGGTGTCCCTCTCAGGTATTTCATCGAACATCCTCCGCGCGTCCCCCATGTTCCCAACGCAGCAGTAGAAGTGGCACAGCACGTTCCCCAGGCCCACGACGCCTAAGAACCCGTACCGCAGCACGAGCGCATGAACCTGCCGCCCGAGCGAGCCCGCCGCGTCATCGCCGGAGTTCTTGGCGCAGAGCGCGACGAGCGGCTGGAAGGCGAACTCGTCCAGCGCGGGGAGGCGCGCGCGCGCGGAGGCGAGGACGGCGAGGGACGCGGAGGCGGCCGAGGAGAAGGAGGGAGCCGCGGAGAGGGCGCGGAGGAGGGCCGTGTGGTGGTAGAGGGTGGGGCACGGAATGGCGGCGAAGAGCGAGAGCGCGTAGGGCAGCGGCGCGAGCGGGGAGGCGAGCAGCCTGGCCGTCGGGAGCGCGTGGTGCGGGAAGAGCGAGGCCTTGAGCATGGCCGCGTGGAGCTGGAGCAGGTGCGCCGGCCGCGTCGCCGACCTGAGCAGCGCCGTGATCGTGGTGACCAGCGGCTTCCCCGGCGACGGCGGCTGCATGGCGCTCGGCCGTCGCGCGCGCGGACGCGCGGTGAGGTGTTTTTCCCCCCCCCCCTGTGAGTGCGCCCCGTTCGCTGCTTCGAGTTCACGGCCTTATTACGCGGGGTGGGCCGCGTGTGTCTGCCTCGCCGTTAAAGGCTCACTAGGGCTTGCATAAGCAAAGAGGGCCAAAGTCCAAAGCCCGGCCCATCAGACCGAACTAGGTTTAGCCCTCCCCTATATAATATCGCCTCGTCCTCTCGGCCGCCACTCTCCACCGATCCCCTCACCCCCACCGGCGGCGCACAGCCCGACGACCCGAGCGATCCTGCGGAGGCGGCAGCCATGGTGCACGTCAACTTCTACCGCAACTGTAAGCCCCCCTCTACGCACCCACCCATGTCGTCGTAATGCGCGCCGCGTATGCTGAACGGCGTCTCTCTCTCTGGGCCGATCCAAATTTGCTTTTCTAGTTTCATGAGGCAGCGTCTGTTGGTGTCTGTTATAGGATTGCAACAGCTTAGTTTCGTTCCCGTTTCTGGTTTTGATCGGATGAACTAGGCGATTTGTACCCAGTGGCGAAGAAGATTTGTAGACTAGCCTGGTACGGAGCAGATTTGGCTCTAAAACGAGAGATTTTGGTTATGATCTGATAACTAATTGAAATATATTTTCTCAAACATGAGATTTCTGTTATCTTGTGACACTTCACTCGGTTTAGTCTAATGCGGCTTCCAGGACGTGTAGTTTAGAATTTGATGCGAGATAATTAGCACGAGCTGGCTTCTGATTCATAGTGTTTATCTCCTGCTTAACGGTTACGCGTTTAAGCCATGCCATTTCCACTTGAAATTTTACTGCGTTATGTGCTTGTGTTGTATCTGATTGTTCTTGTTGGCTGCTACAAGTATCTTACGATTTTGTTGTGGTGCAGATGGGAAGACTTTCAAGAAGCCAAGGCGTCCGTATGAGAAGGAGCGTCTTGACGCTGAGCTGAAGCTGGTTGGGGAGTACGGTCTGCGGGCCAAGCGTGAGCTCTATCGTGTGCAGTATGCCCTCAGCCGCATCCGAAATGCTGCCAGGGAGCTGCTCACTCTGGATGAGAAGAACCCCCGCCGTATCTTTGAGGGTGCGGCTCTCCTCCGCCGCATGAACCGCTACGGTCTTCTCACTGAGGAACAGAACAAGCTTGATTACGTGCTTGCCCTCACTGTTGACAACTTCCTCCAGCGCCGTCTCCAGACCATCGTCTTCAAGAATGGCATGGCCAAGTCAATCCATCATGCTCGTGTCCTTATCAGACAGCGCCACATCAGGTTAGCCATCGACACTCGCCCATCTCTTTTATGCATGTTGAAATTTACAGGGCTACTAGTTGATCCTGTCATGGAATATCATTCAGTACTCACCTGGGAATCAGTTATCCACAATGAGATCTGTACCTATGTTGTTGTAGCCAACAGTTTTGTGCTTCACTATAATATCGTGATAGGTCATATGCAGAAGTAATGTTTGGATGTGCTTTGGTAATTTAGATTGTACTCCCATAATGTAAGTCCTTTTTTTACACTGTGCTAGTGCCAAAAAAACGTCTTACATTATGGGACGGAGGGAGTAGTTATCTATATTTTGTTGCTGATATTGTTATATATTTTTTGGCTGGTGGATCTCTACTGATTGTAGAACACATGACTTGTGCCTATTCATTTTGGATGGGGCATATGATGAGAAACTGTATGCAAACTCATGACGGTCGTCTAAGATACTTTGTGTATAATGTTGCAATCATATTTTCTCTGATGTCACTTGCTCTTGAAGTCTGGGGTATGCTATCCATGATGGATCATTTTGTTTGACTTGCTTGTCTTGCTGTAATCATGTCCTTGTATAATTTTAAGCTTTGCAATCTTATAATGGAAAAATAATGCAATCTAAAAATTTCCGAGTTTCAGAATGTCTGTTCAAATCTGTTAAGGTTGTGGTTGGTTTACTCTTCCATGGTTTAGTTGCTAATATATCTATTTGGGCTTCTTATTTGAGTGGATAGATCATAACATTACACACAGTGTCCTGTTAATATTAAGTCTAATAATTGTTGTAGATCTTTCTGTTGCTAACTTGTTATGTCCTTATCATTCTGAGTGCTCTATTTGGCTGCTAAGCTCTTTATTTTGTCTGATATTTTGTTTTCTTCTTCTTCAGCTTGATAGCTTCATTTTCTGTTGGTTAGTTGACTTCATATACCAGCCTTTTCTTTTTCTGCTGTCAACATGAAGCAACTGGCTCTGAATCAGTTAACTTTTGTGAATGAACATGCCTGGTTAACCTTGGCTTAAAATATGTTTATTTATATTTCTGAATTGCCATTTGTTGATCTGAACTTGTAAATCCCTTGTTGCTCTTAAAGGTTTGAACAACATGATTTTCCTTGTTTTTGTTTATTGATATTCATCACTCTTGAACCAATCCTTGTAAACCGTAGTAGTGGCAGACCTGAAGATGATGATTTATAGATCATGCTTGATAGTTGTGAGGTTGCCCATGCCTGTAGGTTTATATTAGGCAGTTTGTTTCCAGTTTTTTTGCCGATATTTGTACATTTTTGGCTGGTCGATATATACTGATTGAAGGATACGGGACATATGATGAGAAACTTATGTCACTCACGACGGTCGTCTGAGACACTTTGTGTGTAATGTTGCAATCAAATATTCTCTGATGTCCTTGCTTTTTCATCTTTGCAATCGTATTCTGGAAAATTATTTCAATCTGAAATTCTCTGTTTCAGAATCTCTATTCAAATTTATGAAGGTTATAGGTGAACTCTTCCATGGCTTATTTGCTAATATATCTTTTTTGGGCAATCTTCTTTTGAGTGGATTGATCAGTGCTTAGGTAGTTATTTTCCATATCAACTCTTTTGTAGTTCTGTTAAAATATCCACAGTACATGTTTTTTATGGCACAATGAGGAGTTAATATATCTCTCTACTGAGGTTGGAAGACCAATGACTCTTTATGTCCTTTTCATTCTGAGTGCCCTATTTTGCTGCAAACCTCTTTATTTTGATTGATATATGCTGTTTTCTTCTTCAGCTTAATTTTGTGTTGGTCTTTGTCTACCAGCCTTTTCATTTTCTTCTCTGAACAGTTAGCTTTTGTGAATGAACACGTCTGGGTAACCTTGTCTTAAATTTTGTTTGTTGGTATTCTGAATTTCTAGTTAAACTTCTAACTCACCTGGTTTGAACAGCATAATTTCCTTGTTTTAGTTAAACAATTTCATAACTCTTGTCTTGAGGTCCTTGTATACTGTAGATGTGAGGCATATCATATATAATGATCAGCATCTGACTGTTGTATATGTTTCTCCACAGGGTTGGAAAGCAGCTCGTCAACATTCCTTCTTTCATGGTGAGGGTGGACACTGAGAAACACGTCGACTTCTCGCTCACCAGCCCCCTTGGTGGTGGCCAACCTGGAAGAGTGAAGAGGAAGAACCAGAAGAAGGCCTCAGGTGGTGGTGGTGATGACGGCGAGGAGGAGGAAGACTAAGCGCTCAGCCTCGACCCGCAAACTTCCGTTGCAGAAATGTTGAGATTGCCTTGTGGATCTTGCAACGGGAAATGATTCAAACTTTGGTTCGTTCTTAGAAACTTAGTGGTGTAGAGCTTTCGTTGCTTCAGAATCATTTGGCTATCGATTCTAAAATTAAACTTATGTTTGTTGGTTTTGCTTGGTTAGTGACTACCGAGCAGAAGAAGTGAACTCAGTGATGCTGCTTCGTTTTTTGTGAACCAAACGTATCTTGTTATCGATTTTACAGGCCTGGTTCTGAGTTATTTTACTCTGCATGAAGTGTTGTCCTTACTGTTTTTCTGTTTTGTCTGATCGGTTAAGTTGGTGACAGTTTCGAGTGTGTCGACCGAATGATACCCTTTCCCTGTCTAATTACAATTGTAGTATTAGTAACAAATTTGAACTGTATTGTGGAAATGGGAATGAGGCCCCTGAGAAATTTGTTTTGGTTTTTTTAAGCAGCTTCAAGTTTGCCGGAATTTTGAAAAAGAGGCTGACCAAGCTGCCTTAGGCGAAAAATTCCTAGGATACAATATTGTAGCTTGAACCCACACCTTAGTGATCCTACCGGTGCAGCTCCATTAGCAGCCTCATGCCACATTTACAAATTGTATGGTTGCCTACATATGGACTTCCTGCATTAGAGGATCAACTTTGGCACGTTGTTTGGTTGCCTGCATTGTCTTGGCGCATACGACTACACGCTGTTTGGTTGCTTGCATGGGGTGTGATTAAGAGCTAGCACTTGCATTTAGCACACAGGGTTAAGAGCTAGCAGAGGAAGGGGGAGAAGAAATGCAGTGTGCACCGGACCATGGCGATTGCGGTGGATAGTGACCGTGTTCGACATGACGAGCATGGAGTCGTGGGCGAGCGACCCAGTCGGCGGCACGGCGAGCGACACCGTCAATGAGCTAGTTGCGGTGCTCGCGCAAAGACAGTGGACAGGGGAGGAGAATGCAGTGCTCGCGTCATGGTATCATCCGTGCGGTGGGACGAGAGAGGAGGCCGAGATGATCGACGCCAGAAGCGACTCCAGTGTTGTGGGACGAGAGAGGAGCCCAAGATGATCGACCCCGTCGGCGGCGCGGCGAACTGTAGTGTGCGCGCCATTGCAGCGTCAGTGCAGTAGGAGGACAACAGAGAGTAGGCCGAGATGAGCGACGCCGGAAACGACTCTAGTGTAGTAGGACGCGGGCAAGGAGATCAAGGGGAAGGACGTCGGCGTCGAGAGGGGCGAACATGAGGGCTTTGAGCAGAGGACAAAGGAGCTCGACATGGCGGCGTCAGTGTAGTAAACTGTTGTTTAAAGAGAGATGAAGCTACGATCGTCGAAACCAAAAACTTACAACACGAATGTTGTGAGGAACTGCGAGATTAGGTTGCTAGTCAAAGAAAATTTCAAATGATGGATCGTGCGCGACGAATCTGATAAAATTCGTCCAGAATAGCTCCAAACGGGAAGATGAAATTAAGAACTTACGGCCGACGAAACTACGAACCGATCACCTGAATGGAACCGTAGCATCGAGGTGCATCTTTTTCGTGTAGAGCTTACCTCGAACCGAAGCACCGTTGTGTAGATCAGATGGAGGAGATTAGATAGGACCTTACTAGAGGTTGAAGAAGATCTCAAGTAATCACCTCGCATCCTTCCCGTCTCCACTCGCGCAAGGGCCCGCTCCCTTGCGCTCGGCTCGGCCTGGCTCGTGAGACACTGCCAATTCGAGCGTTTCCAGCGAGCCAGCCTTTGAGCCGCTTTAACAAACGTGTGATGCAGGCTGAAAACAGGCAACCAAACAGGCCTCTGGCTTTCCGCACGGGCCTGATTGGGCTCTATGCAGGAAACCAAACACGCCCCTAGTGAGGACATACCCAAAACCTGTGATATAATGTCTCTCCCTACCACATGTGGCGCAATACACACCCGCCATGATCTGTCGACGAAGAAGCTCACCCACAACAGTCAGGCCATTGCGCATTAGCCATCATGTATGTATTCTTCTTTTTTCTTTATTTGGTGTACTTGTATCCCCATGGTGCAAGCCATCCTTTGTGGCTGACGATCGTTGAAGAAGGTTCCTGTCATCCGGTCTTCACGCGATTCTTTGCCATACGCAGGTTGCCAGAATTACTATTCTATTGTACGATTCTACGACTTTACAATTCAAACTAACCCCTCCGATTCTATGATTTTGGTTAGTAGAATCTACGTTTTTACAATTTTGGTAGTTAAGATTGTACAATTCGCGATCCTACGATTAGAGCTCCGATCCGATTCAGAATTACAATTCTAGCAACCTTGACTGACTTAACTGTGTACCGTCCTAAAAATAAAATCAGAAAACACAATCCAGTCTTGATACAAATGAGCACCTCGCTGGAGACACTCAACCTACTGCCTTCGACATCGACCTTGCCAACAGAAGGTAAAAAGGGCCCCCCTTTGGATTTGGTAAGAGCACTCCGAGAACAATATTGAGCCGTTCTTCAGATTCGAAGGTGAAGGTCGATGCAACAATGTAGATTAACTAAGAACCTCAAAGCAAGCTTGCTTACACCACGAAACGTCATATCTGAGTGGGCCAAACATAGATCCACAATTGTTTCCCCTTTCATCTCCATGACCGTGAAAGAGCTGAGGAACAAAGCCATCTTAAGCCCGATCCAGCCATACGCCGAGCTTATTAGGGGTCCCATCGGACCGGCCACTTGCAATAGTATTTCTCTGTAGAAAATAACTGAGCTAAGGAGTGGGCGCCTTGAAACGCCACTAGAGAGCGATGGAGTGAAGCCTCACAAAGACATAGCACCACAGATAGTGAGGCCGTCGGAGGAGAAAGGGAGGGGTGTCAGAGCACCCTCAATGACTCGCAAGTAGGAGAGATAAAGGGAAGGGGAATAAGCCTAATTTCCTGTTGTCGAACCTAAATTACTTATTACTTGTCTTGTTTTCTGCGATAATCATTGCTTAACTGGCTTAGCAACTCGTTAGCATGTTAGATGATAGATTAGAGCATGGTTAATAATGTAGCCGGTTGATGGCTACAGAAAGATGCCATGTCATATAAAGTATTTATGAAAAATAATCATATAATGGGTTCGCTCTTAGATTAGCTCCAAGCATTTACTATTTGCACGAACAATGCATAAGATTGAAAGTGCATGTGTACTACTTTTTCTAGATTCATGTGCCATGGCAGTAGAATAAAAGCCTGCTTGACTCTCCTTTCTTCTCACTCCTCCAAATAGGCTTTTATGGCATGAAAAGTCTTGTAGCCTACTGACTAGGCTTTGTTAGAACATTTAACAAGCATACACATACCGAGAGCATCTACAACCAGACTTGATAAATCTGACCGACCGATCACGCCTCAAATAATCCATTCCACAATCGGATACCTCAAATCCATATTATTACATGCAACATAAACCTAATTTTAAGCGGAGCCCGTCCGGCTCCGCCGTGCTCATGTCCGGGGGGCGGCTGCGCTCCCTAGAGTGTTGGTCCGGCCGCCAGCGAGGTAAAGTAGGACATGGGACACGAGCCGACTTAGGAAACTCAAGACGTCGCCGTCTCCCATGCCCTACACTTCCTCGCCAGAGCCTGTGACCCCGACGGTGTCGGTGGACGCCAGATCAATGATGGACTCGTCCTGGGACGAGCCGGCGACATCCACCACGACGGGGTTGCGGCACCCGGACTGGTGCACAACACGGGACACCGGAGAATGCGACTCTGCCTTGCCAACGTCCACCGCTGCGAAGGCTGCCGCTGCCTCCCGCGCCCGCTGCCTCACACGGTGTGCACGTCGCGCCATCTTTGCGTCAGACGACGCCCATGGCGCGTCCTGCTGCTCGGGGCGTCAACGGAGGGGTTGCGTGTCCGCCACCGTGTTCGGACATCAGACGGACCGCACCGTCTCCGATGAGGCAGCGATGCAACATCTCGCAGCAGATGCATCGGCCATTTGGCAGACGCAATGGATTCCCGACGGAAGGAGTCCGAGAGTTGTCGTCGGGCGGCCTCCTCACGGAAGGCAAGGCGGACGGTTGTCTCCTCCTCGGGGTGTCGTGGGATAAGCATGGAGTCGACGGATCTGGAGGTGTTGGACTCGGATCTGCTGCCCGCCATGCCGAAGAAGTTCGGAGATTGCCGAACAGGAGTTTGGGTGGCGGAGGGGAGTGGAATGAAGTGACTAGGGTTTGGTCCAGGAAGTGGATGAAGAGGAATATATGTGAGGTCGGGTGGGTCAACGTGGGCCGGGTCCGACATGACGGACATGCCCGGTCGCTACCATATCCGCCTCATATTTGGGTTGGATATGAAGGTGCCGATCAGCCTGCGCGTTTGAAGCGCCCGTCTGAGTCGATTTTTTGTTATCGATCACTTACAGGCTGTCTGCTCGGCCGTATAAGGCGTGTTTGGGGCGCCCGGCTCTGAGCAGGTGAGCTACGTAGTGCATATTTACCTTACAAATAATAAGAAATCAAGGAGTTTGGTTTAGTTAATTATAAGCTCGTGGTTTGCGTGGATAAGGACGTGTTTCGCTTGAATCCACCGCACAGCCTGAACAGATTTGCTACTGACGGAAAATTAAACCAAAAAAGTTTCCACGAGTATCACGCCTTTCGCTGGAAAGTGGAATAAATATTGTTTGTTGCAGAAAGTGATTTTTTTTTTATTTTGCTATTATGCAGGAACAATAGTAATAGTACCAAAGGAAAATCTTAGAGCAGTTGGCTAACATTTTAGAATATGCCCTGAAAAAAAGAACTAGTAAGTCGGTAAAGCATGTGCTTGCTTCGGATGGCCTCAAGCTGCTCCCCTTCTCCATTCCTCTCAGCTTAGCTGGGCTTGCAAAGCATGTGTTCGTCCATGTCCCATAGTAGTGCGACACCACCTCCATCTCATCACACAAGCAATCAGATGCCTCCACTCCCGCTCATCCGTTGCCCCGAATTCAACACCACCTCCATCTTCCTCCTCAAGTTCTGAAGTATCATCCTGTCTGCGTACGTAGTGTCGTACTCATACATTTCTTCATCTTGATGTGCTCAGTGCAGTTTGATGTACCCACCGCATGGCCATGGCCATGTACAGGGCACTGTCGTAGTCATATATATGTATTGTATCCCCTCTGCGTAGGGACTGCCGTTTCTTTTTCCTGCCGTAGTCATATATGTTCTAGTAGTTAGTACGTCCAGCTTGCCCATGCAGGGGCGGGAGCTGCTATGTCCAATATATTATCTAGCACCCGTCTTGAGCGGGCGCCCTACTGTAATTAGCCTGTCTCTAATCAGGAAAGAGCTGCAAACACGTACTTTATTAGAGAGTGAAGTCATCGCCTAGTCGTCGGCCGCCATTCACTTCAATGCACCAATAAGAGAGGGCGTTGCGCACCATCAATACGCCCAGCCCCCTGCACCGAAATAACCACACCCATGATGAATTGATTGCTCCAATTAACACCGCCTGCTTAGCCTCTCCGAATCGATGCCACTGGGGTCGTCCTTAGTAACCTCTCGCAGCATGCTCAGCCTCTCCGAATCGATGCCGAAAACAACAGAATCGGGGTAATTAGCAGTCCCCCACAAGGCCACGATACTCTTGAGCACACAGATCCGTTGCTTTCCCGTATGCATGCTATGGAAGACAGGGGGGATTGATTAGAGCTCGTCTAGCACTATTATGCTGAGAAAACAAGAGGATTCATATGGATCCTGACGAGCTAACCTGGATTTCTCTGTTTCTGCTGAAGCCATGCCCTCTTCCCCCATTGCGTCTCCACCAGCTGGAGGCTTCAAGAAGATGTACAGTGCTACAGATCGAGGGACAGTTCACCCGCTTGCTAAATGATGGTGCACCAAACGTCAGGGCATTTATGACCACACCACCGAACGGCCGTCCCAGTGTGTCGAGTCGCTAACGGACAAGGCTGTATTCGTACACAAATAAATGCGTGTTGGCCCACATGCGAGAGTGTATAGTGGGCGTATCCCCGTTGTGAAAAAGGAAAACACTGTGCGGTATTTACGCGTGGGCAGGAGATGCTATATTAGCTGCTGATCACGACGCGCTGCGGACGCACGAGATAACGACCTCGCGTGGCCGCATGTCCTCAAAATTCGTGTCGCTAGTAAGTACAATATTTTCGAACACTATACCAATACAGACTCTACCCCTATACGCACCTCCGAAAGACTGAGCTAGCATATCATCTTGAGATTAACGAAGTCAGTAAAGACGCCTCATACTTGATGGGAACGTTCCATCACACTAAACGCGCATCGCCGAAAATCCTGAAATAAATTCAAAAATAAATGCGAGCACAAGGCCATAAACCTTGGTGGCTTGGGGATACTACTGTCCATCTAAGGGCATATCCAACAACCCATAAATTTTCTCCCGCATCCATCCGCGGACAAGGGGGACCAGTCTGTGGACATGCATGCGAGAAGCCGCCATCTAACCGTAGCCGCATACATCCGGCCTTCCTCATTTTTTTAAGTCCAGAAGATCAAATAGCCGCATATATAGGATAAAAACGTTCAAGTAGCCACATGCAGCAGTAGTTCAAATTTTAAAAAGTTCAAATATTACATCCCAACATTGTTTTCCCCTTTAACCGTCCACTAATTCTCAATCAGATCTTACTTCAGCTGCTCGTGAGTTGGTCAATGCCGAATTTTTTGATGCATTTGAATAAACTATTCAAATGTGACCGGATTGTGGTCTGGAAGTTGGATAGGATCACCCATGTTCTTAAATTTTAGAGCCGCGGCAACATCGTCACCCTCATCCTCGACGATCATGTTGTGCATGATCACACAACATGTCATCACGTCCCACAAGGTCTCCAGATCCCATTGTTTAGCAGGTCCACGAACAACTGCAAAACGGACCTGCAGAACTCCAAATGCCCTCTTGACATCCTTTCTAGCTGCTTCTTGTCTTTGGGCAAAGTGAGCCTTTTTCTGACTAACTGGGTTAGAGATGGTGCTCACAAAGGTAGCCTACGGATGATAGGTACCATCAACTAGATACTAGCCTATATTGTACTCGTTCCATTGACAATATAGTAGCAAGGAGGAGCTTTTCCTTCAGTCAGCCTCGCAAACAACAATGATCGCTGCCACACATTGATGTCATTGTGAGACTTGAGCATGCCAAAGAAAGCGTGCCAAATTCAAAGATCTTGTGATGCAACTGCTTCAAGAATTATGGTGGGCTTCTTAACATGGCTCTAATATTGCCCTTGTAAAGCCTTCAGCAGTTCTTCCATTTTCAATGCATGCAGTCAAGAGATCAAAACAAACATGGCCACCCTCTTACTTCTGAGATTGCCAAGAACCTCTCAGTGTATGCCCGAGTAGGTTCTCTCAGGTACTGAGGTCCGAACACCTCGACCATGACAATCGCAAACCTGACCATGGCATCTCCGTATGTGCTCTCAGACAGCCGTATGTACTCGTCCCAAGAATCAGCGACCGTGTCATATGCAAGCATCCCAAGTGCAGCCATGCACTTCTGGTAACCTGAGAACCCAATCGTTCCCACTGCATCCTTCTTCAAGATGAAGTAATCATCATAAGATCGGATGCCATGATACAAACGATCGAAAACAGTCTTGCACTTTTGAAAACGCCGGAGAAAATGGCCAGGGAAGAGTGCGTCGGGGGCAAAATAGTCGGCCATCAGCGTCAAATGGCCGCACGCCCTGTTGCGGTTGATCATTCGATGACCCTTGGTCGAGCCCTTGAAATTGAGAACATGCTCCTTGGCATGCTCCATTTTTTCAAGGACCGCCTGCATCATCGCCGTCTCATCCGAGTACTCCTCGTCTAATGAGCCGTCAGACGACTCAACATACTGCTCGTATATGTACTCCAAATCGAAATCCATCACTAGAAAGAAGAAGGGAAAACTCTTTTTAGCTCCAGCGATTCATCCAACAGTTGCCGGACATGGTGACTATAGCAGTAGAGGATGGTACCTGACATGGCGGTCAGAGAACAGGGGTTGAACGGCGACAAAGGAGAAGTGAGGTGGAACCCTGCTGAAACGCTGGAGGAGACGAAGATGTAGAGTTTCGGCAGGGTGTGGCGTGGTGGCCGGGGTGGTGGAGTGGTGGCGAAGGCAAGAGCGAAAGAAGGAAGAAGAGAAAACGAGGAGGATGAAGGCGCGGGGGACTCAGAATGGTTTTGTGTGGGCCAGGGGTGTTAGTACGTATCTGGTGTCCGGACTCCCGCAAAGCTTTTCATGTTTGTCTCCAGTTTGCGGGAGAAAACACGCCTGGACCGCGCCGTGGACCGTTACAAAACCGCATTGGATGGCTTCAGCGGTCCGGGCGGATGCGGGCGGTTTACGGATCCGCCTTAGAGATGCCCTAACCATCCAATCATAGATTGGTTCGTAGTACAAAATTTAGGAGGGGTTTTTGGTACCATTTTAACCGTTGATAAATAGAGTGGAATTTTCTTGAAAAGAATAACATTTAAAGAAAAAGATGACGATCAGCATCAAACTCACGAGTCACGCACGCGAGCTCTTCTAGTACTACTATTTAGCATGCAGATATCTTCTTGTGTGCTTTGCTCTGAATTCTCGCACCTGCCCATCGCCATGCCGTCGTCCATGTACGCCGCACCGCAGGCAAGCGCAAGCAACGGCGTTGGCAATGGCGACGGCATGCCACACGTGCTTGTTGTCCCTTACCCGGCGCAGGGTCACATGCTACCTCTCCTCGACCTCGCGGCGCTGCTCGCCGCGCGGGGCCTCGCGCTTACCGTGGCCGTCACGGCAGGCAACGTCCGGCTCCTCGCGCCGTTCCTCGCAGCGTGCCCGTCAGTCGCCACCGTCGTTCTACCGTTCCCTTCCTCGCCGTTCCTCCCGGCCGGGTGCGGCGAGAACACCAAGGACCTCCCGGCCGATCTCTTCCGCCCGTTCATGGCCTCCCTCGCGGCTATCTCCGCGCCGCTCCTCTCCTGGTGCAAGTCCCAGCCCCGCGGCGTGACGGCCATCGTCTCCGACCTGTTCACGGGGTGGACGCTCCCGCTTGCCGAGGAGCTCGGCGTGCCGCACGTGGCCTTCTCGTGTGCCAACGTTCACTACCTTGCCACGACGCACTCCCTCTGGCGACGCATGCCAACAAGGCGCCACCTCGACGATGCCGACGAGATTGTCACCTTCTCGGAGGTGCCCGGCTCGCCTAGCTTCCCTTGGCGCAGCCTGCCGTGGATGTTCAGGGTGCATGTGCCCGGCGACGAGGTGTCGGAGACTATCCGGCGGAACTTCCTGTGGAATATAGAGAGCTCCTGCTTCGTGGCAAACTCGTTCGCGGCGCTCGAGGAGGCCTACGTGGAGCATCCGCTCCCCGACCTGATGGCGAAGCGGGTTTTCGCGGTGGGCGCGCTGTCGGACGCCGTGCGCAACTGCGACGAACGTGGCGGGAAGCCGGCGGTGGCCCCGGCGAAGGTGGCCGCGTGGCTGGACGGGTTCGACGACGGCTCCGTCGTGTACATCTGCTTCGGGTCGCAGCAGGCGCTGTCGCCGGCGCAGGCGGCGTGCGTGGCCGGCGCTCTGGCGCTGAGCTCGGTGGCTTTCGTCTGGGCGGTGAGGAGCGGCACCGTCGTGCCGGAGGGGTTCGAGGCCGCAGCCACGGCGGCGTCACGGGGCATGGTGATCCGCGGGTGGGCGCCGCAGGTGGAGATCCTGCGCCACCGAGCCGTGGGGTGGTTCCTCACGCACTGCGGGTGGAACTCGGTGCTCGAGGCGACCGCGGCGGGCGTGGCGATGCTCACGTGGCCGATGGGCGCCGACCAGTTCATCAACGCATCGGTGCTTGCGGAGGCCGGCGTGGCGGTGCCGGTGGCGGAGGGCGCCGACACCGTGCCCGACGCTGGAAAGATGGCGAGCGTCATGGCTGCAGCTGTCGCGAAGGAGGGGGAGTCCGTGAGAGAGCGTGCGGTGGAGCTCGGCCGGAAGGCGGCCGCCGCCGTGGCGGAGGGCGGAACCTCGCACAATGATTTGGAAGAGTTGGTGCGTGTGCTCAGTGACGTCGACTAGTATTTAGCTAACGCGCGCTTAGCTGCCCCGTTCTTCGCTCGTTGGATTGACTCTTTTATATGTACTAGCAGATTATTGTCATTGGTTGTTTCATTTTGATCTTTTCTGTGTTGGCATATGTTTTTTATGTTTCGGGGGTGTTTTTTCTTTAGTAAATCGTGTTTGGTTTCTATTGAAGAAATTTTTTGTTCCAACAGAAGAATGAAGTTATTTGTTGCGTGATTGGGGCGTGTTTACATGTTTCGGCCTTGGTGTTGGTCCATGATGATTGTTTGAGCCTATTGAAAACTCCTATTCCACACTAAAACAGTTGAATTGTTGATGTAACACTAACATGGGACTGCCCACAAAGCTCTCCTTCGTTCTTGGCTTCCTTCTCCTCTGCAAGTTTTCTTCACTCGCTCAACTGCTAACTTGGAAAAAATCAGTTATACATTCTTATTTGAAAAAGTTAATTCAATTAAAATATGCTCAAGGAGTTTTAAAATTTTTGCAAATTTTAAAAATCATGAATTTTAGAAAAAAATCATGAAATTTAAAATATATACATTGATTTCAGAAGATTTTAGTAAATTAAATAATTTCAAAATTTTAAAAATATTCACACACTCAGAAAATATCCATGAACTTAATAAATATTAATGAATTGTACAAAATGTGAATTTTTTGAAATGTTTGTGTTTTTATGTTCACAATTTTTAACAAGCGTTCATGAATTAAAATATGAAAAAAAAGAAAAAGAGAAATAAAACTACACATCGCACACGCTTACAGAAGGGGCCTGCAATGACTCCACTATAGATATTCCTTGTATTTTCATTTCATTGTAGATGATGAATGTGTTGTTTTTTTGGGACCGTCTATCCATAAGGTACCTGAAAATAAATTTGCATCTTGTTCCTGCCAGGCGTCGGATCAGGGATGAACGGCCAGATCTCCTTCTTCTCCTCCAACCGTATGTCCATCTTGATCCTTCAATCGTGCACCCTCCGATCCAGTCCTAACTGTGTGCCTCCGCCACCCGTGGCTGGCGGCTATCGCCGCCTCGCCGCCCCGACCTTCCCCCACCACCGTGCTAGCCGCCGCCCCTACCATCCCTCTAAGCCCCACAACACCAGTGAACAACTCCCCTGACCCCCTGCACCCCCACTCTAAGATAGATAATGAGGCTATCGCTTGCCCCTAAGGCCTTGTACAATGCTAGATGCTTAGAGAGGTTCTTAGAAAAATAAAGCGAGTTTTTGTGAAGCATCGGTGCGTATTTCTACAGGAGAAACGCCTAACTAAGCGTCTAACCTATACAAATAAGAATCGGTGCTTAAAGAAAGCCTGGTTTATTTCTCTAAGCACATCCCCTAAGCACCTGCATTGTACAAGGCCTAAGATAGATAATGAGGCTATGGCTTAATCCTAAGATAGATAGTGAAGTTAGTTTTGCTCCGGTTAAGTTTCTTCTTCTCCGACAAGGTCCGGTGTGGAGGAAGGAAGGAAGGAAGAAGGCGACTGACGCAATAAAAAAGTTCAGGCACATAAAAAGTAGCAAAACTGATGTTTTTTTCTTTTGTTTTGAGTCGTAGATGATGAATGTTGGGTATAACACTGTTGGATTTTCACACTTACTGCTCTGAATATGGTTTTGGCCCTCGTTGGTATGGCGTTTTCCAGCCCAAAATGCACGCATTAATTGGAACGTAATATAACCGGCCGAATCCTAAAATCGCGCTTGATTCATCATGGACATTTCATTTTTGGGTTGTTCTGGTGGCGTTACAGCCAAAAACATTTACGGACCAAGTGACGGGTGTATTTTCATTCGCCGGTTTCATACTGGTGTACTCCCTCCGTCCGGAAATACTTGTCGAAGCAGTGGATGTACCTAGACGTATTTTAGTTTTAGATACATCCATTTTTATGCATTTCTTCGACAAGTATTTTGGGACGGAGGGAGTACAATATAATACTCCCTCCATTCCACAATGTAGTGCTTCCTCTATCTACGTGCTTCAACTTTGACCGTAAATTTAACTATCAAGACCGATTGTGGCGGGAGCAAAAATTATATCAGTGAATTCGTATTCGAAAGAAGTTTTCAATTATATAATTTTTTCTTCCGCCGCAGTTGGTCTTGTTGGTTAAATTAACGGTCAAAGTTGGACCTTGGGAAGCGCGGGCGCACTATATTTTGGAATGGAGGGAGTACCCTGTAAGGGCATCTCCAGCCGCGCCCCCAACAAGCCCTCCCCAGGCGATTTCGCCGCGCCGGCGCCGAAAAAAGGCCCCAGTCGCGCCCCCAGAAGCCCGTTTTTCGCCGGCTCGGGCCAAAACTGGTGCCGGCGGACCCAGGCCGAACCCGGCGCCCTGGGGGCGCTTGGGGAGCTGGCGCAAGCGAAAAAGGCGCGTGGGCCCGCACTGGAGGCGACCCGAGGGCCTTTTCCCGCCGTTTTGTTGCCGCTTTTCTCACTTCTCTCCCGCTCGCTCGCCTTCCTCCCGCCATTCTCCTCCTTTCTCCCGCCAACCCCCGCTCGCATTCCGCCGCCATGCCGCCGAAGAAGTACTCCATGCCGCGCGCGGCGGCGACCGCGACCGGCGCCGTGACCCAACCGAAGCAGAGGAAGACGAGGGCGCCGCCATCGAAGCCACCGGGCCTGTCGGACGCCGAGTGGAGGGTGGAAGTTCAGCGGCGAGAAGCAGTCACCGCCGACAGGCGGAACAGGGCGATAGCCAAGAAGGCCCGCGACAACGCGGCGCGCGCGGCGGCGTCTTCCTCGTCTATCGAGGCGGGGATGAATCCTCCCATCGTCAGCCACGCCCACCAGTACGCGCCCTGGGGACAGCAAGGTGCCGGATCTCCATGGAGTTCATCGTCGCCCGGCTACGCCGACAGCGACGCGCACGGCGGGTTCAACCCAAACGTGACCTTCCCCCATGGTCACGCCGCTACACGCACGCCCTCGCCCGCCTTCGCCGGCGTGCAGTACCCACCATACAACTACTCGCCGCCCCCCGCCTACGCGACCACACCGACACCCCATCTCTACCGTGGGCCGCTGCCCTTCTCGCACCTCGGCGACGCCGACGACACGTGAGCCGACATGGACGACATCATCGCGACAGGATCGGCCACGGCCGCCTCGTCTGCCGGGTTCGCCACCCAGGACGAGGTAGTCGACCTCAGCGGCAACATGGAGGCCGAGCTCGGCTACGTCTACGGCGACGACGCGCAGGAACCCGAGGAGAAGGAGGAGGACGAGGAGGAGGAGGAGGAGGAGCCGGCTCCTGTTCCGGCGAAGGGGCGCCAGAAAAAGAAGCGGGCGGCTAGGTCGGGCGAGCCGCGCATCAAGTGGACGTCCAAGGAGGAGGAATGCCTCGCCGAAGCGTGGAAAGTCGTCTGCCTCGACCCGACGACCGGCGCGAACCAGAGCTTGGAGACGTACTGGGACCGCATCAAGGCCGAGTTCGACGAGCGGAAGCTCGTCGACCCCTACTTCAAAGGCGTCTACATGCAGCGCGGGTCCAAGGCGATGGCGAACCATTGGGGACGTATCCAGTTGGCGTGCAACAAATGGCATGGAATCGTCGAGGAGGTCGCGGCTCGCCCGGGGAGCGGCGCCAGCGTTGAGGATCAGGTACGCACGCCGTTCGCCCGCACATCTTCGTCCCCTGCACCCGCCGTTCGCCAACTGTTCGTCCATCCGCGCAGCTGCTGCGCATGTTCGCCATGTTCCGGGGTGACAACCAAGACGCCGACTTCAAGCACCTCCACGTCTACAAGCGCATTGATAAGTGCGAGAAGTGGGCAGAAGTCCGGCGTGCCCTCGACAAGGCCAAGGAGACGTACAAGCCGGACGCGCCGACTCCGGGCGCGTCGGAAGGGCGGCCGGACGGCCACAAATTGGCCAAGAAGGGGAAAAACGCCGACGCGGCAACTGCGCGAGTATAGGAGTCCATCGAGCATTGCCTCGCCGACGCCCAGGCCCGGGCCGTCCTACGCGAAGAGAAGACCGAGGCGCGGTGGTCGGCGCTAATGAAGAACAACGCCATCAAACTCGACCTGCTCCGGACGAACGTCGCCGCGAAGAAGAGGAACACCGACATGGCTTTCCTGATGGGCGGGGCGGACATGCTCCAGAGCAACGACGAGAAGCTCAAGGCGTGGTACATGGTGCAGCGCGGCCTCATCCTGAACGAGCTGCCGACGGCAACGCCCACGACGCCGACGACGCCCACGGCCGCACGGACGCCAAGCCCGAGCGAAGCCTCTACGTCGCCGCCCAGCAGTGTCGAAGCCGCGCCGACGCAGCCCAACACCGAAGCAGCTCCGACACCGCCGAGCTCGCGCACGCCGACTCCGCCAACACCTGGGACCAACCCCGCCGAGTGAATGACCCCGCCGAGGCGGCGGCGCTCTGTTTTTTGTAACGCCAGACTATGCCCGATCGCCGGACTTGCGGCGTCTTTTGAGAGCGGGAACGACCAAGTTTGAATTTACCGCGTCCTGGGGCCGGCGCGTGGGTGCGTGACTGGGAGCTAGCTCGCCCCCAGGGGCCGAGCTAGCGCCGGCACGCCCCCAGGATGCCGAATTTAGTCGCCCTGGGGGGCCGAACAGCTGGAGATGCCCTAAACTATTACAGCTGGAAAAACGAAACGATTTTCGAAGCGGCCTTGGCTCAAATTTTTGGGCTCGGTTGATGAAATAGTGCCATCTCTACTATATTTTCTCTTCGGAGGAGGTTTTATTTGTTAGTTGCTGTACTTATTTTAGGCTCAACAGCATGCCTTCATACTGCATGCATATTTTATATTCCGTTTGTCCGGAATTACTTATCGTAAAAATGAATAAAAGATAAATGTATCTTGAACTACATACACCCATTTCTTCAAT
Source organism: Triticum dicoccoides (assembly GCF_002162155.2). NCBI lineage: Eukaryota > Viridiplantae > Streptophyta > Magnoliopsida > Poales > Poaceae > Triticum > Triticum dicoccoides. The sequence goes on from NC_041383.1 coordinate 176,089,860, forward strand.
AAGTATTTCTGGGCAAAGGGAGTACATTTTATGAAAAGTACTGTAAGAAACGCTACTAGCTAGGCCTAGGAGATAAAATAATAGAAGCCTTTTAAGCCTGCTAAGGACTTGTTCGGTTAATCCCTTCTCCAAGATGATTGGGGAGGATTGAAGGGGATTGGGGAAGATTTTTAACTTACATGAGATTTAATCCCTCACTATCCCCTTTTATCCGCTTCAAACATTGTGCAACCGAACAAGGCCTAAATGCGTAAACTTAGAAACTGACATTATTCTCACTAAGGGCATCTTCAATGGTAACCCGTAAATTTCCTCTAGCATCGGTGTCCGTGGATAGGAGGGACCAGTCCGTGGACAAGGATGCGAGAGACCGCCATCAACATTAGTTGCATACATTTTGACATCAACTCGAACCAACCGAACGAGATTCGATCAAAACGAGCAGATTTCATATAAATGCATCCGGATTTCATTACATTTACATCAAAGCGGTGCTAGTCCGACTCTGGAGGTATAATTAATACCTAATCTAAATGGTCGCCGGTGCCCGTTCCTCGTGTCCGCCCATGAGCCCCGCGAACTGAAGCTTCACCATCTCCAGTTCCGCCTCGGCACTCTCCAGCTCTGGCTCCGGAGGCTCGGGAAGTGAAGTTATCCGCCTCCACATTGCCGCCGAGCAACTATTCGGCCAACGATCTTGAGCCCACCAAGCTTGGCATTGACGCGAGGGGAGGAGCGGTGGCCTTCCTGGGACACGAGCGGTGGCGACCTATCTTGCACTACTCTTCCTCGCTGCCGGCGACGCCCACGAACGGGCCGACTTTGTGGTCATTGTGGCGGGGCGTGGACTCGGCGATGTCCTCCTCCTCATTGTTGGTCACGCCGAACATCGCCTCACCCGCGTCATCGCTCTCCTTGTAGGCGGACGCCACCTCTGCCACCCGCTGCCGGTACCGCCAGCGAGTGACGCGGATCTCACGGGCGGAGCGGTAGGACTCGAGCAACGCCTCCTGCTCCACCAGCTCCGTGTCCGACGCGACAGCCCTGCTGGCAGCGAGCTGCTCCTCCGCCTGCACGTGCTCCTGCAGGAGGTGGTTGTTGTAGGCGGCGTCGGCCTGCACCCCCCGGAACTGCTCCTCCCCCACCATGTCCATGTAATGGGCACATGCCTTGCCGATGGTAATGGTGCAATGCACCGACAGGAGTGGCGCGGAGGAGGAGGAGGGTGGCGTTGGTTCATCGTTGGCAGCGTCCTCCATTGGGACGTCGTCGTCCTCCGGCTGCCTCCCGCCCAGCCAGCCGGCAACAATGGCGGCCATCTCCTTCTTCTGATCCGACGTCAGCCCATTCCAGAGAGCTTTGGCGGGGAGGAATCCATGGTGGAGTGGTGCGGAGAGGGATCGAAGGTGGATGACCGCGGCTATGGCCGAGGCGGCGGTTTATATAGCAATGATGGGCGGCAGAGGGACGGTCGGGTGGCGCCAGAGCAGATGCTTCGGCAACCGCATGCCATAAATGTGGGCGGCAGACGGACGAACGAGCGACTGTCGTGTCATTTGAACGTGTGGCAGTCGCCTGCACCAGAAAGCGGCGCGGGCAGCGTTCTCTCCACCGGCGCGCCGCTTCAATGTCGTCGCTAGTGAGCGGCCGCGTCCACTCGTGCCCGGCATGAATGCAGGCGCTAATGCTCTAGAGCGGCGCTGACCGAAAGCGCGCGGCAGGGTGGAGGGGTTTTCGGTGG
>NC_041383.1:176091904-176106381 GCF_002162155.2 Triticum dicoccoides
TGTTTGTCTCCTGTTTGCGGGAAAAATTGCGTCTGGACTGCGCAGCGGAGCGATACAGGCCCGCGTTGGATGGCTTCCGTTGTCCGGATAGCGCGGTCCAGACCCATGCAGAAGCTCCGCGGATCGGCGTTGGAGATGCCCTAACACCATTGTCATCAACACCTAAATGTCGTCAAGGGCTAAATGCACTTTCAGTTTGCAAATTACTTTCTGAAATGTATGTTTTAAAATTGAAATGCATCTTCTGAAAATGGAAAATATGGTCAAGATCATTTCACTGTGTGAAACAGATAATTTTAAACAATTTTTTTCAACGGTATTAGTCCTTTTGTATCAAAATATAAGATGTTTTTGCAGTTTAAATATATTTAAATGAACAGTAAAAACTAGTTTAGCATAGAGATGGTAGTACTTCTCATTTTATAGTTGATTGATCCACTAAAGCACAATAAGATGACCTGACAAAAATACGATGCAACATAAACTGTCGTCAACTTCTCCTCGGTGCCTAGGATTGCAGGATGGTGCGCACGGGTAGCAAACTCTCCACGAAGACGTCGGCGGTGGCGCCTCTCATCCGCTGCCCGCTCTTGTGCTGGAATACCAAGAAAGCACCGTCGTCACTACCGCCGGCAACGTCGTAGGAGCATAGCGACCCGTCGGCGCACTTCATGATCAACCTCCTGCCGCCGCTTACGAACAGCGGCCTCGGGATGTGCCGCGCGCTGCCGTCCAGCTCAAAGCTGTACCTGTGGATCCACTCGTGCTGGTCGTGGCCGCCGTCGCGGAGCACCCACAGGTCCATGTTCACCCCGCAGTCGCCGCACCACTGCCCAGCGGGCACCAGCGACGCGCAGAGCCGCCCCTCGAGCTCGGAGAGCGACGCCACCGCGTCGTCGACCGCGGGGAGGTCGATGTGGCGCAGCTGGTAAGTCGTAAGGTCGAAGGCGACGACAAAGGGTCCTCCCAAGAACTTAGCAACGTAGTACACCACGCCGGCGATGTGCACGCCGCCATCGCTCGGGCAGAAGTTCACATTCCACACTCCCACCTCCCGCCACATGCGGCTGAGGCCCTGGCCCCCGCGGCCACCGAGGGCGCAGACCTCGCACGTGACGTGCGGGGCGCTGGAGTAGGGCACGCGGACGTCGAAGCGCATCACCTTGTACTCGCCGGTCGCCTGGCAGCGTCCGAGGCAGTACCAGGGGAGCTGGTCGGATCCCGTCCGCGTGCGGCGGTCGCGGACGACGTCGTTGTCACCGCCAAGACGGAAGCAGTCGCCGGTAGCCGGGTTGACTAGCTCGGCCCCGCCGAGTCCGTTCCGAAGGCAGGCGAGGGAGCCGCAGCAGTTCTGCAGGCCGTAGCCCTCCGTGGGCTCTGCCCTCCATCGGCGCAGCGCCAGCCTCGCCGTCCTGTTCTCGTCGACGATCCTGCCCGGGAAGCGGGCGGCGCCGTCGAAGAGGAGGATGGAAGGGTCCCCCGAGCGCACGGCTGCGGCATGGTCACGCACGAAGGAGGGGCTGGAGATCATGGAGCGCCATCTCTTGCAGACGACCTTGCACCTCGTGGCCGAGGACGGCGGCAGGAGGGTAAGGATCTTGTACAAGGTCGAGTCCGGGAGGCGCTCCGCGGCGTCGTCGTCGGACTCATCGCCGTCGACTGGTGGCATCGGTTCGTCCTCGTCCATGGCGGTCGCCCCGATCTGGCGGGCTGGTTTAGGGTTAGGGTTCCTGTGTGATCGGGCTGCCCATGTACTAGATTCCGAACTCAACCCTCGAGGGATCCATTGCGAATCGCTTATTATGTTTTTAACACCAGCGCACGTGTTTTTTCTTTTTCAGAAATTATCAGCGAACGTGTGGTCTATTTTCCCGATGGAAACCAGCGCACAAGGAAAGGTATACAGGCCCGTAACGCGACACCTTTCGTGGCCCATTTGGCCCGTCGCAAGTAGCTTCCCCTGCGCTGCACGCCTCTGTTCCCTTCCTCACGACGCAACTGAAGCCGTCGTCTTTGTACTCTTCTTCTTCTTCTTCCCCAGATCTTCCTCTACTACCGCTACCTCGTTTCTCCCCCTCTCCCGCACGGCAGCGTCGTTGCCCGCCAAACTCCTCACTCCACCCGTGGAATCTCGCCTACTTTCCCGGCTCAGATCCGAGCTCGTACGGTACGGAGAGCCTCGCTTTTCACCCCCTGGTCTGTCTTTTGAAGTTCAGATTCAGATATTTTAGCTTTCGTCCTAGTTTCGCTAGTGTCTTGCTGAGCTACTTTAGTTGTACTTCCTTCGTCCGAAAAAGCTTGTCCCTCAAATGGATGTATCTAGCACCAAGTTAGTGCTAGATACATCCATTTAAGGCACAAGCTTGGTCCCAAGCTTTTTTTCGGACGGAGGGAGTAGTAATTTATTCGCGGAGAATCTCTGAATTGTTTGAGTTTTTTTTGTCGATTGGTACGGTGGTCTCGGTTTCTTGGCGTCGTAGCAACTCAAATTGACTCGTAATTTGCGACGGATGCATGTAAACTGCCATTTCCGTTGTTGGGTGTGGAATATGCCCTGTTCATGGGTTTCTTTATAGTTCCACGTCCCATAAATTTTGGTCATGGCTTATGAACAGCTTTCAGTATACACTAGTTTTGTTCTCTGTTATGGTTGCTATTGATTTTGTTCCATGTGTGTGTATGCGTGTTTTGAACTAATTAATCATGTTTGCACACAGGCTTCGATGTCTTATTTGTGTAACACCATGCTATCTGTTGCTCATCCTGTTACAGCGAAATGGTGATCCTTTGTGCTGCCCAACCTGCTCCTTCGGTTCATTCTGAATTTCTGTCTCGATGGTTATCACTCAACAGCCCCAAAATGCCTTACGCTCTCAACTCAACCGCAACGAAACTCAGAAAGCAAAACAGACGTCGGCGGATAATTACTTACGCGAAAAGTTCTTCGTTACAAGGTATGTCTCATAGATATTAAGCAGAACACCTCATTCTGTAGCTAAATTAGTTTTGCCTGCTTTGGATGCTGGAAAATTTACAGTAGTTCCTTGGGAAGCAATATATTCTTTGGAAATTTCACAGTGAATCATGTAAATCATGATTCGAGTAAACGTTCTTCTTGTATTTACTCAGACCCTCGGATGCTCTTAATGGCCTAGCCTTCAGAAAATGTTGTGTAGCAGTACTGTTCACATGTTATGCCATGCCCTCTGTTATGATGTAAATTCTGAATTTGTGGCTGAACCTAAACTAATTCTTGTTAACATTCAGACTATAAAATTACTGAATTTTTACCTTTCATTGCATTGTCCAGATTCAGTGGCCTCTGTAAAGCCATCTCGTCTTCTGCCCACAGTGGAACCAAAAACATTTCCCAATAGTGTCCCTGATGAGATACTATTAAAACTCAGATTGGAAGAATCTGATGCCTTTTACATACTAGAGCTGTGCACAAGTAGAGAACTTAGTTCCTCTTTGCTAGATAAGAACTCCGCGATCTTAGCCTGCTTAATCGATGTTGACGGTGACTCCTTGCTACAAAGAGTACCAGCAATCTATGGGGACCAACCTGCACATGTCACCAAGCCGTTACAATTCCTTCCTTTTCAAAGTGGTTCAGTTGATATCGTCACCTTTAAAGGTCCCAAATTGCAAACAATTAAAGAAATCTGGATCGGCCTTGAATCAGGTACAGTATCCACCTAGTTGTCTGTTCTGTGCAAATATGTGCCAGTCCTTACTATATTAATCTACCCACCTCACCTGATGAAAATCTTCTTTCCTTCATTTTCTTAATATTACCGTTGAAGATCAGGTTCATGGAGATTAGATGGTTTAAGTTTGAAAGTGATCCATGGAACCCGGAATACACCTGAAGATCTTGAGGGAACACTTGAGCCCAAGTTTAGCGGTTTACGGTACACGTTCGACAAGCTAGGTGCACTGCTTGGTGAGGATGGAGCTTCAGTAGTGGAAGCAAGGCCTACTGCTGTCACTGACCTGTCAGGAATTAGCATTTCTGATCTTCAAGAGGGACAGCTATCCTCAGCAAAGACAGCCTCAAGCATTAAGGAATTGAAGGAAGATGGTCTGAGGGAGTATGCTGATCTCAAGCAATCCTTGCTGCTTTACGACATATCTATTGTTATAACAGGTTTCTCTGCCTTCACTCTGGCTTTGAATGATGGAGCCGCCTACTCGTTCCTCGTCGGCGGGATTGGAGGGTTCCTGTATCTATTGCTGCTCCAAAGATCTGTGGACGGGTTACCGGCAATTAGTTCTCCTTCAGAAGCGAGCAGTTCAGAGCCCACTATGAACTTCAGCGGCGTAAGAAGGCCATGGTTGATATTGTCGATTGTAATGGTTGCTGGGGCTGTTGCACTGAAGTACGGTGCTGGTGGTGACAGCTTCGAGCTGACTCCGACTGAGCTATTTGTTGGCGCTGCAGGGTTCCTGGCGAACAAGGTTGCTGTTCTTCTGGCAGCATTCAAACCCTTGCAAAGTAATTTGGAGAGCGACGATGGATCTGTGGACTGAGCTTCTTGACGACATTGCTCTGAATATACTAGCATAATGTTAAAAAAGGGGGTAAAATTTAACAGATGTAGCATTTCATAGTAGCTCGACAGCATTCAAGATCTTAAGCTAAGTATGGAAAGTGCAGGGGATCAGCTCAGAGATAGAATTGAAGAGCGTGTGCTTGTAACTTGAGCCTACTAGTAACTTCATTCGATCAGCATGCACAACCACAGAAATTCATCCCTTAGCATCCTTTTGAGTCAGTCAAGAACAGATGGTCTGGTTGATAAAATCATAAAATACATTTCTGGCCGTGACACATGGAGATGCCAGATACCTCAAATGGTTCAAATGTTCATTCCGGTGAGATGGTTTGGTTACTAACTCCAAACTTATGATATTAATAGCATTACCATATGGTATATCGATGTAAATTAATTAACCGACTGTCCCGGGCAATTGGGCTGCTAGGTATTACAATACAGATGTCTGCATAGAAACTGGAGTTATATTTGTCATATGTTGAATGTTCTTACGATTGGAAATATAGATGAATTTTCAGTGTGTTAAATTAATATTTGTGAATTATACTTGACATTTAAACATGATATTAGTGATATATTTCAGCAATATCAGTGTCAGACACTAAAGAAAGCAGATTCACAAATATCATATTTCAAAAGTATGATTTCACTCAATTAAAAAAACACAAATTTGGAAAAACTGATTTTAAATAGATAATATTTTTGAAACAACGAGTTTCAAATATTTCACATTGAAATCTGCTTCATATATATGAAAACTGATTAGACTCATTTAGAAAAAAATGATTTTACTTATTTCAAAAACCAAATTTCACTCGTTTAAAAAAATGGTTTCACTCATTCAGAAACTAATTTCACTCATTTTAAGAAACTGATGTTTGTGAAATATAACTGACATTTAAATGAATGGAATGAAATAAGCAACTTCTCGAAAAAATCATTGAAATAAGGAGCTTCACAAATATCAAATTTCAATTTCAGCTATATTTCACAGGATTGGGTGAAATGAGTGGACTTTAAACGTTGAAATTTAAACGTGTTTGAAATGTATCCAAGCTTTGTCCTCAAGGTCTTGGCGCTAGGAGTTCAAATATATAAAAACAAAATGGAAAAGAAAGTATAGTTTACAATATATGAATGATTGAAGTAAAATCATGTTTGAGAAAAAGCAAGAGAGATAATTCTATAAGGGCATCTCCAATACTGACTCGCAAATTTGCCTCGGCGGTGAGGCTTGGGGCGCCACATTGTCATGTGTTGGTTGTTGATGTGGGCATGAGCATCCACGGCGCAATGTACTCCGACATCGACGCCTCATTTGCGATGTTTTCCTCGAGCCAGGCTATCTCCTGTTGCCCACTTGCCGATGCCGATCTCCTAGGCGTCATGAGTGAAGGTGCGTTGATCTATTTTGGTTTGGAGTTTTGTCGCGCTCTGAGGTGTCGGTTATGGGTGTGACGCGGTCTATGTGCTTTGTGCTCTACCACTTCACCATTCGTAGCTTAAGTTTGGACAAGGTGAGTAGTGTACCGGTGTCGTCGTGGTGGACGTGGTTGTTAACCTCTTGGTGTAACACTGTGCCAAAAACCGTTGTATCGGTCATCTCGACTCTTTTTTATGAATATATGATACGCTTCAACAGACAACTAGAAAACTTTCTTCTCTTTATCTTTCTTCTCAGTGTCCACCCGAGACTCGAAATAGTTAGGAATTAGGAAATGTGATTTTATCGACATCATCCCGCTCTAGGCACAAGGCCTGTTAACCTCCACCTTTGCTCGTATGTATCCACCTTTAGCTCGTGGGTTGGCTCTCTGATTTCCATCACGACCTATCAACATAGGAAAGTCAAGGTAGGGGATGACATTAGGTAGTCCTCGCGGGAATGAATGGTCGCAAAATGCGAAGGAGGTGCACAAACTGTCTATGCTGATGGGTTCATGCTGTGGACAGTTTTGAGTGCTACACGTATTCGCCACGTGGGCATGGCATCCCGTTTGAACCACTATTCAGTGGCTAAAGCATGATTGAAAAGATAGTACCTACAACATACAACGGAGGTTATCTGACACTAAAGCAGCTTGCAAATGTTAAAATAGTACTCTCACAAACATAAGATGTTTTGCATATTTTAATAAACTACATAAGAACTGTAATGAGTGAACAACCACACTAAAATAGATCTATATACATCCAAATCAGAAAAGTGTTATAACATCTTATAATAGTGAACGGAGGGAGTATAATTTGTTATGGATTTATCTGGACAATTTCTTGATCAAGCTCTAACTGAGATTTTGAAAACCTATACATAAACATACAGGCTAGAGCAAAGTGGTGAGACAGGAAAACAAAAAATTGTGATTGTGCACCACGTCTATCCAAAAGCTACAAACCATTTAGAAAAAACCAGGGTGGCTGAAATAAACATATACCTTAACAAACAATTGCAGCTTTTTTCAACACGTGTTGGAAAATAGTTGTACTAGTACAATGTTAACCTCAATGAAACCACGACAGCAATAAGAAATGTTAAGAAATGGAACATATGGAATACAGTATATTTTTTGAGTTTGTGGTGCCGCCCAACCTCCCACTCTCGGACCTCAAGTCCTGAGCCACCAGTTATTTCTATTCTTATTACAAGTTTTACGAGTAACATTTACAAAAAAAAAAAAGAGAGAGAGAATCTCGTCGGTCTTCCAGGCCAGACAGCTGCCCTTTATGCCAACATGTATACACAGATGAGATCCTGAAATAATACACAAATTAGTGACTGAACTGATACAAAATGAGTGGCAAATAAAGAGAACTATTTACAAAGAAACATGCTTGTCAAGAGCTAATGTTTAATGACACTAATCTGAAGTAATACACAAGAATTAATACAAAACACAGTTGCAAATTGAGAATTCTAGTTAGAAAACATGTTTGTCAAGAGTTAACATTTAAAGATACTAATATTATCGAATACACTGTAGGATTTCAAATCTCTTGAGTAAATGGAGATAATGATATGACAGCCACTGTTCTCATACATCCTCGTATACAGAAGGTTGCTAATATCACTCGCTCCCACTAAAGATACTTGACAACTGATGATCATGACTTAGAACAGTAGTAATACCGGCCAAGAATTTTGTGGCAGAAGCAAACCTTTCCGTAACTAACACGTGATAACAGTAGAAAAGTAATAGGACATAATTACCTTAAGAAATCAGCTCGGAAGGAAAGATGACAAGCCTCAGGAGTTTCTGGCTTACTGCACCCAAGCAAAACAGTGAGATGTTTCTAACCAGACCAACAACAAAACACAGCAATATAAAAATTTATACCTCAACACGACCAAGATGTAATGCTGTTTGGACATCCTTCAGGAAAGCGATGGACTTAGACATCTTCCTTAGCTTTTCTGGGTTGGAATCTGCGGACTGGGCTGTAGCTTTCATTTTATCTTTAACAGCATCGAGAACGGTGGATACAGGTATCCCCTATTTGATCTCCTAATTTAAAACCATGATTTCATCAATTGACAATACAAACATACAATGCAGCAAGTTAGTATCTGGAAACTATCAAGACATTAAGGATTTGCGAACCATAAAAATTAGGCCACCCACTACCCACAAATTAACTGAAAGCTTGTAGCCCATCCATCTTAGGGTCACTACCCCCTTAACTAGCACAAATGGAATGCAATACAGCACGGGTGGTTAGTGAAAACTGTCACAACATTCTCCCCCTCATAGAACAATATAACTAGCACAAACAATGAATTATCCATCACAGAACCAAACAATATGTGACAAAATTAGCTACAGAACATATGTGAAAATCAAGCAATGAGCAACTTTATATAAATTCAGATAACCTCCTCTGCAACAGCTTCTGGAGAGGGAGGGGGGACAGCTGCTGTAAAAGGATTTGGTCCATCTACTTCAACGATATGAGCTTTTTTCTCATCCTCCTACACATATACAGAATGAGTTATCTACCAGAATCAGCATTGTAAATAATCAGCATAAGATACTTGCAGAAAGTAAGTACCAGAAACAAGGTATGAGGAAGCTTTGGGCGAGTAAGCTTGGTACGCCTCGACCACTTCCGTGTAGCGGGTACAAAGGGAAGGCTACCGGAACTGTTCTCGATGACGGACCAGCCTTTGGGCTGCAGTTAAAGCATCCCCACTTTAGAACAGAACTAAACTAGAAAAATAGGCTAGATTGTATAAATCAATTCAGGGCTCCATCGCACAAAACAAATAAATCTGTATAAGAAACTACATAACCAATACATGATTGCTAAGCTGAGGCCAATATGTTTTCCAAATTCCATTTGGTCTAAAATAATAGGAACAAACAGCACAAGCTCCATAATAGGAACAGCGCCGTCATTGCCTTCAGATAACGGAAACACATAAACTACTGACATTCGGCAATCAAATACTCCCTCTGTTCGCCAATATATGACCGTTTTAGACTGACCATACAAGTCTAAATAGACGTGCTCGAAATGGCAGTTCTTAATATTATCAGATGATTAGTGTAAGTAAACTGACAAAAGTATATGCGGTTTAAGAACTCCAAATAGATGGAGGTGCATAGCAAAAATTGCAGACAAATTCGTAAACTCAAATACTGCATGCGAGCATAAACCCCTAGGTGATTTGGGTTTCGAAATCAAAGGAAACAGGTGGAATAAGGGCGCCCACCATCTCTAACACGTGAGATGAGATAACAGAAACTGCACAATTTTAGAACTCAGAATCGAGGCAAACAGATGGTTCAGGGCGACTATTACTCGTTAAATGGAACATAGAACATGCGCCCATAGACTAGGTAACTTCAGACCTCAAAATAAAATCGCTGGAACAGAAGGAATCAGAGCCCCGATGGCAACCATGAAGCATGATGTCGAGAGGCCACACCGCACCATGCGAGCGTCAACGAAAGCAACTGAAGCGATTTCAGAAGTCGAATTCGATCAAATCAGATGGGTTCGCAGCGCAAATAGTGGCCGCGGGTGAGCATAAACTAGGAACTCGGTGATTTCAGAAGGAAACCGACGGGTTCAGACCGAAATGGCAGAAATCGAACACACAGCACGAGCACGCGAGGATTCCGTGGGAAACTCCAGTCAGTTCATGAGAAACAACGACCACAACGGGTGAAATCCCATGCACTTAGAACTTACCGCCATTGGAGGGGGTAGGGGAAGCTGAGGCGGGAGCGGGAGGCAGGCGGGAGCGCTGAGAGGGTGAAATCTGAGGGTGTAATGTGGAAGGGGAATTTTGGTGAAGAGCAGTGCGGCATGGTGGATTATATAGTCCTGATTCCTTGTGGCGCACGAGAAATTTCGACGTGAGGAGGGAGGAGAATGCAGGTACGGAGAGGGAATGCTCTGCAGCTGCTGAGTGAGGGAGGCAAATGCTCCCGGCGGAAGAGAGAGACGTTCGGGGGCAAAATTTTGGGTTCAAGGGGTTTGGGGCTTTGGGCCGTGAAAATCGAGAGGTGTGGGGGCTTTGCGTAAAAGAAAGATGAGGAAAACCACGGGCCGATGGGCCTTGCATAGTGGTTTTTTTTCTTCTTCTGAAAATTCGACAGCCGAAATGGTGGGCTTGCTTGGCCCGGGAACCGAGACTGACCTGCAGTAGGACGCCTCGTGCGCGTGCGATCTTGGAGCTCCGACGCCGGGCACGCGGTGCGCACCGCCCTTCCTGGCCGCCGGAGTGGGCCGGGCGCGCTAGCCCCTGCAGGAGGGGCCTTGCGGGAGCGCCGGACCTCCTCGGGCGCCGCCATCGGGGCCAGAGCCTCGCTTGCGCGCTGCCGCCGCCCTCCCAGATCTGAAGCGCACGCCGTGCGCGCCGCCTTTCCTCGACGGAGACGCCGGAACCTCACCGGACGACGATCTTCGAAACAACGCCGGGGAGACCCAGTTCAGATGGGGAAGGCGACGACTTTTCCCACCGGGAGGGCAGTCGGGGCTGGCGGTGGGGGTGGCCGGACAAGAGCGCCTCCATGGGTTGGCGGCCAGGCGCCGCAAAATTTCATGGTTAGATGGTAGGATGTGTGGGCGGAAGGGGACGACGCCAGGGAAAAAAATAGTCATCTGGGTTAAGTTGGCGGAAGGATACGGGCTTCGGTTTTTTATAGTCAGCTAGCTCGGTGGTGTCCGGATAAGTGTTGGCGTATTGCACCGCCCGTATAGTTGTGTTTGTACCAGGCTGAGTCCGGGTTAGATTAGAGTTCATCTACGAGTCCGGGTCGGCCGGGGGCTGGTCCGGGTCTGCATGCCTATATATGTGCAGCGAATCCTCAGTTTTGTACCTCAGACATTGACAAGAAAATAAGAAAAACAGAGGGCACGATACGAGCCAAAGCTTCCTTTCTTGTGTGCGTGTTTTTGACTGACTTGACTATCGGTTCTTGGGTGAAATCCATCGCGCAAGGCGATGCCCGAGACAGATGAGCAGAAGGTGATCCGGCTGCAGGCACTTGTGGCGTTTGGCAAGGCGGCGCACGCGGAAGCCATGCGCTACAGCGACATGGAGGAGGAGGAGGTGGTGGAGGAGTACCGGCGGGCGGGCAAGCTGCACACCTATGACCAGGACAAGGAGTGGAAGAAGCGTTTTGCCAGGGTTGCCAAACTCCACCCGTGCCACTGGGGCAAGCAAATGGTTGCAAAGATCGAAGAGTATATGTATTACCTTGAAGAAGACGAAGACGACTTCAAGATGGGGCTTTGTTCATTATTAATCGATGATGAATCTTAGGTTAACTATGTGGGAGTGTTGCTTAAGTTCGTATCTGTCAGATATGTTTAGCCGGTTAACTCTGTCTTTTAATGTTGTTGTTCTGCTTAATGGATGTTGTCATCGGCACTGACATATGTGTGACTTCTTCGTCAATCTTCAGATAGACACGTGCATTTCCTATACTCTACTATGTTTCTTAAAAACAATTTGTTGCAATCAAGTATCTCGATACTTGATTGCAACAAACTGTTTTCATTTTATCCCCTGTAATATATGTGCTTCCACCGATTCTGCTAAATTTAGATTGCATCCCACCTTTTTGTCCAGCATTATTGAATAAAACTTGGATTCCTCTGATCGGCAGAAGAGAGTGGAGAAGAGAGAAAGGAATGGAGAAGCACGGGTGCTCAGGCCCGTTAAGAAGGAGGCCGCTGTCAGTGTCAAAACCGGCAGATCTCGGGTAGGGGGTTCCGAACTGTGCGTCTGAGGATCGAAGGTAACAGGAGACGAAGGGGACACGATGTTTACCCAGGTTCGGGCCCTCTTAATGGAGGCAACACCCTACGTCCTGCTGGATTGTATTTGATGGGTATAGGGGTTACAAGAGTTGATCTACCTCGAGATCGTAATGGCTAAACCCTAGATGTCTAGCCGATATGAATTCTGATAGCCTCTACGGACTAAACCCTCCGGTATATAGACACCGGAGGGGCCTAGGGTTGTACAGAGTCGGTTTACAGAAAAAGGAAAATACACCTCCGGACATTCAAACTTGCCATCAACGCAAAGGAGAGTCCCATACGGACACGGGGGAAGGCCTTCTGCCTTGTATCTTCATGGCCCACCAGTCTGGCCCATACCAAATAGCCCGGACGCCCGAGGACCCCTTAGTCCAGGACTCACTCAGTAGCCCCTAAACCAATCTTCAATGATGATGTGTTCGGCACGCAGATTGTCTTCGGCATTGCAACAGTGGATATCACGCCCTGTTGGGGCGAGAAGCATTAACACGCTTTCAAGCCATACCTCATTACGGGTATATGAAGCTCAAGATGCCCGGGCCCAACAGTATTATCACTCTCGAAAGTGATCCAGACATAGCCCTCCGCGCCGAAAACAAAACCGCATCCCTGGCCCTCGACACACTGTCCGAGGCCCTCACGGCCAAAGAGTTAACTGCACTACGCTCCACGGCGGATAGGGACGACATAATCCTTGATAAGCGGCCCAAATCCACCTCTTTCAAACCAGCAGACGAAATAATCAAATTTTAAGTCCACCCGACGGACCCCAAGAAGACAGTTTCCATCGGGGCACAGCTGGACCCAACGGTTGACGCCGCACTACGAGCATTCCTGCGCGAGAACTGGGACATATTCGCCTGGCACCCTTCTGATATGCCAGGAATCCCACGCGGGTTGGCCGAACAGAGCCACAATATATCAAAGGGATATAAGCCGGTCAAGCAAACACTGCGGCGCTTTTTCGAACCCAAACGATAGGCTATGGGGGGGAGCTAGCAAAGTTAATCGAGGCCGGATTCATTAGAGAAATAAAACATCCGGACTGGCTATCAAACCTGGTGATGGTGCCAAAGAAGGATAAATCTTGGCGCCTGTGCATCGATTTCAAAGACCTCAACAAGGCCTGCCCTAAGGATCCCTTCCCCCTCCCCCGCATCGATCAGATTATTGATGCTCTGCAGGACACAATTCACTGTGTTTCCTCGACGCATACTCCGGATACCATCAAATCAAAAGGAAGGAGTCCGATCAAGCCGCAACGACATTCATTACCCCATACGGGCCTTTCTGCTTCAACACTATGACCTTCGGGCTTAAGAACGCCGGTGCCACCTACCAACGCATGATTCAAACATGCCTGGAGAAACAAATCGGTAAGACAGTTGAAGCATATGTGGATGATGTCGTCATCAAGACTAGGCATGTCGAGTCATTAATAGACAACCTGCGCCTCACATTCGACAACCTCCGTACATATGACATCAAGCTCAATCTGGAAAAGTGTGTTTTCGGCGTTCCCGCTGAAAAACCGTTGGGCTTCATCGTTTCCAATAGAGGAATTGAGGCAAATACACCAATAGACCTTAAGTAGGTCCAAAAACTAGCCGGATGCATGGCAGCTGTAACGCCCTCGATGCGGCTATATCTCCCACGTGTCGAAGCACGACTTAGAGGCATAACCGCATTGAAAGCAATGCCGCAAGTGAGGTAATCTTCACACAACCCATGTAATACATAAGGGAAAGAGATACATAGTTGGCTTACAGTCGCCACTTCACACAATACATAAATAAACATCCATCATCCAGATTACACTCAAGGTCCGACTACGGAACCAAAATAAAAGAAGACTACCCCAAATGCTACACAGATCCCCGATTGTCCCAACTGGGCTCCACTACTGATCGTCTGGAAACAAAACATAGTAACGACCAAGGGCCTCATCAAACTCCCACTTGAGCTCGGTCGCGCCACCTGCGCTGGTATCCTCGGCACTTGCATCTGTTTTGGTAGAATCTGTGAGTCACGGGGACTCAGCAATCTCACACCCGCGAGATCAAGACTATTTAAGCTTATAGGTAGGACAGAGTGGTGAGGTGGAGCTGCAGCAAGCGACTAGCATATAGGGTGGCTACATTCGCAAAAGAGAGCGAGAAGAGAAGCAAGGCACGGTCGTGAAGCTAGTAGCGATCAAGAAGTGATCTTGAAACTACTTACGTCAAACATAACTCCAACACCGTGTTCACTTCCCGGACTCCGCTGAGAAGAGACCATCACGGTTACACACGCGGTTGATGTGTTTTAATCAAGGTCAACTTTGGGTTTTCTACAACCGGACATTAACAAATTCCCATCTTCCTCATAACCGCGGGCACGGCTTTCGGAAGATAAAACCCTGCAGGGGTGTCCCTACTTAGCCCATCATAAGCTCTCACGGTCAACGAAGGATATACCTTCTTCCGGGAAGACCCGATCAGTCTCGGAATCCCGGTTCGCATGACATTTCAACAATGGTAAAACTAGACCAGCAAAGCCGCCCGATGTGCCGACAAATCCCGATAGGAGTCGCACGTATCTCGTTCTTAGGGCACACCGGATAAGTCAAGCTACGAGTAAAACCAGGCCTCGAGTTTCCCCGTG
>NC_041383.1:176106690-176108377 GCF_002162155.2 Triticum dicoccoides
GAAACCCAAGGGAAAAAGGTATAGGTGGCAAATGGTAAAACCAAGGTTGGGCCTTGCTGGAGGAGTTTTATTCAAAGCGAACTGTCAAGGGGGTCCCATAAATCACCCAACCGCGTAAGGAACGCAAAATCAAGGAACATAACACTGGTATGACGGAAACTAGGGTGGCAAGAGTGGAACAAAACACCAGGCATAAGGCCGAGCCTTCCACCCTTTACCAAGTATATAAGGTGCATTAATTAAACAGGAGATATTGTGATATCCCAAAGTATCCATGTTCCAACAAGGAACAAACTTCATCTTCACCTGCAACTAGCAACGCTATAAGAGGGGCTGAGCAAAAGCGGTGACATAGCCAAACAACGGTTTGCTAGGAAAGGATGGTTAGAGGTTTGACATGGCAATATGGGTGGCATGATATAGCAAGTGGTAGGTAACGTAGCATAGGCATAGCAAAAGAGCGACCATCTAGCAAGCAAAGATAGAAGTGATTTCGAGGGTACGGTCATCTTGCCTGCAAAGTTCTCAGAGTTGTCGAAAGCTTGATCCTCGTAAGCGTTCTCAACAGGTTCCTCGTGCACGTACTCGTCTCCCGGCTCTATCCAAAGCAAGAACACAAGCAATGGAACCACAATCAAACATGGAGGAATGCACAAGCAACATGATGCAATACATGACATGATATGCGAGATGTGATATGCAATGCAAATGCGGGCTCCGGAAGGGAAAAATGATGAACAATGCATCAACTTGGCAAACAAGTATGCCGCTGGAAAGATGAGATGATTTCGGTTGAAATCGATATAAAGATCACCGGAAACGGATGCACGGTTTGCAAATGGCAAGCAAAACAAGAATGACGCAAATGTGCGTTTAACAGCACGATGCTACTTAGCATGCAACAAGAAACTATGCTACAGCACCCCAACATAAAAACAAAGCATATGGCAGTGATTTACAGGAGATGCTTAACAAAAGAGGAACACTGAGCTACGGCTAAATGACACCATAACAGGTTCAAACAAGCATGGGAAAAGTGCAAAAAATATCAGGTTGGACATGGCATAAACAACATCAGGTAGCAATGTTCAGAGCAAGCAATCAACATGCTACAGGAACTTATAATAGCAAAACAAGGCATGACATGATTCTACTCAAAGCATAGAACAAAAGTCCTTTACAGACCATGAGCCAAAAAGGATCAGAAGAAATGATGGCATGCATGTAAACATAGCAAGTTTTGTTAACAGATTCAGCAACTAACATTATATAGCCCTCTTCCAACAGCATTTCGGGCATCCAGATGAGCTCAAATGAAAATGATGCAGTGAGATGAAATGATGTACTCTTCGAGGCGAACAATTCGGTATGCTACACGCCCAAAACGGAGCCACGAGTGCAAAGTTGTGGTGCGATGAACATACAACAAAATTACTGCCAGAAAAGACTTAGGGGATTTCGGGGGAGGAAGAAATCAACCTTCTCAGATCCGATCTGGATCTGATTCGCACGGAGGCCGAGGTGGCACCGGAGTTGGCTGGGAGGAGGACGGAGACGGGGCGGATCCGGCGAGGCGAGGCCGGATCTGGTGCCGGCGGCGGCGACCGGAGATGGGCGGCGGGGCGCGGGAGGCGCGCGACGGCGACCGGAGGCGGCGGCGGACGACGAGCTCCGGTCCCGGCGGCGG
>NC_041383.1:176108624-176134265 GCF_002162155.2 Triticum dicoccoides
CCCGGCGGCGGCGGGCGGCCGAGGCGGCGGAGGAGCGCGGCGGCGAGGCGGCGCGGCCGGGCGTGGGGCGGAGGAGCAGATGGGCCGCGGGGGCCGGCTGCGGGCTCGGCGGGCCGGGGCGGCGCGCGGTGGCCGGGTGCCACGTGTCGCGCCCTGGTTCGCCGGGCGACGGCGGGGGGGATCATCCGGCGGTGGGCGGACATGTCCGGCCCGGTCCGGATGCGTCCGGTGGCGGCGGGGAGGAGTTTGTCTAGGGTTTGCCCGAAAATTTCGGAGGGGGAGGTGTTTTTATAGGTAGAGGGAGCTAGGAGGCTCCAAATGGAGTGCTGTTTTCGCCCACACGATCGTGATCCGACGACGGAGAGCATGGAAGTGACTTAGATGGGTTATTGGGCTGTTTTGAAGGGGTGTTGGGCTGCAACCCAAAAGAGGCCTTTGCGGTTACCCGGTTAACCGTTGGAGTATCAAACGAGCTCCAAATGACTCGAAACTTGACAGATGGTCTACCGGTGGTGTACCAAGGCCACTTGGCAAGCCTCATCCCATTCCGAGAACGTTTTAACACCCGCACATGAAAAGAGACAAGAGGGGTGCGCCGGTGCACGTGGGAGTGTCGGATTGCAAAACGGACAACGGGGAAAATGCTCGGATGCATGAGACGAACACGTATGCAAATGAGATGCACATGATGACATGATATGAGATGCATGACATGAATAAAATGCAAAACAAAAGACAAAACCCAACCACGGAGGGAATATCATAGCACATAGCCGAAAATGGCAAGAGTTGGAGTTACAAATATGGAAAGTTACATACGGGGTGTTACAACACTCCACCACTACAAGAGGATCTCGTCCCGAGATCTAGGACTGAAAGAACTCCGGATATTCGGAACGGAGGTGATCCTCGCGCTCCCAGGTGGCTTCTCGGTCGGAATGGTATGACCACTTCACTTTCAGGAATTTGATTGACTTGTTGCGAGTTTTGCGCTCGGTTTCTTCAAGAATAGCAATGGGGTGCTCATGATAAGAGAGATCTTCTTGGAGGTCAATTTCTTCGAAGTTGATAGTGCACTCAGGAGTCTTGAAGCACTTGCGAAGCTGTGACACATGAAACACATCATGCACGTTTGCAAAATTGGACGGAAGCTCAAGTTGGTAGGCGAGGTCGCCTCTTTTGACAATGATCTTGAAAGGACCCGCGTATATAGGGGAAAGCTTCCCTTTGATACCGAAGCGACGAGTGCCTTTCACTGGAGAGATGCGGAGGTAGACATGGTCTCCGATTTCAAAAGCCAAGTCACGGTGCTTGCTATCATAGTAACTCTTTTGGCGCGATTGCGCGGCTTTGAGATTCTCACGAATGACTTTGCACATTTCTTCGGCTTATGTGATCAAGTCGTTGCTAAGAAGTTGGAGTTCACCTGTCTCGGACCAATTGAGAGGAGTATGACACTTTCTGCCATAGAGAATTTTGAATGGGGCCTTGCCCGAACTCGCTTAGAAGCTGTTGTTGTAGGAGAACTCGGCATATGGAAGACAATCTTCCCACTTCATACCGAAAGAGATGACACAAGCCCTGAGCATGTCTTCGAGGATTTGATTGACTCGCTCGACTTGGCCACTTGTTTGAGGATGGAAAGCTGTGCTGAAACGAATGTTGGTGCCCATGGCCTTCTGAAAGGAGTCCCAGAACTTAGAAGTGAAGATGCTTCCACGATCTGAAGAGATCAATTGCGGAATGCCGTGCAAGGAGACAATTCTGGAGGTGTATAGCTCTGCCAACTGAGCTGCTGTGATAGATTCTTTGATAGGAAGGAAATGAGCCACTTTTGTAAGCTTCTCAATGACAACGAAGATAGCATCATTTCCATGCTTGGACTTAGGAAATCCAGTCACGAAGTCCATCTCGATATGATCAAACTTCCATTCCGGAATAGCAAGAGGTTGGAGGAGACCAGCTGGTCTTTGGTGTTCTGCTTTCACCCTTCTGCAGACATCACATTCATTCACGAATTGAGCAATTTCTCGCTTCATTCGAGTCCACCAATACGACTGCTTGAGGTCATGATACATCTTCGTACTTCCAGGATGAATGGATAGAAGGGAATTGTGTGCCTCGTTCATAATGACTTTTCTCAGATCGCCTTTGGGAACCACAATTCGATCCTCGAAGAAAAGAGTATCTTTGTCATCCAAGCGATAGCACTTGTATTTGGAAATGCCCTTGTCGATACCACGTTTCACCTTCTTCACCATGGTATCCAGGAGTTGTGCCTCATGAATTTGATCTTCCAAAGTAGGAGAGACTATGAGGTTGGCAAGAAAGCCTTGAGGAACAACTTGAAGATTCAGCTTGCGTAAAGCTTCACAAAGATCCGGTTGGAACGGCTTGAGAATTAAACTGTTGCAATAAGCCTTTCTGCTCAAAGCATCTGCAATCACATTCGCCTTGCCAGGAGTATATTCAATACTTGGACTGTACTCTTGAATCATCTCGACCCATCGAGTTTGCCTGAGGTTGAGGTTGGGTTGAGTAAAGATATACTTGAGACTCTTGTGATCGGTGAAAATGTCCACTTTACTTCCCAACAAGAGATGTCTCCATGTTATTAATGCATGGACAACTGCCGCCAACTCAAGATCATGAGTGGGGTAGTTATTTTCGTTGGGCTTCAACTGACGAGAGGTATAGGCCACAACTTTCTTCTCTTGCATCAACACAACACCGAGACCTTGAAGAGAAGCATCACAGAAAACTTTGAATGGCTTGGATTCATCAGGAGGAGTCAAGACAGGAGCTGTGACGAGTTTCTCTTTGAGGGTGTTGAAAGCAACGTCACACTCAAGCGTCCAGACATACTTGACATGCTTCTGGAGGAGGTTGGAAAGAGGCTTTGCAATCTTAGAGAAATTCTCAATGAATCTTCGGCAATAGCTTGCAAGTCCAAGAAAACTGCGGAGCTGCTTGACATTCTGAGGAGGTTCCCAATTCACAATTAAAGACACCTTCTCGGGATTAACAGCGATGCCCTTGGCGGAGATGATGTGACCAAGATAAAGAACTTCATCAAGCCAGAACTCACATTTGGAAAACTTCGCATAGAATTGATGCTCTCTGAGCTTGTCGAGCACCAATCGCAAATGTTTGGCATGATCCTGCTTGTTCTTGGAGAAGACCAAAATATCATCGAGATACACCAGGACGAATTCATTGGTGTAGGGGTTGAAGATAAAGTTCATCATTCGATAGAAAGTTGGAGGAGCATTGACAAGGCCGAAAGACATGACAGTATATTCATAAGAACCAAAGCTTGTTCTGAATGCTGTCTTGGGAATATCTTGTTCACGAATGCGAATCTGATGATAACCCATACGGAGGTCAAGCTTGGAGAAAAATTTAGCACCTTTGAGTTGCTCGAAAAGCTCATTGATGTTGGGAAGTGGATACTTGTTCTTGATTGTCTTCTTGTTCAATGGACGATAATCGACGCAAAGTCGGTCCGTGCCATCCTTCTTCTGGACAAAAAGAACTCCACAACCCCATGGAGATGAACTCGGTCTGATCAAACCCAGACGCTCTTGTTCATCGAGCTGTTTCTTCAATTCCTTCAGCTTCTTTGGTCCAAGCTTGTAAGGACGCTTGCAAACGGGTTCAGTTCCAGGCTCAAGATCAATAACGAACTCGACTGGCCGATGAGGAGGCATACCCGGAAGCTCTTCTGGAAAAACATCTTGGTACTCACAAATGACCGGAATGTGAGAGATAGCATCCAACTCGCCCTTCTCATCGAGAGAAAACAACCGAATGGTTTCATCACGAGCGGCATAGATGATAACATCCTCAGAAGAGTGTGTCAATTGAATTTCCCTGGCAGCACAATCAAGTTGAGCTTTGTGCTGAGAAAGCCAGTCCATCCCGAGAATAAGATCGATATCAGAGTCACCAAGAACAATTGGTTTAACCAGAAATCTATAGTCGCCCATCTTGATTGTGGTATCCGGAACCACCAAACTGGAGCTCAACCGTTTACCCGGAGAAACGACATCCATGGGTTTAACCAAATGTGAAGAAGTGAATTCATGCTTCGCAAAAAACGGTCTTGACATGAAACAATGCGATGCACCAGTATCAAATAAGAATTTTGCAGGAATAGAGTTAACTGGAAGGTTACCCATGATCACATCTGAAGAATCCTATGCCTGAGCTGCATTCATCATGTTCACCTTTGCATGCTTTGGATTATGCTTGACCACTGCATTGCTTGAAGACCTCACAAGAGGAGGAGGAGGAAGGCGCCTTTGGTTGAAACACTTGTTCGCGTAGTGACCTCTCTGCTGACACTTGTTGCAAGTCACCTCTGAGAGCGGACGGTGATAATGAGCATTTGACCTTGGATCTTGAGAATTTGACTTGTTCTGATAACCTGGGTTGGGTGGGTGGGAAGATCCACGACCACCTGAGTTCTTCTGCTGGTAAGGCTGACGAAACGGAGGAGGAGGAAGGTAGAACTTTTGCTGCTTAGCTGCCACTTGAGAGGAAGAAGAAGACTGAACTGCATCCCTGATTCTCTTCTTAGAAGCTTCACACTTGAGCTGAGCACCTTCTTGCTTGAGTGCCATATTGTAGAATTGATCAAACTGAGTAGGCTCAACAAGAACGAGAGCTAACTACAGATCCTCTCTAAGGGCACCTCTGAATTGATAGATCATACTCTTTTCATCAGGAACGTCTTGTTTAGCGAAGCGAGCAAGTTTTTGAAACTGCTTGTTGTATTCGTACACTGACATGTTGCCTTGCTTGAGATTGCGGAACTCCTCACGCTTGCTCTCAACAACACTGGTAGGAATGTGGTGAGCTTTAAAGTCCCGACAGAAATTAGTCCAAGTAATTGTTGGAAATATGCCCTAGAGGCAATAATAAAAGCATTATTATTATATTTCCTTGTTCATGATAATTGTCTTTATTCATGCTATAATTGTGTTATTCGGAAATCGTAATACATTTGTGAATAACAGACATCAACATGTCCCTAGTGAGCCTCTAGTTGACTAGCTCGTTGATCAACAGATAGTCATGGTTTCCTGACTATGGACACTGGATGTCATTGATAACGAGATCACATCATTAGGAGAATGATGTGATGGACAAGACCCAATCCTAAACATAGCACAAGATCGTATAGTTCGTTTGCTAGAGTTTTCCAATGTCAAGTATCTTTTCCTTAGACCATGAGATCGTGTAACTCCCGGATACCGTAGGAGTGCTTTGGGTATGCCAAACGTCACAACGTAACTGGGTGACTATAAAGGTAGACTACGGGTATCTCCGAAAGTGTCTGTTGGGTGACATGGATCAAGACTGGGATTTGTCACTCCGTATGACGGAGAGGTATCACTGGGCCCACTCGGTAATGCATCATCATAATGAGCTCAGAGTGACCAAGTGTTTGGTCACGGGATCATGCATTATGGTACGAGTAAAGTGACTTGCCGGTAACGAGATTGAACGAGGTATTGGGATACCGACGATCGAATCTCGGGCAAGTAACATATCGATAGACAAAGGGAATAGCGTACGGGGTTGATAGAATCCTCGACATCGTGGTTCATCCGATGAGATCATCGTGGAGCATGTGGGAGCCAACATGGGTATCCAGATCCCGCTGTTGGTTATTGACTGGAGAGTCGTCTCGGTCATGTCTGCTTGTCTCCCGAACCCGTAGGGTCTACACACTTAAGGTTCAGTTACGCTAGGGTTGTAGGGATATGTATATGCAGTAACCCGAATGTTGTTCGGAGTCCCGGATGAGATCCCGGACGTCACGAGGAGTTCCGGAATGGTCCGGAGGTAAAGATTTATATATGGGAAGTCCTGTTTCGGGCATCGGGACAAGTTTCGGGGTTATCGGTATTGTACCGGGACCACCGGAAGGGTCCCGGGGGTCCACCGGGTGGGTCCACCTGTCCCGGGGGGGCCACATGGGCTGTAGGGGGTGCGCCTTGGCCTAATGGGCCAAGGGCACCAGCCCCACATAGGCCCATGCGCCTAGGGTTTAAGGGGGAAAGAGTCCTAGGAGGGGAAGGCACCTCCTAGGTGCCTTGGGGGGGAGGGAAACCCCCCTTGGCCACCGCACCCCCTAGGAGATTGGATCTCCTAGGGCCGGCCACCCCCCCCTTGGCCCTCCTATATATAGTGGGGGAGAGGAGGGACTTCATACCTGAACGCCTTGGCCTTTGGTTGCCTCCTTCTCCCTCCCCAACACCTCCTCCACCTCCATAGTGCTTAGCGAAGCTCTGCCGGAGTACTGCAGCTCCATCAACACCACGCCGTCGTGCTGCTGCTGGTGCCATCTCCCTCAACCTCTCCTCCCTCCCTTGCTGGATCAAGAAGGAGGAGACGTGGCTGTTCCGTACGTGTGTTGAACGCGGAGGTGCCGTCCGTTCGGCGCTGGTCATCGGTGATTTGGATCACGTCGAGTACGACTACATCATCACCGTTCTTTTGAACGCTTCCGCTCGCGATCTACAAAGGTATGTAGATGCATCTAATCACTCGTTGCTAGATGAACTCCTAGATGATCTTGGTGAAACGAGTAGGAAATTTTTTGTTTTCTGCAACGTTCCCCAACAGTGGCATCATGAGCCAGGTCTATGCGTAGTTCTTCTTGCGCGAGTAGAACACAATTTGTTGTGGGCGTAGATTTGTCAACTTTCTTGCCGTTACTAGTCCTTTCTTGCTTCAGCGGTATTGTGGGATGAAGCGGCCCGGACCAACCTTACACGTACGCTTACGTGAGACCGGTTCCACCGACTAACATGCACTAGTTGCATAAGGTGGCTGGCGGGTGTCTGTCTCTCCTACTTTAGTTGGAGCGGAATCGATGAACAGGGTCCTTATGAAGGGTAAATAGAAGTTGACAAATCACGTTGTGGCTTTAACGTAGGTAAGAAAACGTTCTTGCTAGAACCCTAATTCAGCCACGTAAAACTTGCAACAACAATTAGAGGACGTCTAACTTGTTTTTGCAGCAAGTGGTTTGTGATATGATATGGCCAAAGTTGTGATGAATGATGAATGATCTATATGTGATGTATGAGATGTTCATGCTATTGTAATAGGAATCACGACTTGCATGTCGATGAGTATGAGAACCGGCAGGAGCCATAGGAGTTGTCTTTATTCTTTTAATGACCTGCGTGTCATCAAGAAACGCCATGTAAATTACTTTACTTTACTGCTAAACGCGTTAGCCATAGTAGTAGAAGTAATAGTTGGCGAGCAACTTCATGGAGACACGATGATGGAGATCATGATGATGGAGATCATGGTGTCAAGCCGGTGACAAGATGATCATGGAGCCCCAAGATGGAGATCAAAGGAGCTATGTGATATTGGCCATATCATGTCACGTTTATTATTTGATTGCATGTGATGTTTATCATGTTTTGCATCTTGTTTACTTAGAATGACGGTAGTAAATAAGATGATCCCTCATAATAAATTCAAGAAGTGTTCCCCCTAACTGTGCACCGTTGCGACAGTTCGCTGTTTCAAAACACCACGTGATGATCGGGTGTTTTATTCAGACGTTCACATACAACGGGTGTAAGACAGATTTACACATGCAAACACTTAGGTTGACTTGACGAGCCTAGCATGTACAGACATGGCCTCGGAACACAGAAGACCGAAAGGTCGAGCATGAGTCGTATAGAAGATACGATCAACATGAAGATGTTCACCGATGTTGACTAGTCCGTCTCACGTGATGATCGGACACGGTCTAGTTTAACTCGGATCATGTAATACTTAGATGACTAGAGGGATGTCTAATCTAAGTGGGAGTTCACTAATAATTTGATTAGTTGAACTTAATTATCATGAACTTAGTCTAAAATCTTTGCAATATGTCTTGTAGATCAAATGGCCAACGTAGTCCTCAACTTCAACGCGTTCCTAGAGAAAACTAAGCTGAAAGACGATGGCAGCAACTATACGGACTGGGTCCGGAACCTGAGGATCATCCTCATAGCTGCCAAGAAAGATTATGTCCTACAAGCACCGCTTGGTGACGCACCCGTTGTCCCTGCAGAACAAGATGTTATGAACGCTTGGCAGGCACGTTTCGATGACTACTCCCTCGTTCAGTGCGGCATGCTTTACAGCCTAGAGCCGGGGCTCCAAAAGCGTTTTGAGAGACATGGAGCATATGAGATGTTCGAAGAGCTGAAAATGGTTTTCCAAGCTCATGCCCGGGTCGAGAGATATGAAGTCTCCGACAAATTCTTCAGCTGTAAGATGGAGGAAAACAATTCTGTCAGTGAGCACATACTCACTATGTCTGGGTTGCATAACCGCTTGACTCAGCTGGGAGTTAATCTCCCGGATGATGCGGTCATTGACAGAATCCTCCAGTCGCTTCCACCAAGCTACAAGAGCTTTGTGATGAACTTCAATATGCAGGGGATGGAAAAGACCATTCCTGAAGTATTTGCTATGCTGAAATCAGCGGAGGTAGAAGTCAGGAAGGAACATCAAGTGTTGATGATCAATAAAACCACTAAGTTCAAGAAAGGCAAGGGTAAAAAGAGCTTCAAGAAGGACGGCAAGGAGGTTGCCGCGCCCGGCAAGCAAGCTGCCGGGAAGAAGCCAAAGAATGGACCCAAGCCCGAGACTGAGTGCTTTTATTGCAAGGGAAGCGGTCACTGGAAGCGGAACTGCCCTAAGTACTTAGCGGATAAGAAGGCCGGCAAAACCAAAGGTATATGTGATATATATGTAATTGATGTGTACCTTACTAGTGCCCGTAGTGGCTCCTGGGTATTTGATACCGGTGCAGTTGCTCACATTTGTAACTCAAAGCAGGGGCTGCGGAATAAGCGGAAACTGGCAAAGGACGAGGTGACGATGCGCGTCGGGAATGGTTCCAAGGTCAATGTGATCGCCGTCGGCACGCTACCTCTGCATCTCCCTTCGGGATTAGTTTTAAACCTTAATAATTGTTATTTAGTGCCAGCTTTGAGCATGAACATTGTATCGGGATCTCGTTTAATTCGAGATGGCTACTCTTTTAAATCTGAGAATAATGGTTGTTCCATTTTATGAGAGATATGTTTTATGGTCATGCTCCTATGGTGAATGGTTTATTCTTTATGAATCTCGAACGTGATGCTACACATGTTCATAATGTGAGTACCAAAAGAAGTAAGGTTGATAATGATAGTCCCACATACTTGTGGCACTGCCGCCTTGGTCACATAGGTGTTAAACGCATGAAGAAGCTCCATGCTGATGGACTTTTAGAGTCTCTTGATTATGAATCATTTGACACGTGCGAACCATGCCTTATGGGTAAAATGACCAAGACTCCGTTCTCAGGAACAATGGAGCGAGCAACCGACTTATTGGAAATCATACATACTGATGTGTGCGGTCCGATGAGTGTTGAGGCTCGCGGTGGCTATCGTTATGTTCTCACCCTCACTGATGATTTAAGTAGGTATGGGTATATCTACTTAATGAAACACAAGTCTGAAACCTTTGAAAAGTTTAAGGAATTTCAGAGTGAGGTTGAAAATCAACGTGACAGGAAAATCAAGTTTCTACGATCAGATCGTGGAGGAGAATACTTGAGTCACGAGTTTGGGGCACACTTAAGAAAATGTGGAATAGTTTCACAACTCACGCCGCCTGGAACACCTCAGCGTAATGGTGTGTCCGAACGTCGTAATCGCACTCTGTTAGATATGGTGCGATCTATGATGTCTCTTACCGATTTACCGCTTTCTTTTTGGGGCTATGCTTTAGAGACTGCCGCATTCACTTTAAATAGGGCTCCGTCGAAATCCGTTGAGACGACACCGTATGAATTGTGGTTTGGGAAGAAACCTAAGCTGTCGTTTCTAAAAGTTTGGGGATGCGATGCTTATGTCAAGAAACTTCAACCTGAAAAGCTCGAACCCAAGTCGGAAAAATGCGTCTTCATAGGATACCCAAAAGAAACTATTGAGTACACCTTCTACCTCAGATCCGAAGGCAAGATCTTTGTTGCCAAGAATGGGTCCTTTCTGGAGAAAGAGTTTCTCTCGAAAGAAGTAAGTGGGAGGAAAGTAGAGCTTGATGAAGTATTGCCTCTTGAACCGGAAAATGGCGCAACTCAAGAAAATGTTCCTGAGGTGCCAGCACCGACTAGAGAGGAAGTTAATGATAATGATCAAGATACTTCTGATCAAGCTCCTACTGAAATTCGAAGGTCCACAAGGACACGTTCCGCACCAGAGTGGTACGGCAACCCTGTCTTGGAAATCATGTTGTTAGACAACGGTGAACCTTCGAACTATGAAGAAGCGATGGCGGGACCGGATTCCGACAAATGGCTAGAAGCCATGAAATCCGAGATAGGATCCATGTATGAAAACAAAGTATGGACTTTGACTGACTTGCCCGTTGAGCAGCGAGCCATAGAAAATAAATGGATCTTTAAGAAGAAGACAGACGCGGATGGTAATGTGACCATCTATAAAGCTGGGCTTGTCGCTAAGGGTTATCGACAAGTTCAAGGGGTTGACTACGATGAGACTTTCTCACCGGTAGCGAAGCTGAAGTCCGTCCGAATCATGTTAGCAATTGCCGCATTCTATGATTACGAAATATGGCAAATGGACGTCAAAACGGCATTCCTTAATGGTTTCCTTAAGGAAGAATTGTATATGATGCAGCCGAAAGGTTTTGTCGATCCTAAGAATGCTGACAAAGTGTGCAAGCTCCAACGCTCGATTTATGGGCTGGTGCAAGCATCTCGGAGTTGGAACATTCGCTTTGATGAGATGATCAAAGCGTTTGGGTTTACACAAACTTATGGAGAAGCCTGCGTTTACAAGAAAGTGAGTGGGAGCTCTGTAGCATTTCTCATATTATATGTAGATGACATACTTTTGATGGGAAATGATATAGAACTCTTGGACAGCATCAAGGCCTACTTGAATAAAAGTTTTTCAATGAAGGACCTTGGAGAAGCTGCTTATATATTAGGCATCAAAATCTATAGAGATGGATCGAGACGCCTCATAGGTCTTTCACAAAGCACATACCTTGATAAGATATTGAAGAAGTTCAATATGGATCAATCCAAGAAGGGGTTCTTGCCTGTGTTACAAGGTATGAAATTGAGCTCAGCTCAATGTCCAACCACGGCAGAAGATATAGAAGAGATGAGCGCCATCCCCTATGCCTCAGCCATAGGTTCTATTATGTATGCCATGCTGTGTACCAGACCTGATGTAAACCTTGCCGTAAGTTTGGTAGGAAGGTACCAAAGTAATCCCGGCAAGAAACACTGGACAGCGGTCAAGAATATCCTGAAGTACCTGAAAAGGACTAAGGAAATGTTTCTCGTTTATGGAGGTGACGAATAGCTCGTCGTAAAGGGTTACGTCGACGCTAGCTTCGACACAGATCTGGATGACTCTAAGTCACAAACCGGATACGTGTATATTTTGAATGGTGGGGCAGTAAGCTGGTGCAGTTGCAAGCAAAGCGTCGTGGCGGGATCTACATGTGAAGCGGAGTACATGGCAGCCTCGGAGGCAGCACATGAAGCAATATGGGTGAAGGAGTTCATCACCGACCTAGGAGTCATACCCAATGCGTTGGGGCCGATCAAGCTCTTCTGTGACAACACTGGAGCTATTGCACTTGCCAAGGAGCCCAGGTTTCACAAGAAGACAAGGCACATCAAGCGTCGCTTCAACTCCATTCGTGAAAATGTTCAAGATGGAGACATAGAGATTTGTAAAGTACATACGGACCTGAATATAGCAGATCCGTTGACTAAACCTCTCCCTAGAGCAAAACATGATCAACACCAGAATTCCATGGGTGTTCGATTCATCACAATGTAACTAGATTATTGACTCTAGTGCAAGTGGGAGACTGTTGGAAATATGCCCTAGAGGCAATAATAAAAGCATTATTATTATATTTCCTTGTTCATGATAATTGTCTTTATTCATGCTATAATTGTGTTATCCGGAAATCGTAATGCATGTGTGAATAACAGACACCAACATGTCCCTAGTGAGCCTCTAGTTGACTAGCTCGTTGATCAACAGATAGTCATGATTTCCTGACTATGGACACTGGATGTCATTGATAACGAGATCACATCATTAGGAGAATGATGTGATGGACAAGACCCAATCCTAAACATAGCACAAGATCGTATAGTTCGTTTGCTAGAGTTTTCTAATGTCAAGTATCTTTTCCTTAGACCATGAGATCGTGTAACTCCCGGATACTGTAGGAGTGCTTTGGGTATGCCAAACGTCACAAAGTAACTGGGTGACTATAAAGGTAGACTACGGGTATCTCCGAAAGTGTCTGTTGGGTGACATGGATCAAGACTGGGATTTGTCACTCCGTATGACGGAGAGGTATCACTGGGCCCACTCGGTAATGCATCATCATAATGAGCTCAGAGTGACCAAGTGTCTGGTCACGGGATCATGCATTACGGTACGAGTAAAGTGACTTGCCGGTAACGAGATTGAACAAGGTATTGGGATACCGACGATCGAATCTCGGGCAAGTAACATATCGATAGACAAAGGGAATAGCGTACGGGGTTTGATCGAATCCTCGACATAGTGGTTCATCCGATGACAACATCGAGGAGCATGTGGGAGCCATCATGGGTATCCAGATCCCGCTGATGGTTATTGACTGAGAGAGTCTCGGTCATGTCTGCATGTCTCCCGAACCCGTAGGGTCTACACACTTAAGGTTCAGTTACGCTAGGGTTATAGGGATATGTATATGCAGTAACCCGAATGTTGTTCGGAGTCCCGGATGAGATCCCGGACGTCACGAGGAGTTCTGGAATGGTCCGGAGGTAAAGATTTATATATGGGAAGTCCTGTTTCGGGCATCGGGACAAGTTTCGGGGTTATCGGTATTGTACCGGGACCACCGGAAGGGTCCCGGGGGTCCACCGGGTGGGTCCACCTGTCCCGGGGGGCCACATGGGCTGTAGGGGGTGCGCCTTGGCCTAATGGGCCAAGGGCACCAGCCCCACATAGGCCCATGCGCCTAGGGTTTAAGGGGGAAAGAGTCCTAGGAGGGGAAGGCACCTCCTAGGTGCCTTGGGGGGGGGGAGGGAAACCCCCCTTGGCCACCACACCCCCTAGGAGATTGGATCTCCTAGGGCCGGCCACCCCCCCCCCTTGGCCCTCCTATATATAGTGGGGGAGAGGAGGGACTTCATACCTGAACGCCTTGGCCTTTGGTTGCCTCCTTCTCCCTCCCCAACACCTCCTCCACCTCCATAGTGCTTAGCGAAGCTCTGCCGGAGTACTGCAGCTCCATCAACACCACGCCGTCGTGCTGCTGCTGGTGCCATCTCCCTCAACCTCTCCTCCCTCCCTTGCTGTATCAAGAAGGAGGAGACGTGGCTGTTCCGTACGTGTGTTGAACGCGGAGGTGCCGTCCGTTCGGCGCTGGTCATCGGTGATTTGGATCACGTCGAGTACGACTACATCATCACCGTTCTTTTGAACGCTTCCGCTCGCGATCTAAAAGGTATGTAGATGCATCTAATCACTCGTTGCTAGATGAACTCCTAGATGATCTTGGTGAAACGAGTAGGAAATTTTTTGTTTTCTGCAACGTTCCCCAACAGTAATCACTCGACCTCCTCTGGAATCCTTGTATTGCTGGAACCAATCAGCTGCTTGGTCCTTGAGCTGAAAAGAAGCGAACTTGACATAGTCCTCAGGCCTGACATTGCTGCATTCGAAATGCTTGTTGATATCCATGAGCCAATCATCGGCGTCTGTGGCCTCGACACAGTAGCTGAAAGACTTCGGCTGATTTGCAAGGAATTGGTTGAGGGTAGGAAACTGAGGCTGATGGTTGAACTGCCCTTGACCTTGATTTCCTTGGTTGCCTTGGCCTTGGTTGCGCTCTTACATCAGCTGAGTCAACAACTGAGTGTTGGCATTTGTGGTTGCCATCAAAGCTTGCCATGCCTCCGGAGGCGGAGGTGGAGGTGGAGGGTTCGCCTGACTCCCATCACTGCGTTCCGGATTCTGACGCGTTGGCGGAGCCATCCTGAAGAGGGTGACATCCGTTAGCATCTTGATTGACAGATAGACAAGTTGAATCAATGGATAGAAATTGCAACATATAGTCTTCACAATAAACATTCGAACAAGGATGAACGAATGAATTCCCAAAGCTAACATCGCACATCCATTAAGGTGAGAAGCCACTTGATAAGAGATTGAAGAATGAAATAAACAAGGTACAACTGGAACAAATAAGTGGTAAGGATTACCCAATCACAAACCAAATATCCGCGGGAAGAAGTGCTAGAGCTACTTGAATCCCACCTATAAACTCCCGAAACTTTCCGGTTATGCAATCAGGTGTTGGGGATACAGGGGAAGCAATATATCTCACCCAAACTAACAATCCCTACATCCAACTGTATCCATCCGTCAACACATAACCAAGAAACCTTCAGAAATCGTGTACCTCAACCTTCGAAAAGCATCCGTTATACGAGTTATGGCAATACTCCCGAACTCCCCAGTATTGGGTGACGTCGAGGTTATCTCACCAACAACTGCATAAAAGAGATTTTCGATGTCGGCAAACAGGTATTCCAGAACTGCAACGATAAAATTGTGACGACAACACCTCGGAGCTCAACTCCCCGGGACACTTCCACAACCCCTAAATGTCAGGAGCCACCAAGAACAATGTTCTCGTCACAAAACCATCGGAACGATTCGAAGATACCCGCGTCATCCTAATTTTTTTTAGTGAAATTTGAGGAGAGGAAAGTCAAAACATCTACGTCAGAAGACCTCACCAGAGCGACGAACGGACTGAGGAGTAAAAAGAATCCTACTCTCCGATATATATAATCCTAAGACTCAAAACATTTTTTGTTCTAGACTCAACAACGCCAGCAATCAATCAAGCAGGGGGCTCCTAAGTCGGGGATGGCTCTGATTACCAACTTGTAACGCCCTCGATGCGGCTATATCTCCCACGTGTCGAAGCACGACTTAGAGGCATAACCGCATTGAAAGCAATGTCGCAAGTGAGGTAATCTTCACACAACCCATGTAATACATAAGGGAAAGAGATACATAGTTGGCTTACAGTCGCCACTTCACACAATACATAAATAAACATCCATCATCCAGATTACACTCAAGGTTCGACTACTGAACCAAAATAAAAGAAGCCTACCGCAAATGCTACACAGATCCCCGATCATCCCAACTGGGCTCCACTACTGATCGTCTGGAAATGAAACATAGTAACGACCAAGGGCCTCATCAAACTGCCACTTGAGCTCGGTCGCGCCACCTGCGCTGGTATCCTCGGCACTTGCATCTGTTTTGGTAGAATCTGTGAGTCACAGGGACTCAGCAATCTCACACCCGCGAGATCAAGACTATTTAAGCTTATTGGTAGGACAGAGTGGTGAGGTGGAGCTGCAGCAAGCGACTAGCATATAGGGTGGCTACATTCGCAAAAGAGAGCGAGAAGAGAAGCAAGGCACTGTCGTGAAGCTAGTAGCGATCAAGAAGTGATCCTGAAACTACTTACGTCAAACATAACTCCAACACCGTGTTCACTTCCCGGACTCCGCCGAGAAGAGACCATCACGGTTACACACGCGGTTGATGTGTTTTAATCAAGGTCAACTTCGGGTTTTCTACAACCGGACATTAACAAATTCCCATCTGCTTCATAACCGCGGGCACGACTTTCGAAAGATAAAACCCTGCAGGGGTGTCCCAACTTAGCCCATCATAAGCTCTCACGGTCAACGAAGGATATACCTTCTCCCGGGAAGACCCGATCAGTCTTGGAATCCCGGTTCGCATGACATTTCGACAATGGTAAAACTAGACCAGCAAAGCCGCCCGATGTGCCGACAAATCCCGATAGGAGTCGCACGTATCTCGTTCTCAGGGCACACCGGATAAGTCAAGCTACGAGTAAAACCAGGCCTCGAGTTTCCCCGTGGTGGCCCCGCAGGCTACTCGGTTCGGACCAACACTCGAAGGAGCACTGGCCCGGGGGGGCTAAAATAAAGATGACCCTCGGGCTCGCGAAAACCCAAGGGAAAAAGGTATAGATGGCAAATGGTAAAACCAAGGTTGGGCCTTGCTGGAGGAGTTTTATGCAAAGCGAACTGTCAAGGGGGTCCCATAAATCACCCAACCGCGTAAGGAACGCAAAATCAAGGAACATAACACTGGTATGACGGAAACTAGGGTGGCAAGAGTGGAACAAAACACCAGGCATAAGGCCGAGCCTTCCACCCTTTACCAAGTATATAAGGCGCATTAATTAAACAGGAGATATTGTGATATCCCAAAGTATCCATGTTCCAACAAGGAACAAACTTCATCTTCACCTGCAACTAGCAACGCTATAAGAGGGGCTGAGCAAAAGCGGTGACATAGCCAAACAACGGTTTGCTAGGAAAGGATGGTTAGAGGTTTGACATGGCAATATGGGTGGCATGATATAGCAAGTGGTAGGTAACGTAGCATAGGCATAGCAAAAGAGCGAGCATCTAGCAAGCAAAGATAGAAGTGATTTCGAGGGTATGGTCATCTTGCCTGCAAAGTTCTCAGAGTTGTCGAAAGCTTGATCCTTGTAAGCGTTCTCAACAGGTTCCTCGTGCACGTACTCGTCTCCCGGCTCTACCCAAAGCAAGAACACAAGCAATGGAACCACAATCAAACATGGAGCAATGCACAAGCAACATGATGCAATACATGACATGATATGCGAGATGTCATATGCAATGCAAATGCGGGCTCCGGAAGGGAAAATGATGAACAAGGCATCAACTTGGCAAACCAAGTATGCTGCTGGAAAGATGAGATGATTTCGGTTGAAATCGATATAAAGATCACCGGAAACGGATGCACGGTTTGCAAATGGCAAGCAAAACAAGAATGACGCAAATCTGCGTTTAACAGCACGATGCTACTTAGCATGCAACAAGAAACTATGCTACAGCACCCCAACATAAAAACAAAGTATATGGAAGTGATCTACAGGAGATGCTTAACAAAATAGGAACACTGAGCTACGGCTAAATGACACCATAACAGGTTCAAACAAGCATGGGAAAAGTGCAAAAAATATCAGGTTGGACATGGCATAAATAGCATCAGGTAGCAATGTTCAGAGCAAGCAATCAACATGCTACAGGAACTTATAATAGCAAAACAAGGCATGACATGATTCTACTCAAAGCATAGAACAAAAGTCCCTTACTGACCATGAGCCAAAAAGGATCAGAAGAAATGATGGCATGCATGTAAACATAGCAAGTTTCGTTAACAGATTCAACAAACAGGGCATGACATTGACAGAATTACGAAGGCACCTTCGTGAGCTCGATGCACTCACTATAGAGCATTTCATGATAAACTAATCATACATCCATCAAGAAGACATGGCATAGAAGCTATACATGGCAAGAACAACATCATAGCATACACGGATCAACTACAACAACCTTGTAAAAATTAAATATCATGTAAACAATCTGCCAGGAAACATTTTGCAGCAAAAGTAGAGCACGAAAATGACATGCTAGACTACTCCATAATTTCAAACAGGGGCATGAATGGATAAAGCATAACCATATGTTCAAAACACCCTTACTGAAGTATCTCAAAATAAGCATGGATCTCTCTGTAGCATCAAGTTTACATGGCATAAAAATAACAGCAGGACAGGGACTAAAATCAGCAACATCACGAAGCCTAGTTTGCATGCTTGTTCTAGTCACCACATAACTCACAAAAATACATGGCATACACCCCTGTAAAGCTGGCATGGCATAGTTCAAAACATATGTAGGGCTCAAGTTCATAAGATGCACACATCAATCATGGCAAAAATGACAAAAGTGCATGTTCTGTTAAGAAACAGAAACTAACATTATATAGCCCTCTTCCAACAGCATTTCGGGCATCCATATGAGCTCAAATGAAAATGATGCAATGAGATAAAATGATGTACTCTTCGAGGCGAACAATTCGGTATGCTACACGCCCAAAACGGAGCCACGAGTGCAAAGCTGTGGTGCGATGAACATGCAACAAAATTACTGCCAGAAAAGACGGGGGATTTCGGAGGAGGAAGAAATCAACCTTCTCAGATCCGATCTGGATCTGACTCGCACGGAGGCCGAGGTGGCGCCGGAGTTGGCCGGGAGGAGGACGGAGACGGGGCGGATCCGGCGAGGCGACGCCGAATCTGGTGCCGGCGGCGGCGACCGGAGATGGGCGGCGGGGCGCGGGAGGCGCGCGACGGCGACCGGAGGCGGCGGCGGACGGCGAGCTCCGGTCCCGGCGGCAGCGGGCGTCCGAGGCGGCGGAGGAGCGCGGCGGCGGTGCAGCGCGGAGGAGCAGATGGGCCGCGGGGGCCGACTGCGGGCTCGGCGGGGCCGGGGCGGCGCGCGGTGGCCGGGTGCCACGTGTCGCGCCCAGGTTCGCCGGGCGGTGGCGGAGGGGATCATCCGGCGGCGGGCGGACGTGTCCGGCCCGGTCCGGATGTGTCCGTTGGCGGCGGGGAGGAGTTTGTCTAGGGTTTGCCCGAAAATTTCGGAGGGGGAGGTGTTTTTATAGGTAGAGGGAGCTAGGAGGCTCCAAATGGAGTGCTGTTTTTGCCCACACGATCGTGATCCGACGACGGAGATCATGGAAGTGACTTAGATAGGTTATTGGGCTGTTTTGAAGGGGTGTTGGGCTGCAACCCAAAAGAGGCCTTTGCGGTTACCCGGTTAACCATTGGAGTATCAAACGAGCTCAAAATGACTCGAAACTTGACAGGTGGTCTATCGGTGGTGTACCAAGGCCACTTGGCAAGCCTCGTCCCATTCCGAGAATGTTTTAACACCCGCACACGAAAAGAGAAAAGAGGGGTGCGCCGGTGCACGTGGGAGTGTCGGATTACAAAACGGACAACGGGGAAAATGCTCGGATGCATGAGACGAACACGTATGCGAATGAGATGCACATGATGACATGATATGAGATGCATGACATGAATAAAATGCAAAACATAAGACAAAACCCAACCACGGAGGGAATATCATAGCACATAGCCAAAAATGGCAAGAGTTGGAGTTACAAATATGGAATGTTACATACGTGGTGTTACAACACTCCACCACTACAAGAGGATCTCGTCCCGAGATCTAGGACTGAAAGAACTCCAAATATTTGGAACGGAGGTGATCCTCGCGCTCCTAGGCGGCTTCTCGATCGGAATGGTGTGACCACTTCACTTTCAGGAATTTGATTGACTTGTTGCGAGTTTTGCGCTCGGTTTCTTCAAGAATAGCAACGGGGTGCTCATGATAAGAGAGATCTTCTTGGAGGTCAATTTCTTCGAAGTTGATAGTGTGCTCAGGAGTCTTGAAGCACTTGCAAAGCTGTGACACGTGAAACACATCGTGCACGTTTGCAAAATTGGACGGAAGCTCAAGTTGGTAGGCGAGGTCGCCTCTTTTGACAATGATCTCGAAAGGACCCACGTATATAGGGGAAAGCTTCCCTTTGATACCGAAGCGACGAGTGCCTTTCATTGGAGAGACACGGAGGTAGACATGGTCTCCGATTTCAAAAGCCAAGTCATAGTGCTTGCTATCATAGTAACTCTTTTGGCGCGATTGCGTGGCTTTGAGATTCTCACGAATGGCTTTGCACATTTCTTCGGCTTTTGTGATCAAGTCGTTGCCAAGAAGTTGGCATTCACCTGTCTCGGACCAATTGAGAGGAGTACGACACTTTCTGCCATAGAGAATTTTGAATGGGGCCTTGCCCGAACTCGCTTGGAAGCTGTTGTTGTAGGAGAACTCGGCATATGGAAGACAATCTTCCCACTTCATACCGAAAGAGATGACACAAGCCTTGAGCATGTCTTCGAGGATTTGATTGACTCGCTCGACTTGGCCACTTGTTTGAGGATGGAAAGCTGTGCTGAAACGAATGTTGGTGCCCATGGCCTTCTGAAAGGAGTCCCAGAACTTAGAAGTGAAGATGCTTCCACGATCTGAAGAGATCAATTGCGGAATGCCGTGCAAGGAGACAATTCTGGAGGTGTATAGCTCTGCCAACTGAGCTGCTGTGATAGATTCTTTGATAGGAAGGAAATGAGCCACTTTTGTAAGCTTCTCAATGACAACGAAGATAGCATCATTTCCATGCTTGGACTTAGGAAATCCAGTCACGAAGTCCATCTCGATATGATCAAACTTCCATTCCGGAATAGCAAGAGGTTGGAGGAGACCATCTGGTCTTTGGTGTTCTGCTTTCACCCTTCTGCAGACATCGCATTCATTCACGAATTGAGCAATTTCTCGCTTCATTCGAGTCCACCAATACGACTGCTTGAGGTCATGGTACATCTTCGTACTTCCAGGATGAATGGATAGAAGGGAATTGTGTGCCTCGTTCATAATGACTTTTCTCAGATCGCCTTTGGGAACCACAATTCGATCCTCGAAGTAAAGAGTATCTTTGTCATCCAAGCGATAGCACTTGTATTTGGAAATGCCCTTGTCGATACCACATTTCACCTTCTTCACCATGGTATCCAGGAGTTGTGCCTCACGAATTTGATCTTCCAAAGTAGGAGAGACTATGAGGTTGGCAAGAAAGCCTTGAGGAACAACTTGAAGATTCAGCTTGCCGAAAGCTTCACAAAGATCCGGTTGGAACGGCTTGAGAATTAAACTGTTGCAATAAGCCTTTCTGCTCAAAGCATCTGCAATCACATTCGCCTTGCCAGGAGTATATTCAATACTTGGATTGTACTCTTGAATCATCTCGACCCATCGAGTTTGCCTGAGGTTGAGGTTGGGTTGAGTGAAGATATACTTGAGACTCTTGTGATCGGTGAAAATGTCCACTTTACTTCCCAACAAGAGATGTCTCCATGTTATTAATGCATGGACAACTGCCGCCAACTCAAGATCGTGAGTGGGGTAGTTCTTTTCGTTGGGCTTCAACTGACGAGAGGTATAGGCCACAACTTTCTTCTCTTGCATCAACACAGCACCGAGACCATGAAGAGAAGCATCACAGAAAACTTCGAATGGCTTGGATTCATCAGGAGGAGTCAAGACAGGAGCTGTGACGAGTTTCTCTTTGAGGGTGTTGAAAGCAACGTCATACTCAGGCGTCCAGACAAACTTGACATGCTTCTGGAGGAGGTTGGAAAGAGGCTTTGCAATCTTAGAGAAATTCTCAACGAATCTTCGGCAATAGCTTGCAAGTCCAAGAAAACTGTGGAGCTGCTTGACATTCTGAGGAGGTTCCCAATTCACAATTGAAGACACCTTCTCGGGATTAACAGTGATGCCCTTGGCGGAGATGATGTGACCAAGATAAAGAACTTCATCAAGCCAGAACTCACATTTGGAAAACTTCGCATAGAATTGATGCTCTCTGAGCTTGTCGAGCACCAATCGCAAATGTTTGGCATGATCCTGCTTTTTCTTGGAGAAGACCAAAATATCATCGAGATACACCAGGACGAATTCATTGGTGTAGGGGTTGAAGATAAAGTTCATCATTCGAGAGAAAGTTGGAGGAGCATTGACAAGGCCGAAAGACATGACAGTATATTCATAAGAACCAAAGCTTGTTCTGAATGTTGTCTTGGGAATATCTTGTTCACGAATGTGAATCTGATGATAACACATACGGAGGTCAAACTTGGAGAAAACTTTAGCACCTTTGAGTTGCTCGAAAATCTCATCGATGTTGGGAAGTGGATACTTGTTCTTGATTGTCTTCTTGTTCAATGGACGGTAATCGACGCAAAGTCGGTCCGTGCCATCCTTCTTCTGGACAAAAAGAACTCCACAACCCCATGGAGATGAACTCAGTCTGATCAAACCCAGACGCTCTTGTTCATCGAGCTGTTTCTTCAATTCCTTCAGCTCCTTTGGTCCAAGCTTGTAAGGACACTTGCAAACGGATTCAGTTCCAGGCTCAAGATCAATAACGAACTCGACTGGCCGATGAGGAGGCATACCCGGAAGCTCTTCTGGAAAAACATCTTGGTACTCACAAACGACTGGAATCTGAGAGATAGCATCCAACTCGCCCTTCTCATTGAGAGAAAACAAGCGAATGGTTTCATCACGAGCAGCATAGATGATAACATCCTCAGAAGAGTGTGTCAATTGAATTTCCCTGGCAGCACAATCAAGTTGAGCTTTGTGCTGAGAAAGCCAGTTCATCCCGAGAATAAAATCGATATCAGAGTCACCAAGAACAATTGGTTTAGCCAGAAATCTATAGTCGCCCATCTTGATTGTGGTATCCGGAACCACCAAACTGGAGCTCAACCGTTTACCCAGAGAAACGACATCCATGGGTTTAACCAAATGTGAAGAAGTGAATTCATGCTTGGCAAAAAACGGTCTTGACATGAAACAATGCGATGCACCAGTATCAAATAAGACTTTTGCAGGAATAGAGTTAACTGGAAGGTTACCCATGATCACATCTGAAGAATCCTATGCCTGAGCTGCATTCATCATGTTCACCTTTGCATGCTTTGGATTATGCTTGACCACTGCATTGCTTGAAGACCTCACAAGAGGACGAGGAGGAAGGCGCCTTTGGTTGAAACACTTGTTCGCGTAGTGACCTTTCTGCTGACACTTGTTGCAAGTCACCTCTGAGAGCAGGCGGTGATAAGGAGCATTTGACCTTGGAGCTTGAGAATTTGACTTGTTCTGATAACCTGGGTTGGGAGGGTGGGAAGATCCACGACCACCTGAGTTCTTCTGCTGGTAAGGCTGACGAAACGGAGGAGGAGGAAGGTAGAACTTTTGCTGCTTAGCTGCCACTTGAGAGGAAGAAGTAGACTGAACTGCATCCCTGATTCTCTTCTTAGAAGCTTCACACTTGAGCTGAGCACCTTCTTGCTTGAGTGCCATATTGTAGAATTCATCAAACTGAGTAGGCTCAACAAGAACGAGAGCTAACTGCAGATCCTCTCTAAGGCCACCTCTGAATTGATAGATCATACTCTTTTCATCAGGAACGTCTTGTTTAGCGAAGCGAGCAAGTTTCTGAAACTGCTTGTTGTATTCGTACACTGACATGTTGCCTTGCTTGAGATTGCGGAACTCCTCACGCTTGCTCTCAACAACACTGGTAGGAATGTGGTGAGCTTTAAAGTCCCGACAGAAATCAGTCCAAGTAATCACTCGACCTCCTCTGGAATCCTTGTATTGCTGGAACCAATCAGCTGCTTGGTCCTTGAGGTGAAAAGAAGCGAACTTGACGTAGTCCTCAGGCCTGACATTGCTGCATTCGAAATGCTTGTTGATATCCACGAGCCAATCGTCGGCGTTTGTGGCCTCGACACAGTAGCTGAAAGACTTCGGCTGATTTGCAAGGAACTGGTTGAGGGTAGGAAACTGAGGCTGAT
The DNA here is from genome assembly GCF_002162155.2 of Triticum dicoccoides. Taxonomy (NCBI): domain Eukaryota; kingdom Viridiplantae; phylum Streptophyta; class Magnoliopsida; order Poales; family Poaceae; genus Triticum; species Triticum dicoccoides. Next base: position 176,132,133 of record NC_041383.1, read on the forward strand.
GGTTGAACTGCCCTTGACCTTGATTTCCTTGGTTGCCTTGGCCTTGGTTGCGCTCTTCCATCAGCTGAATCAACAACTGAGTGTTGGCATTTGTGGTTGCCATCAAAGCTTGCCATGCCTCCGGAGGCGGAGGTGGAGGTGGAGGGTTCGCATGACTCCATCACTGCGTTCCGGATTTTGACGCGTTGGCGGAGCCATCCTGAAGAGGGTGACATCCGTTAGCATCTTGATTGACAGATAGACAAGTTGAATCAATGGATAGAAATTGCAACATATAGTCTTCACAATAAACATTCGACCAAGGATGAACGAATGAATTCCCAAAGCTAACATCGCACATCCATTAAGGTGAGAAGCCACTTGATAAGAGATTGAAGAATGAAATAAACAAGGTACAACTGGAACAAATAAGTGGTAAGGATTACCCGATCACAAACCAAATATTTGCGGGAAGAAGTGCTAGAGCTACTTGAATCCCACCTATAAACTCCCGAAACTTTCCGGTTATGCAATCAGGTGTTGGGATACAGGGGAAGCAATATATCTCACCCAAACTAACAATCCCTACATCCAGCTGTATCCATCCGTCAACACATAACCAAGAAACCTTCGGAAATCGTGTACCTCAACCTTCGAAAAGCATCCGTTATATGAGTTATGGCAATACTCCCGAACTCCCCAGTACTGGGTGACGTCGAGGTTATCACACCAACAACTGCATAAAAGAGATTTTCGATGTCGGCAAAACTCAGGTATTCCAGAACTGCAACGATAAAATTGTGACGGCTCAACTCCCCGGGACACTGCCACAACCCCTAAATGTCAGGAGGCACCAAGAACAATGTTCTCGTCACAAAACCATCGGAACGATTCGAAGATACCCGCGTGATCCTAATTTTTTTTATTGAAATTTGAGGAGAGGAAAGTCAAAACATCTACGTCAGGAGACCTCACCAGAGCGACGAAGGGACTGAGGAGTAAAAAGAATCCTACTCTCCGATATATATAATCCTAAGACTCAAAACATTTTTTGTTCTAGACTCAACAACGCCAGCAATCAATCAAGCAGGGGGCTCCTAAGTCGGGGATGGCTCTGATTACCAACTTTTAACGCCCTCGATGCGGCTATATCTCCCACGTGTCGAAGCATGAATTAGAGGCATAACCGCATTGAAAGCAATGTCGCAAGTGAGGTAATCTTCACACAACCCATGTAATACATAAGGGAAAGAGATACATAGTTGGCTTAGAGTCGCCACTTCACACAATACATAAATAAACATCCATCATCCAGATTACACTCAAGGTTCGACTACGGAACCAAAATAAAAGAAGACTACCCCAAATGCTACACAGATCCCGATCGTCCCAACTGGGATCCACTACCGATCGTCTAGAAACGAAACATAGTAACGACCAAGGGCCTCATCAAACTCCCACTTGAGCTCGGTCGCGCCACCTGTGCTGGTATCCTCGGCACCTGCATCTGTTTTGGTAGAATCTGTGAGTCACGGGGACTCAGCAATCTCACACCCGTGAGATCAAGACTATTTAAGCTTATAGGTAGGACAGAGTGGTGAGGTGGAGCTGCAGCAAGCGACTAGCATATAGGGTGGCTACATTCGCAAAAGAGAGCGAGAAGAGAAGCAAGGCACGGTCGTGAAGCTAGTAGCGATCAAGAAGTGATCCTGAAACTACTTACGTCAAACATAACTCCAATACCGTGTTCACTTCCCGGACTCCACCGAGAAGAGACCATCACGGTTACACACGCGGTTGATGTGTTTTAATCTAGGTCAACTTCGGGTTTTCTACAACCGGACATTAACAAATTCCCATCTGCCTCATAACCGCGGGCACGACTTTCGAAAGATAAAACCCTGCAGGGGTGTCCCAACTTAGCCCATCATAAGCTCTCACGGTCAACGAAGGATATACCTTCTCCCGGGAAGACCCGATCAGTCTCGGAATCCCGGTTCGCATGACATTTCGACAATGGTAAAACTAGACCAGCAAAGCTGCCCGATGTGCCGACAAATCCCGATAGGAGTCGCACGTATCTCGTTCTCAGGGCACACCAGATAAGTCAAGCTATGAGTAATACCAGGCCTCGAGTTTCCCCGTGGTGGCCCC
>NC_041383.1:176134510-176136845 GCF_002162155.2 Triticum dicoccoides
GGGCTCGCGAAAACCCAAGGGAAAAGGTATAGGTGGCAAATGGTAAAACCAAGGTTGGGCCTTGCTGGAGGAGTTTTATTCGAAGCGAACTATCAAGGGGGTCCCATAAATCACCCAACCGCGTAAGGAACGCAAAATCAAGGAACATAACACCGGTATGACGGAAACTAGGGTGGCAAGAGTGGAACAAAACACCAGGCATAAGGCCGAGCCTTCCACCCTTTACCAAGTATATAAGGTGCATTAATTAAACAGGAGATATTGTGATATCCCAAAGTATCCATGTTCCAACAAGGAACAAACTTCATCTTCACCTGCAACTAGCAACGCTATAAGAGGGGCTGAGCAAAAGCGGTGACATAGCCAAACAATGGTTTGCTAGGAAAGGATGGTTAGAGGTTTGACATGGCAATATGGGTGGCATGATATAGCAAGTGGTAGGTAACATAGCATAGGCATAGCAAAAGAGCGAGCATCTAGCAAGCAAAGATAGAAGTGATTTCGAGGGTATGGTCATCTTGCCTGCAAAGTTCTTAGAGTTGTCGAAATCTTGATCTTCGTAAGCGTTCTCAACAGGTTCCTCGTGCACGTACTCGTCCCCCGGCTCTACCCAAAGCAAGAACACAAGCAATGGAACCACAATCAAACATGGAGCAATGCACAAGCAACATGATGCAATACATGACATGATATGCGAGATGTGATATGCAATGCAAATGCGGGCTCCGGAAGGGAAAATGATGAATAAGGCATCAACTTGGCAAACCAAGTATTCCGCTGGAAAGATGAGATGATTTCGGTTGAAATCAATATAAAGATCACCGGAAACGGATGCACGGTTTGCAAATGGCAAGCAAAACAAGAATGACACAAATCTGCGTTTAACAACACGATGCTACTTAGCATGCAACAAGAAACTATGCTACAGCACCCCAACATAAAAACAAAGCATATGGCAGTGATCTACAGGAGATGCTTAACAAAATAGGAACACTGAGCTACGGCTTAATCACACCATAACAGGTTCAGACAAGCATGGGAAAAGTGCAAAAAATATCAGGTTGGACATGGCATAAACAACATCAGGTAGCAATGTTCAGAGCAACCAATCAACATGCTACAGGAACTTATAATAGCAAAACAAGGCATGACATGATTCTACTCAAAGCATAGAACAAAAGTCCCTTACTGACCATGAACCAAAAAGGATCAGAAGAAATGATGGCATGCATGTAAACATAGCAAGTTTCGTTAACAGATTCAGCAAACAGGGCATGGCATTGACAGAATTACGAAGGCACCTTCGTGAGCTCGATGCACTCACTACAGAGCATTTCATGATAAACTAAGCATACATCCATGAATAAGACATGGCATAGAAGCTATACATGGCAAGAACAACATCATAGCATACACGGATCAACTACAACAACCTTGTAAAAATTGAATATCATGTAAACAATCTGCCAGGAAACATTTTGTAGCAAAAGTAGAGCACGAAAATGACATGCTAGACTACTCCATAATTTCAAACAGGGGCATGAACGGATAGAGCATAACCATATGTTCAAAACATCCTTACTGAAGTATCTCAAAATAAGCATGGATCTCTCTGTAGCATCAAGTTTACATGGCATAAAAATAACAGCAGAACAGGGACTAAAATCAGCAACATCACGAAGCCTAGTTTGTATGCTTGTTCTAGTCACCACATAACTCACAAAAATACATGGAATACACCCCTGTAAAGCTGGCATGGCATAGTTCAAAACATATGTAGGGCTCAAGTTCATAAGATGCACACATCAATCATGGCAAAAATGACAAAAGTGCATGTTCTGTTAAGAAACAGAAACTAACATTATATAGCCCTCTTCCAAAAGCATTTCGGGCATCTAGATGAGTTCAAATGAAAATGATGCAATGAGATGAAATGATGTACTCTTCGAGGCGAACAATTCGGGATACACGCCCAAAACGGAGCCACGAGTGCAAAGTTGTGGTGTGATGAACATGCAACAAAATTACTGCCAGAAAAGACTGGGGGATTTCGGGGGAGGAAGAAATCAACCTTCTCAGATCTAATCTGGATCTGACTCGCACGGAGGCCGAGGTGGTGCCGGAGTTAGCCGGGAGGAGGACGGAGACGGGGCGGATCCGGCGAGGCGAGGCCGGATCTGATGCCGGCGGCGGCGACCGGAGATGGGCGGCGGTGTGCGGGAGGCGCGTGACGGCGACCGGATGCGGCGGCGGACGGCGAGCTCCGGTCCCGGCGGCGGCGGGCGGCCGAGGCGGCGGAGGAGCGCTGTGGCGGGGCGGCGCGGCCGGGCGCGGG
>NC_041383.1:176137183-176189247 GCF_002162155.2 Triticum dicoccoides
CGGGTGCCACGTGTCGCGCCCTGGTTCGCTGGGCAGCGGCGGCGGGGATCGTCCGGCGGCGGGCGGACGTGTCCGGCCCGGTCCGGATGCGTCCGGTGGCGGCGGGGAGGAGTTTGTCTAGGGTTTGCCCGAAAATTTCGGAGGGGGAGGTGTTTTTATAGGTAGAGGGAGCTAGGAGGCTCCAAATGGAGTGCGGTTTTCGCCCACACGATCGTGATCCGACGACGGAGAGCATGGAAGTGACTTAGATGGGTTATTGGGCTGTTTTGAAGGGGTGTTGGGCTGCAACCCAAAAGAGGCCTTTGCGGTTACCCCGTTAACCGTTGGAGTATCAAACGAGCTCCAAATGACTCGAAACTTGACAGGTGGTCTACCGGTGGTGTACCAAGGCCACTTGGCAAGCCTCGTCCCATTCCGAGAACGTTTTAACACCCGCACACGAAAAGAGACAAGAGGGGTGCGCCGGTGCACGTGGGAGTGTCGGATTGCAAAACGAACAACGGGGAAAATGCTCGGATGCATGAGACGAACACGTATGCAAATGAGATGCACATGATGACATGATATGAGATGCATGACATGAATAAAATGCAAAACAAAAGACAAAACCCAACCACGGAGGGAATATCATAGCACATAGCTGAAAATGGCAAGAGTTGGAGTTACAAATATGGAAAGTTACATACGGGGTGTTACAACAGCTTTGAGGCGCTTTATCTCCAGATTAGGAGAAAAAGCATTGCCACTTTATCGCCTTGTCCGACGCTCCGACCACTTCGAGTGGACGGATGTGGCAACGGCTGGACTGGAAGAAATAAAGGCTCTTTTAGCAAGCAACCCAGTCCTGGCCGCGCCGAACGTCGGTGAACCGATGTTATTATACATCTCTGCAACACACCAGGTGCTAAGCGTGGTGCTCGTCGTTGAGCGAGAGGAGGACGGACACAAATTCCCACTCCAGAAACCGGTATACTATGTGTCCACTGTCCTCACACCATGCAAATCCCGGTACCCTTATTACCAAAAGATAGCATATGCGATCTTCATGGCATCCCGGAAGCTACGACACTACTTCCAAGAGTGCTCGATCACGGTGGCTTCTGAAGTACCACTTAGTGACATAATAAACAACTGCGATGCTACGGGCCGGATTGCCAAGTGGGCCATTGATCTCCTGCCATTCGACATAACATACAAACCACGCCGAGCCATTAAATCCCAAGCATTGGCCGACTTCGTCGCGGAATGGACAGAGGTCGAACTCCCTAAAGAGTACAACACATATTCCAACTGGGTCATGTACTTCGATGGCTCTAAAATGCTGGTCGGCTTAGGAGCGGGCGTCGTCTTAATGTCCCCCACTGGAGACACAGTCCAGTACGTAATCCAAATACTATACACAGAATCCAACAATGCAGCCGAATACGAGGCCTTATTGCACGGTCTTCGGATGGCTGCCTCCATGAGCATATAATGCCTGGAGGTGCGCGGGGATTCAAATCTTGCAATATCCTAAATAAATGGAGAATTCAACGCCAAAGATCCGAAAGTGGCGGCCTATCGTAATGCCATACTCAAAATATCAGCTAGGTTTGAGGGACTCGAGTTTCATCATGTGGCTCGAGAAAGTAATCAAGCGGCGGATGTCCTTCCTCGCATGCGCGCCAAGCATGACCCCGTCCCGCCAAACATCTTTCTGGAAAGGCTCTTCAAGCCATCCGTGGTGTGGCAGGGTGAGAGCAGCAACACCAGTCCGGATCCGATTACACCCCCAGATTCCGAACACAATACCAATATCATCAGGGGCTCAACCACTGAAATAACATCATCAGCCCATCTAATAATGGCAGTAATTGCCCCATGGACCGAACCCTTCTTGGCCTACCTCAATAGGCGAGAGCTCACTGAGGACCAGAATGAGGCTCGCTGCATTGTTCAACATTCGAAAGCCTACAAGGTCCATGACGGAGAGCTCTACAAGAAAAGCGCTACCGGAGTCCTTCAAAGATGTATCTCTGAAGAAGAGGGACGATAGCTCCTGGCCGAAATCCATGCTGGTCTCGGCGGTCACCACGCCATGGTGATACGTCTCTGTCGTATCTATAATTTTTGATTGTTCCATGCCAATATTATACAACTTTCATATACTTTTGCCAACTTTTTATACTATTTTTGGGACTAACATATTGATCCAGTGCCCAGTGCCAGTTCCTGTTTGTTGCATATTTTTGTTTCGCAGAAACCCTATATCAAACGGAGTCCAAACGGGATAAAAACGAACGGAGAATATTTTTGGAATATTTGTGAAATATGGGAAGAAGAATCAACGCGAGAAGGTGCCTGATACGTCCATTTTGCATCATGCTTTTATATCAATATTTAGTGCATTATGGGCTGTTATTACACATTATATCTCAATACTTATGCCAATTCTCTCTTATTTTACAAGGTTTACCATGAAGAGGGGGAATGCCGACAGTTGGAATTCTGGCTGGGAAAGGAGCAAACATTGGAAACCTATTCTGCACTGCTCCAAAAATCCTGAAACTCCACGAAACTTATTTTTGGAATTAATAAGAATTATTGAGCGGAAGAAACACCTCAGGGGGCCCACACCCTGGCCAGGAGGGTGGGGGGCGCGCCCACCCCTACTGGGCGCGCCCCTGTCTCCTGGGCCCCCTGGTGGCCCTCCGGTGTCCATCTTCTGCTATATGAGGGCTTTTACCCTGGAAAAAATCGTGGGCAAGCTTACGGGACGAAACTCCGCCGCCACGAGGCGGAACCTTGGCGGAACCAATCTAGAGCTCCGGCAGAGCTGTTCTGCCGGGGACACTTCCCTCCGGGAGGGGGAAATCATCACCATCGTCATCACCAACGATTCTCTCATCGAGAGGGGGTCAATCTCCATCAACATCTTCACCAGCACCATCTCCTCTAAAACCCTAGTTCAACTCTTCTATCCAATCTTGTATCAAAACCACAAATTGGTACCTGTGGGTTGCTAGTAGTGTTGATTACTCCTTGTAGTTGATGCTAATTGGTTTACTTGGTGGAAGATCATATGTTCAGATCCTTAATGCATATTATTACCCCTCTGATTATGAACATGAATATGCTTTGTGAGTAGTTACGTTTGTTCCTGAGGACATGGGTGAAGTCTTGCTATTAGTAGTCATGTGAATTTGGTATTGATTCGATATTTTGATGAGATGTATGTTGTCTTTCCTCTAGTGGTGTTATGTGAACGTCGACTACATGACACTTCACCATTATTTGGGCCTAGAGGAAGGCATTGGGAAGTAATAAGTAGATGATGGGTTTCTAGAGTGACAGAAGCTTAAATCCTAGTTTATGCGTTGCTTCGTTAGGGGCTGATTTGGATCCATATGTTTAATGATGTGGTTAATGTTACCTTAATACTTCTTTTGTAGTTGCGGACGCTTGCAATAGGGGTTAATCATAAGTGGGATGCTTGTCCAAGCAAGGTCAGTACCCAAGCACTGGTCCACCCACATATCAAATTATCAAAGTACCGAACGCGAATCATATGAGCGTGATGAAAACTAGCTTGACGATAATTCCCATGTGTCCCCGGGAGCTCCTTTCTCATTATAAGAAACTACCCAGGCTTATCCTTTGCTACATAAAGGATTGGGCCACCTTGCTGCACTTTATTTAATTTATTTACTTGTTACTCGTTACAATTTATCTTATCACAAAACTATCTATTACCTACAATTTCAGTGCTTGCAGAGAAAACCTTACTGAAAACCGCTTATCATTTCCTTCCGCTCCTCGTTGGGTTCGACACTCTTACTTATCAAAAGGACTACGATAGATCCCCTACACTTGTGGGTCATCAAGACTCTTTTCTGGCGCCATTGCCGGGGAGTGTAGCGCTTTTGGTGAGTGGAACTTGGTAAGGAAACATTTATATAGTGTGCTGAAATTTTCTATTACTTGTCACTATGGAAACTAATCCTTTGAGGGGCTTGTTCGGGGTATCTTCACCCCGACCAGAAGAGAAAAGAGTTGCTCCTCAACATACTGAACTTTTTGAAAATATTTACTTTGAGATTCCTTTGGTTATGATAGAGAAACAGCTAGCTAATCCATTTGCAGGAGATGGAACATTGCATCCCGATTTACACCTTATCTTTGTGGATGAAGTTTGTGGATTATTTAAGCTTGCAGGTATTGCCGATGATGTTGTCAAAAGGAAGGTCTTCCCTTTATCTTTGAAGGGAGATGCATTGACATGGTATAGGCTATGTGATGATACGAGATCTTGGAATTATAAACGACTGAAGTTGGAATTTCACCAGAAGTTCTATCCTATGCATCTTGTTCATCGTGATCGTAATTACATATATAATTTCTGGCCTCGCGAAGGAGGAAGCATCTCTCAATCTTGGGGGAGGCTTAAGTCAATGTTATATTCATGCCCCAATCATGAGCTCTCCAGAGAAATGATTATTCAAAAATTTTATGCTCGGCTTTCTCTCAATGATTGCAACCTGCTCGATACTTCCTGTGCTGGTTCTTATATGCTGAAGACTATTTATTTCAAATGTGACTTATTGGAAAGAATTAAACGCAACTCTGAAGGTTGGGGTTCCGACGATGGTAAGGAGACAGGTATGACACCTAAGTTCGATTGTGTTAAATCTTTTATGGATACCGATGCTTTTCGTGGATTTAGCGCTAAGTATGGACTTGACTCTGAGATAGTAGCTTCTTTCTGTGAGTCTTTTGCTACTCACGTTGATCTCCCTAAAGAGAAGTGGTTTAAAGATAATCCTCCTGTTGAAGTAAAAGTAGTTGCACCTATTACAGTTGAAGAAAAGACTGTCACCTATAGTGATCCTATTGTTCCTACTACTTATGTTGAGAAACCTCCTTTTCCTGTTAGGATAAAGGATCATGTCAAAACTTCGACTGTTGTTTGTAAGAGTAATACTAGGATGTGACGACCGATGAACCCTAGGAAGGGGGATCGATCGCACAGGGAAGGGGATCGGGTGAGAGAGGAAGCAGGTAGGTGAGCAGAGAAGGAAAAAGGGATGAGAGAATCCAGATCGTATTTCATTTCCTTCCTCTCCCGTTTGCGGCCACCGCTTAAGTACAAGTCCACACACACACGCTGGCCACAAGCGGCCCACTACATCCACTGGGCTCTGGCCCATACACTCTCATCCCCTATCTAGTCCACTGATGTACTCACATCAGGTGTGACATTCGCCCCTCCTTGAGCGGAAGCGCTGTCTTCATCCCAGCAAGGAGCCGTTGGGTAACGGTGACGCAGCACGGAGTAATCTTCCCAGGTTGCAGAGTCTGGCGACAATGAAGACCACTGGACTTGAACCTGCAGCACCGAGGAGTTACCTTTCTTGACGAGGCGACGAGCGAGGATGGTAATGGGCTGCAATGGAGCAACAGTGAGGTCTGGAGTGCGTGGTAGCTCGGAGAAGACTAGAGAGTAATCCGGTGTGAACGGCTTGAGCTGGGATACATGAAAAACCGGGTGAATGCGACTGTCCTCTAGAAGTGCCAACTTGTAAGCCATGGTGCCGATGCGCTGCTCGACGGTGAATGGCCCAAAGAACTTGTATGCCAACTTGGGACAGGGGCGGTTGGCGACAGTTGATTGAGTGTAGGGTTGTAGCTTGAGCAGAACTTGTTCTCCCACTTGAAAGGAACGCTCGGAGCGGTGCTTGTCGGCCTTCTGCTTGCACCGATTCTACGCGTAAGAGAGCTGGGCACGCAGCCTTGTGTGGTGTCTCGCCCAGTCGAACTCTATTCCTGCATCTTCAGGTAAGTTGGTGGCCAAGGTAGGCAAACCTCCCAGGTTTGGTTCCTGTCCATACAATGCTTGAAATGGTGAAGTATTGAGGGAGGAATGGTAGGTTGTGTTGTACCAGAACTCCACGGTTGACAGCCACTTGCGCCATTGTTTGGGTGTCTCATGGACAACACAACAAAGATACATTCCAAGACACTGGTTCACCCGCTCACTTTGCCCATCGGTCTGAGGATGGTAGGCCGTGGAGTAACTCAATTTTGTACCAGCAGCATCAAGTATTGCCCGCCACATCTTACTGGTGAAAACACCATCTCTGTCAGAGACGATGGAATGGGGCACTCCGTGCAACTTGATGATGTTGTCCCAGAAGGCACGCGCGACCGTAGTAGCGGTGTATGGGTGACGAAGTGGCACAAAGTGCGCATACTTGGTGAACCGGTCGACGACGACCATGATCACCTCGTATCCCTCGGATGGCGGCAAGCCGTCGATGAAATCCATTGTCAAATCCTTCCATGGCTGAGTGGGTATTGGTAGTGGCTGAAGCAGACCCGGCGTCCGGATATGTTCAGATTTCGCATGTTGATAGACTGCACACTGTTTCACAAAATCTTCCACAGCTGGTTTGAGACCACGCCAAGTGAATTGTTTCTTGAGGCATTGATAAGTGGCCGTGACTCCTGAAGGTCCTCCCACCGCGCTCGCATGAAACGCACTGATCAGCTTGGTCTGTAGGGCAGTGTTCGCTCCGATCCATAGTCTGCCATGATGGCGAATCACCCCTTGTTGTAGCTCATACCCTTGGTCGTCTGGACTGCAAAGGGCCAACCGCTGCAACATGGCTTGCGCGTCGGGATCTGTTTCACAAGAGTTAGCAACCTCTTGAAGCCATTGGGGCTGACAGACAGACAATGCTTCGACAGACAGTAAGTGGACGACGCGGGACAAGGCATCAGCCGCGCCGTTGTCTTGGCCCCGGCGATATCTGAAGGAGAACTGTAACCCCACCATCTTTGACATAGCCTTGCGCTGAAGCTCTGTTTCCAACTGTTGATCTCCCAAACTGCACAAACTTTTGTGATCAGTGATAATGACAAAGGGGGCTCTCTACAGATAGGCACGCCATTTGTCCACGACCATGATGACAGCGAGAAACTCTTTCTCGTAGATGGACAGACGCTGATTGCGGACCCCCAATGCCTTGCTGAGGTATGCCACTGGGTGCCCATCTTGGACCAGCACCGCACCCACTCCGGTGTCGCAAGCATCTGTTTCGATGGAAAACGGGCGTGAAAAATCCGGCAGTGCCAAGACCGGGGTATTGACCATAGCTTGCTTGAGGAGGTCGAAGGCGACCTGGGCTTGTTCAGACCAGAGAAATCCCTTCTTAGTGAGCATCTGCGTGAGTGGCTTGGCGATGATCCTGTATCTTGGAACGAACTTGCGATAGTAACCAGTGAGACCGAGGAATCCCCGCAACTCAGTGGCATTTGTTGGTGTAGGCCATGAACACATGGCGCTGGTCTTGCTGTCATCCGTTGCCACGCCTTCCTTGGAAATCGCATGGCCTAGGTATTCAATGTGATACTGGGCAAATGAGCACTTGGATTCCTTGGCGTACAGTTGATGTTGTCGCAAGAGAGTCAACACCGTGCGCAAATGCTCGACATGTTCCTGCAATGTATGGCTGAACAGCAGAATGTCATCCAGAAAACTTATGACATACTTACGGTACGGTCCAGAGAGGAGAGCATTCATGAGGCGTTGGAATGTTGGAGGTCCATTTGTGACTCCGAATGGCATCACGCGAAACTCAAAGTGCCCGTGATGAGTTTTGAAGGTTGTCTTTGCTTCATCACCCTCCCTTATGCGGATCTGATGATAACCCGAACGCAAATCGATCTTGGAGAAGAATGTCGCACCCGCCAATTCATCCAGTAACTCGTCGATAACCGAAAGGGGAAATTTGTTCTTGATAGTGACTGCGTTCAATCTTCGATAATCCACGCAGAATCGCGAGGATCCATCCTTTTTCTTGACCAATAGGACCGGCACAGCAAACGGGCTCATGCTATGGGTGATGAGGCCCTTGCTGAGCATTTCAGCAACCTGTCACTCGATCTCATCTTTTTGCAGTGGCGAATACCGGTATGGTCTGCAGTTGATCGGTGCTGTGCCCGGTTCCAGAGTGATGGCATGATCGTATTGTCGACGAGGAGGTAATGTGTTTGGCTCCTCAAAGACATCACGAAAGTCTGTCAGTATCCGTTGGATGATCGGGGGAATTGGTTCTTCTTGAGGTGATGCGGGGGCCTGAATTTCCAACAGAGCCGTGCCCCAGATTTCGTTGGCCTCCCGCAGTTGCCAAAGCATAGTAGCATCCATTGCCGCTAGCGTAGGCTGCTCCTCCGTGCGCACACCGAACAGCTGTACTGTGGTTCCCTCCTTGACGAATTCCATCAATTTCAGATTCCAATCACATTTCATTGGGCTATACTGAGCAAGCCAGTCGACTCCTAGTACGGCATCATACACGCCCAACTCCAATAGGCGCATATCGGTGGCAAAATCATGACCCGGAATGGTCCAGCGGAGTTGGGGTGCCATAGCTGTGCAGGTCAACCGTTGGCCGTTGGCGACGCGAACGGTAACTGCCGGCATCTTGGTTGTCGAAGCCGCCACACGCTCCGCAAAAGCCGTACTGACGAAACTGTGTGTACTGGTGGAGTCGACGAGTAACAACATTGCCTGTCCGCCCACCGTAGCGCGAAGTCTGATGGTTTCTGCTACTTCCGTGCCCTCTGCAGCGTGCGCTGACAGTAGGCAGCACGCGGCGTCAGCCACCACTGGTTCATCTAACAGCTCCAGGGCACGCACTGCATCATCTGACAAAACCTCTCCATATTCCCCAACCTCAATGGTAAGTAGTTGAGCTGATCGGTTACACTGATGCTCTCTGGAGTACTTCTCGCCACAGCGGAAACACAGGCCATGCTGGCGCCTATAATCCCGCAACTGCCGCTCTCTACCGAAGTCATCTGCTGCTTGTTTGGCTGCGGTGATTGGTTTGGGTGGGTTCCCCACTGGCACAACGGTTGCGGCTGCCGGTGAACGTCCCGGAGTTGGTGCAGAGTGGGGCAGTGGAGGCGGTCGACCTGCTGGCAATGGTCGTGACTTGGGCTGTAGATTTGCCAACTCCTCTTCCTGAATTCTTGCAAAACTGTGGCATGAGTGATGCTATTGGGTGCTTGAATGCGTACAGCAGCGCACAACTCATCCTTAAGGCCCAACAGAAATTGTGTAACAAAAAACTTGGGACTCAGGTTTGCATCCAGGGCCAGCAAATTGTACATGAGAACCTCAAATTGCTGCCTGTACTCAATCATGCTGCCAGTCTGCCGCAATTGCAAGAGGCTGTGCATCAAGGACTCAAACTCGTCCGGTCCAAACTCCTCCTCAATCGCGTGCCTGAACATATCCCAGCGGAGAATCGGATGTTGTTGCCGAAACGCGCGTAACCAGAGTGCAGCGTGCCCTTCCACATAGAGCGCTGCGGTGGTCACCCAACTGTGCTCCGGCACGCGGTAGAGCTCAAAATACGCCAGGCAGCGATCCAGCCAAACGCGCGGGTACTCCCCATCGAAGCGAGGGAAGTTGTGTTTCGGTGGCTTGGTGAAGTAATCTTCGCGCGGTTGTTGGTGATGAGCGCGCTCTGGTGGTGGAGGCTGCTCCGGTACTGGAAGCAGCGGCGGTCCATCGTTGATCAGACGGGCGCGCGGCTGGCCGCCAGTCAGCGCGTGCAGATGTGGCAGCGCGTTCGGAGGTGGAGCAATGCGTGGCTCCGGTGGCGGTGGTGGTGGTGGCACAGTCGTGGTCGGTTTGTCGATGTCGGATCCGGCGGAGAGGGCCGACGAGGGCGAGGAGGAGGCCCCCTTCCGCACGTCATCGACCTCAGCTTGGGTGAGGCCGATCTGCTTGGAGAGGCTGGCGAGCTCTTGGGAGACCTGGTTGTTGAAGGTGGCCTGCACCTCTGCGCGCTTCCCCGCCTCCGCCCGCTCCTCATCGAAGCGCTCCAGCAGCTTCTCCATGAGGGCCGAGAGCTTGGTTGTCTGATTCTCCATGGCGGCCATGAGATGCCGCGTCTGCACAGAAGCCTTGGATGGCGCCGTTGCTCCCGCTCTGAGCAAATCGAACCCCGCACAGGATTTCGCGCGAATTCACCGAAGTGAATCCGCACCTGATGCGGTGGGTGTTACCGATTTACCAAGAGGATGTGGGGCGACGACGCGGATCGGCAGCGGAGAAGAAATTTCGTGGCCTCTGATACCAATTGTGACGACCGATGAACCCTAGGAAGGGGGATCGATCACACAGGGAAGGGGATCGGGTGAGAGAGGAAGCAGGTAGGTGAGCAGAGAAGGAAAAAGGGATGAGAGAATCCAGATCATATTTCATTTCCTTCCTCTCCCGTTTGCGGCCACCGCTTAAGTACAAGTCCACACACACACACGCTGGCCACAAGCGGCCCACTACATCCACTGGGCTCTGGCCCATACACTCTCATCCCCTATCTAGTCCACTGATGTACTCACATCAGGTGTGACATAGGACTTATACCCCTCCTAAGCAAATCAAAGTTGAACCTAGTATTGCTATGGTTAAAGATCTCTTGGATGATGAATTAGATGGGCATGTTATTTATTTCTATGGTGAGACTGCTAATATTGCTATACCAGATACTAGGATACATGGACCTGTGGTAGGCACGCATGTTATTTCCGTTAATATAGGAGATCATTGTTATCATGGTTTATGTGATATGGGTGCTAGTGCTAGTGCGATACCCTATGACTTATATAAAGAAATTATGCACGACATTGCACCCATTGAATTGGAAGACATTGATGTTACTATTAAGCTTGCTAATAGGGATACCATTAAACCAGTTGGGATAGTTAGAGATGTTGAAGTCTTGTGTGGGAAGGTTAAATATCCTACTGATTTTCTTGTTCTTGGTTCCCCACAAGATGATTTTTGTCCCATTATTTTTGGTAGACCCTTCTTGAATACAGTTAATGCTAAGATTAATTGTGAAAACGATACTGTTACAATTGGCTTAGAGGGTATGTCTCATGAGTTTAATTTTGCTAAGTTTCGTAGACAACCTCGTGATAGAGAATCACCTAGTAAGGATGAGATTATTGGTCTTGCTTCCATTGCCGTGCCTCCTACTGATCCGTTAGAACAATATTTGCTAGACCATGAAAATGATATGTTTATGAAGGAAAGAAGGGAAATAGATGAAGTGTTCCTTAAAAAGGAACCTATGCTGAAACAAAACCTTCCCGTTGAAATTCTTGGGGACCCCCCTCCACCCAAGGGTGATCCCGTGTTTGAACTCAAACCATTACCTGATAATCTTAAGTATGCTTATCTTGATGAAAAGAAAATATATCCTGTTATTATTAGTGCTAACCTTTCAGAGCAAGAAGAAGAAAGATTATTGAAAACTCTAAAGAAGCACCGCGCTGCTATTGGATATACTCTGGATGATCTTAAGGGCATTAGTCCCACGTTATGCCAACACAAAATTAATTTGGAGGATGATGCCAAACCAGTTAGAGATCCTCAACAACGATTGAATCCTAAGATGAAAGAAGTGGTAAGAAAGGAGATACTAAAGCTCCTTGAGGCAGGTATAATTTATCCCGTTGCTGATAGTGAATGGGTAAGCCCTGTCCACTGTGTTCCTAAAAAGGGAGGTATTACCGTTGTTCCTAATGATAAAGATGAATTGATCCTGCAAAGAATTATTATAGGTTATAGGATGGTAATTGATTTCCGTAAATTAAATAAAGCTACTAAGAAAGATCATTACCCTTTACCTTTTATTGATCAAATGCTAGAAAGACTATCCAAACACACACATTTCTGCTTTCTAGATGGTTATTCTGGTTTCTCTCAAATACCTGTGTCAGCTAAGGATCAATCTAGAACTACTTTTACTTGCCCTTTCGGTACTTTTGCTTATAGACGTATGCCTTTTGGTTTATGTAATGCACCTGCTACCTTTCAAAGATGTATGATGGCTATATTCTCTGACTTTTGTGAAAAGATTTGTGAGGTATTCATGGATGATTTCTCCATTTATGGTTCCTCTTTTGATGATTGCTTGAGCAACCTTGATCGAGTTTTGCAGAGATGCGAAGACACTAGTCTTATCCTGAATTGGGAAAAGTGTCACTTTATGGTTAATGAAGGCATTGTCTTAGGGCATAAGATTTTCGAGAGAGGTATTGAAGTTGATAAAGCTAAAGTTGATGCTATTGAAAAGATGCCATGTCCCAAGGACATAAAAGGTATAAGAAGTTTCCTTGGTCATGCCAGTTTTTATAGGAGGTTCATTAAGGACTTTTCTAAAATCTCTAGGCCTCTGACTAATTTATTGCAAAAAGATATTCCTTTTGTATTTGATGATGATTGTGTAGAAGCATTTGAAATACTTAAGAAAGCTTTGATCACTACACCTATTGTTCAGCCACCTGATTGGAATTTACCTTTTGAAATTATGTGTGATGCTAGTGATTATGCTGTAGGTGCTGTTCTAGGGCAAAGAGTTGATAAGAAATTGAATGTTATCCAGTATGCTAGTAAGACTCTTGATACTGCCCAGAGAAATTATGCTACTACTGAAAAAGAGTTCTTAGCAGTTGTGTTTGCATGTGATAAGTTTAGACCTTATATTGTTGATTCCAAAGTTACTATTCACACTGATCATGCTGCTATTAAATATCTTATGGAAAAGAAAGATGCTAAGCCTAGACTCATTAGATGGGTTCTCCTTCTCCAAGAATTTGATTTGCATATTATTGATAGAAAGGGAGCTGAGAACCCTGTTGCAGACAACTTGTCTAGGTTAGAGAATGTTCTTGATGACCCACTGCCTATTGATGACAGCTTTCCTAATGAACAATTAGCGGTCGTTAATGCTTCTCGTACTGCTCCTTGGTATGCTGATTATGCTAATTATATTGTTGGTAAATTTATACCACCTAGTTTCACATACCAGCAAAAGAAAAAATTCTTTTATGATTTAAGACATTACTTCTGGGATGACCCACACCTTTATAAAGAAGGAGTAGATGATGTTATTAGACGTCGTGTACCTGAGCATGAACAGGAACAGATCCTACGCAAGTGTCACTCTGAATCCTATGGAGGACACCACGCTAGAGATAGAACTGCACACAAGGTTTTGCAATCTGGTTTTTATTGGCCTACTCTCTTCAAAGATGCTCATAAGTTTGTCTTATCTTGTGATGAATGTCAAAGAATAGGTAATATTAGTAGACGTCAAGAAATGCCTATGAATTATTCTCTTGTTATTGAACCGTTTGATGTTTGGGGCTTTGATTATATGGGACCTTTTCCTGCCTCTAATGGTTATACACATATTTTAGTTGCTGTTGATTATGTTACTAAGTGGGTAAAAGCTATTCCAACTAGTAGTGCTGATCATAACACTTCTATTAAAATGCTTAAAGAAGTTATTTTTCCAAGGTTTGGAGTCCCTAGATATCTTATGACTGATGGTGGTTCACATTTTATTCATGGTGCTTTCCGTAAGATGCTTGCTAAGTATGATGTTAATCATAGAATCGCATCTCCTTATCATCCGCAATCTAGTGGCCAAGTAGAGTTGAGCAATAGAGAGCTCAAATTAATTTTACAAAAGATTGTGAATAGATCTAGAAAGAATTGGTCCAAAAAACTTGATGATGCACTATGGGCCTATAGAACTGCATACAAAAATCCTATGGGTATGTCTCCATATAAGATGGTTTATGGAAAAGCGTGTCATTTACCTCTTGAACTTGAACATAAAGCATATTGGGCTATTAAAGAGCTCAACTATGACTTCAAACTTGCTGGTGAGAAGAGGTTGTTTGACATTAGCTCGCTTGATGAATGGAGGACCCAAGCTTATGAGAATGCCAAGCTATTCAAAGAAAAAGTCAAATACTGGCATGACAAAAGAATACAAAAACGTGAGTTTAACGTAGGTGATTATGTGTTATTATTCAACTCTCGTTTAAGATTTTTTGCAGGAAAACTTCTCTCTAAACGGGAAGGTCCTTACGTTATCGAGGAGGCCTATCGTTCTGGTGCCATAAAAATCAACAACTTCGAAGGCACAAGTCCGAGGGTGGTGAACGGTCAAAGAATTAAACATTACATCTCAGGTAATCCTATCAATGTTGAAACTAATATTATTGAAACCGTAACCCCGGAGGAATACATAAGGGACACTTTCCAGAACGTTCCAGACTCTGAAAAGGAATAGGTATGTGGTACGGTAAGTAAACCGACCCCAAAACAATTCTAATGGCAATTTTTACCAGTTTTAGAATATTTAAGAATTTTAGGAAGAAAGAAGTAGCCCGAGAGGGACACGAGGCCTCCACGAGGGTGGAGGGCGCGCCCACCCTTACTGGGCGTGCCCCCTGTCTCGTGGACACCTCGTGTGCCTCCCAGTCTCCGTTTTCTTGGATGTTACGTATTTTGGTCGGTAAAAATTCATTATATAAACTCCCGAAGGTTTTGACCACCGTATCACGCAAATATTCTCTTTTTTCGTTTCGAGCTGTTCCTGTTGCAGATCTAGAGTGCCATGACATCACCCTCCTCCAACAATGAAGACAAGGATGCTTGGCTATTCAAGATAGAGCTGAAAAGAGACGAACCGGAAGAGATCAACAAGGATGAAGGGATCAAGAAGGCCATGGAGGTTCAAGCTCCGGTGGCGAAAGAAGAAGACATCCCTCAACCTTTACCTAACCTCTTTACTCCAACGGAGATTGAAGCTTTCAAGATGATTGAGTTAGATTATATACAGAATAAGTATCTCACGCAGGAGAATATTTTGTTGAAGGATCATATCACCGGACTCAAGGGCATTATCCGCAAGTTGGAGGAGCTTTTACGCTCGATGTGCGATTATCCACCATCATCATCACCACCTCCATCACCTCCGAGGACATAATCATATGGGTATGGGCACTCCCCTTGGCAACTGCCAAGCTTGGGGGAGATGCCCCGGTATCGTATCACCATCACACTCCTATCTTTACCGTTTTATTTAGTTCAATCCTTTTAGTAGTATCTTGATCTAGTAGATTGAAGTTTTAGTATCAAGTAGTTTCGAGTTTTGCTTTGTGATCTCTTTATGTATTCGAGTCCGTGAGCTATCTATAATAAAGATTAGTGTTGAGTCAAGGGCTTTGCTATCTTGCTATGATCTTGAGAAAGTAGAGAATAAAAGAGTTCATATTGATCTTATGGTTAGTGATGACTTCACACATAGAAAGTATGAGTCATAAAAGTTGTTGAGAGTTGATAAACGTAGTTTTGTCATCGTTGCAATTAATAGGAAGTAATAAGGAAAGAGAGGTTCACATACAAATATATTATCTTGGACATCTTTTATGATTGTGAAGCACTCATTAAGTATGACATGCTAAAAGAGTTGACGTTGGACAAGGAAGACAATGTAATGGTTTATGTTTTCTCACATCTCAGTTAAAGTATATCGTCATTGACCTTCCAAACATGTTGAGCTTGCCTTTCCCCCTCATGCTAGCCGAATTCCTTGCACTAAGTATAAATACTACTTGTGCTTCCAATATCCTTAAAACCAGTTTTGCCATAAGAGTCCACCATACCTACCTATGGATTGAGTAAGATCCTTCAAGTAAGTTGTCATGTTGCAGGCAATAAAAATTGCTATCTAAATATGTATGACTTATTAGTGCAGAGAAAATAAGCTTTGTACGATCTTGTTGTGGAAGCAATAAAAGCGACGAACTGCATAATAAAGGTCCACATACAAGGGGCAATATAAAGTGAAGTTATTTTGCATTAAGATTTTGTGCATCCAACCCTAAACGCACATGACAACCTTTGCTTCCCTCTGTGAAGGGCCTATCTTTTACTTTATGTTTTTTACTTTATGTTTGAGTCAAGGTGATCCTCACCTTTCCCTTTTTCATTTTACCCTTTGGCAAGCTCCTCGTTTTTGAAAGATCATGATATATATATATATATATATATATATATATATATATATATATATATATATCCAATTGGATGTAAGATAGCATGGGCTATTATTGTTGACATCACCTAAAGGTGAATACGTTGGGAGGCAACACAATAAGCCCCTGTCTTTCTCAGTGTCCGGTTGAAACTCCATAACCACAAGTATTGCATGAGTGTTAGCAATTGTAAAAGACTACATGATAGTTGAGTATGTGAACTTGCTGAAAAGCTCTATTCTTGACTCTCTCTGATGTTATGATAAATTGCACTTGCTTCAATGACTGAGATTTTAGTTTGTTAGTTCCCAATGAAGTTTCTGAACCATATTTGACATTGTGAATTGATCGTTACTAGAGTATAAGAAATCATACGATAAAATCTATATATGTTGCTGTTATAAGAATGATCATGATGCCCTCATGTCCGTATTTTACTTTTATCGACACCTCTATCTCTAAACTTGTGGACATATTTTTCGATTTCGGTTTCCGCTTGAGGACAAGCGAGGTCTAAGCTTGGGGGAGTTGATACGTCCATTTTGCATCATGCTTTTATATCAATATTTAGTGCATTATGGGCTGTTATTACACATTATATCTCAATACTTATGGCTATTCTCTCTTATTTTACAAGGTTTACCATGAAGAGGGGGAATGCCGGCAGCTGGAATTCTGGCTGGAAAAGGAGCAAACATTGGAAACCTATTCTGCACTGCTCCAAAAATCCTGAAACTCCATGAAACTTATTTTTGGAATTAATAAGAATTATTGAGCGGAAGAAACACCTCAGGGGGCCCACACCCTGGCCAGGAGGGCGGGGGGCACGCCCACCTCTACTGGGCGCGCCCCTGTCTCCTGGGCCCCCTGGTGGCCCTCCGGTGTCCATCTTCTGCTATATGAGGGCTTTTACCCTGGAAAAAATTATGGGCAAGCTTACGGGACGAAACTCCGCCACCACGAGGTGGAACCTTGGCGGAACCAATCTAGAGCTCCAGCAGAGCTGTTCTGCCGGGGACACTTCCCTCTGGGAGGGGGAAATCATCACCATCGTCATCACCAACGATCCTCTCATCGAGAGGGGGTCAATCTCCATCAACATCTTCACCATCACCATCTCCTCTCAAAACCCTAGTTCATCTCTTGTATCCAATCTTGTATCAAAACCACAAATTGGTACCTGCGGGTTGCTAGTAGTGTTGATTACTCCTTGTAGTTGATGTAATTAGTTTACTTGGTGGAAGATCATATATTTAGATTCTTAATGCATATTATTACCCCTCTGATTATGAACATGAATATGCATTGTGAGTAGTTACGTTTATTCCTGAGGACATGGGTGAAGTCTTGCTATTAGTAGTCATGTGAATTTGGTATTCGTTCGATATTTTGATGAGATGTATGTTGTGTTTCCTCTAGTGGTGTTATGTGAACGTCGACTACATGACACTTCACCATTATTTGGGCCTAGAGGAAGGCATTGGGAAGTAATAAGTAGATGATGGGTTGCTAGAGTGATAGAAGCTTAAACCCTAGTTTATGCATTGCTTCGTTAGGGGCTGATTTGGATCCATATGTTTAATGATGTGGTTAGGGTTACCTTAATACTTCTTTTGTAGTTGCGGGCGCTTGCAGTAGGGGTTAATCATAAGTGGGATGCTTGTCCAAGTAAGGGCAGTACCCAAGCACTGGTCCACCCACATATCAAATTATCAAAGTACCGAACGCGAATCATATGAGCGTGATGAAAACTAGCTTGACGATAATTCCCATGTGTCCTCGGGAGCTCCTTTCTCATTATAAGAAACTGTCCAGGCTTATACTTTGCTACATAAAGGATTGGGTCACCTTGCTGCACTTTATTTACTTTATTTACTTATTACTCGTTACAATTTATCTTATCACAAAACTATCTATTACCTATAATTTCAGTGCTTGCAGAGAAAACCTTACTGAAAACCGCTTATCATTTCCTTCTGCTCCTCGTTGGGTTCGACACTCTTGCTTATCGAAAGGACTATGATAGATCCCCTACACTTGTGGGTCATCAGTGCCCGAGGGGCCCACGAGGCAGGGTGGCGCGCCTGCCCCCCCTGGGCGCACCCCTGACCCTCGTGGCCCCCCCGCAAGGCGGTTGCTGCTCTTCTTTGGCCGCAACAAAGCTAATTTTCGGAAAAAAAATCTTGGCGAAGGTTTCAATCCAATTGGAGTTATGGATCTCCGAATATATAAGAAATTGTGAAAGGGCAGAATCCCAGAACGCAGAAACAGAGAGAGACAGAGAGACAAATCCAATCTCGGAGGGGCTCTCGCCCCTCCCATGCCATGGAGACAAGGACCAGAGGGGAAACCCTTCTCCCACCTAGGGATAAGTGAAGGAAATATGCCCTAGAGGCAATAATAAAGTTATTATTTATTTCCTTATAATCATGATAAATGTTTATTATTCATGCTAGAATTGTATTTTCCGGAAACATAATACATGTGTGAATACATAGACAAACAGAGTGTCACTAGTATGCCTCTACTTGACTAGCTCGTTAATCAAAGATGGTTATGTTTCCTAACCATGAACAATGAGTTGTTATTTGATTAACGAGGTCACATCATTAGTAGAATGATCTGATTGACATGACCCATTCCATTAGCTTAGCACCTGATCGTTTAGTATGTTGCTATTGCTTTCTTCATGACTTATACATGTTCCTACGACTATGAGATTATGCAACTCCCGTTTACCGGAGGAACACTTTGGGTACTACCAAACGTCACAACGTAAATGGGTGATTATAAAGGAGTGCTACAGGTGTCTCCAATGGTCGATGTTGGGTTGGCGTATTTCGAGATTAGGATTTGTCACTCCGATTGTCGGAGAGGTATCTCTGGGCCCTCTCGGTAATACACATCACATAAGCCTTGCAAGCATTACAACTAATATGTTAGTTGTGAGATGATGTATTACGGAACGAGTAAAGAGACTTGCCGTTAACGAGATTGAACTAGGTATTGGATACCGACGATCGAATCTCGGGCAAGTAACATACCGATGACAAAGGGAACAACGTATGTTGTTATGCGGTCTGACCGATAAAGATCTTCGTAGAATATGTAGGAGCCAATATGGGCATCCAGGTCCCGCTATTGGTTATTGACCAGAGACATGTCTCGGTCATGTCTACATTGTTCTCGAACCCGTAGGGTCCGCACGCTTAAGGTTACGATGACAGTTATATTATGAGTTTATGCATTTTGATGAACCGAAGGTTGTTCGGAGTCCCGGATGTGATCACGGACATGACGAGGAGTCTCGAAATGGTCGAGACGTAAAGATTGATATATTGGAAGCCTATGTTTGGACATCGGAAGTGTTCCGGGTGAAATCGGGATTTTACCGGGTTACCGGGAGGTTACCGGAACCCCCCGGGAGCCATATGGGCCATCATGGGCCTTAGTGGAAAGGAGAAAGGGGCAGCCCAAGGTGGCTGCGCCTCTTTCCCCTCCCCTAGTCCTATTAGGACTAGGAGAAGGTGGCCGGCCCCCCTCTCTCCCTTCCCCTCCGAGGAATCCTAGTTGGACTAGGATTGGGGGGAGGAATCCTACTCCCAGAGGGAGTAGGACTCTCCTGCGCCTCCCTCTTTGGCCGGCCAGCCTCCCCTCCTCTCCTCCTTTATATACGGAGGCAGGGGCACCTCTAAACACACAAGTTGACACAAGTTGATCCACGTGATCGATTCCTTAGCCGTGTGCGGTGCCCCCTGCCACCATATTCCTCGATAATACTGTAGCGGAGTTTAGGCGAAGCCCTGCTGCTGCAGTTCATCAAGATCGTCACCACGCCGTCGTGCTGACGAAACTCTTCCCCGACACTTTGCTGGATCGGAGTCCGGGGATCGTCATCGAGCTGAACGTGTGCTCGAACTCGGAGGTGCCGTAGTTTCGGTGCTTGATCGGTTGGATCGTGAAGACGTACGACTACTTCCTCTATGTCGTGTCATTGCTTCCGCAGTCGGTCTGCGTTGGGTACGTAGACAACACTCTCCTCTCGTTGCTATGCATCACATGATCCTGTGTGCGCGTAGGAAAATTTTGAAATTACTACGAAACCCAACAGTGGCATCCGAGCCTAGGTTAATGATGTTGATGTTATATGCACGAGTAGAACACAAGTGAGTTGTGGACGATACAAGTCATACTGCCTACCAGCATGTCATATTTTGGTTCAGCGGTATTGTTGGACGAGACGACCCGGACCAACCTTACGCGTACGCTTACGCGAGACAGGTTCCCTCGACGTGCTTTGCACAGAGATGGCTTGCGGGCGACTGCCTCTCCAACTTTAGTTGAACCAAGTATGGCTACGCCCGGTCCTTGCGAAGGTTAAAACGGAGTCTATTTGACAAACTATCGTTGTGGTTTTGATGCGTAGGTGAGATTGGTTCTTACTTAAGCCCGTAGCAGCCACGTAAAACATGCAACAACAAAGTAGAGGACGTCTAACTTGTTTTTGCAGGGCATGTTGTGATGTGATATGGTCAAGGCATGATGCTGAATTTTATTGTATGAGATGATCATGTTTTGTAACCAAGTTATCGGCAACTGGCAGGAGCCATATGATTGTCGCTTTATTGTATGCAATGCAATCGCGATGTAATGCTTTACTTTATTACTAAACGGTAGTGATAGTCGTGGAAGCATAAGATTGGCGAGACGACAACGATGCTACGATGGAGATCAAGGTGTCGCGCCGGTGACGATGGTGATCATGACGGTGCTTCGGAGATGGAGATCACAAGCACAAGATAATGATGGCCATATCATATCACTTATATTGATTGCATGTGATGTTTATCTTTTTATGCATCTTATCTTGCTTTGATTGACGGTAGCATTATAAGATGATCTCTCACTAAATTATCAAGAAGTGTTCTCCCTGAGTATGCACCGTTGCAAAAGTTCTTCGTGCTGAGACACCACGTGATGATCGGGTGTGATAGGCTCTACGTTCAAATACAACGGGTGCAAAACAGTTGCGCACGCAGAATACTCAAGTTAAACTTGACGAGCCTAGCATATGAAGATATGGCCTCGGAACACGGAGACCGAAAGGTCGAGCGTGAATCATATAGTAGATATGATCAACATAATGATGTTCACCGATGAAACTACTCCATCTCACGTGATGATCGGACATGGTTTAGTTGATTTGGATCACGTGATCACTTAGAGGATTAGAGGGATGTCTATCTAAGTGGGAGTTCTTTAATAATATGATTAATTGAACTTAAAATTTATCATGAACTTAGTCCCTGATAGTATCTTGCTTGTTTATGTTGATTGTAGATAGATGGCTCGTGCTGTTGTTCCGTTAAATTTTAATGCGTTCCTTGAGAAAGCAAAGTTGAAAGATGATGGTAGCAATTACACGGACTGGGTCCGTAACTTGAGGATTATCCTCATTGCTGCACAGAAGAATTACGTCCTGGAAGCACGCTGGGTGCCAGGCCTGCTGCTGGAGCAACGCCAGATGTTATGAACGTCTGGCAGAGCAAAGCTGATGACTACTCGATAGTTCAGTGTGCCATGCTTTACGGCTTAGAATCGGGACTTCAACGACGTTTTGAACGTCATGGAGCATATGAGATGTTCCAGGAGTTGAAGTTAATATTTCAAGCAAATGCCCGGATTGAGAGATATGAAGTCTCCAATAAGTTCTATAGCTGCAAGATGGAAGAGAACAGTTCTGTCAGTGAGCATATACTCAAAATGTCTGGGTATAATAATCACTTGATTCAATTGGGAGTTAATCTTCCAGATGATTGCGTCATTGACAGAATTCTCCAATCACTGCCACCAAGCTACAAGAGCTTCGTGATGAACTATAATATGCAAGGGATGAACAAGACTATTCCCGAGCTCTTCGCAATGCTAAAGGCTGCGGAGGTAGAAATCAAGAAGGAGCATCAAGTGTTGATGGTTAACAAGACCACTAGTTTCAAGAAAAAGGGCAAAGGGAAGGAAAAGGGGAACTTCAAAAAGAACGGCAAGCAAGTTGCTGCTCAAGAGAAGAAACCCAAGTCTAGACCTAAGCCTGAAACTGAGTGCTTCTACTGCAAGCAGACTGGTCACTGGAAGCGGAACTGCCCCAAGTATTTGGCGGATAAGAAGGATGGCAAGGTGAACAAAGGTATATGTGATATACATGTTATTGATGTGTACCTTACCAATGCTCGCAGTAGCACCTGGGTATTTGATACTGGTTCTGTTGCTAATATTTGCAACTCGAAACAGGGACTACAGAATAAGCGGGCACTGGCAAAGGACGAGGTGACGATGCGCGTGGGAAACGGTTCCAAAGTCAATGTGATCGCGGTCGGCACGCTACATCTACATCTACCTTCGGGATTAATATTAGACCTAAATAATTGTTATTTGGTGCCAGCGTTGAGCATGAACATTATATCTGGATCTTGTTTAATGCGAGACGGTTATTCATTTAAATCAGAGAATAATGGTTGTTCTATTTATATGAGTAATATCTTTTATGGTCATGCACCCTTGAAGAGTGGTCTATTCTTACTAAATCTCGATAGTAGTAATACACATATTCATAATGTTGAAACCAAAAGATACAGAGTTGATAATGAAAGTGCAACTTATTTGTGGCACTGTCGTTTAGGTCATATCGGTGTAAAACGCATGAAGAAACTCCATACTAATGGACTTTTGGAACCACTTGATTATGAATCACTTGGTACTTGCGAACCGTGCCTCATGGGCAAGATGACTAAAACACCGTTCTCCGGTACTATGGAGAGAGCAACAGATTTATTGGAAATCATACATACCGATGTATGTGGTCCGATGAATATTGAGGCTCGTGGCGGATATCGTTATTTTCTCACCTTCACAGATGATTTGAGCAGATATGGATATATCTACTTAATGAAGCATAAGTCTGAAACATTTGAAAAGTTCAAAGAATTTCAGAGTGAAGTTGAAAATCATCGTAACAAGAAAATAAAGTTTCTACGATCTGATCGTGGAGGAGAATATTTGAGTTACGAGTTTGGTGTACATTTGAAAAACTATGGAATAGTTTCGCAACTCACGCCCCCCGGAACACCACAGCGTAATGGTGTGTCCGAACGTCGTAATCGTACTTTACTAGATATGGTGCGATCTATGATGTCTCTTACAGATTTACCGCTATCATTTTGGGGATATGCTTTAGAGACGGCCGCATTCACGTTAAATAGGGCACCATCAAAATCCGTTGAGACGACGCCTTATGAACTATGGTTTGGCAAGAAACCAAAGTTGTCGTTTCTTAAAGTTTGGGGCTGCGATGCTTATGTGAAAAAGCTTCAACCTGATAAGCTCGAACCCAAATCGGAGAAATGTGTATTCATAGGATACCCAAAGGAAACTGTTGGGTACACCTTCTATCACAGATCCGAAGGCAAACCATTTGTTGCTAAGAATGGATCATTTCTAGAGAAGGAGTTTCTCTCGAAAGAAGTGAGTGGGAGGAAAGTAGAACTTGACGAGGTAACTGTACCTGCTCCCTTACTGGAAAGTAGTTCATCACAGAAAACTGTTTCAGTGACACCTACACCAGTTAGTGAGGAAGCCAATGATAATGATCATGAAACTTCAGATCAAGATACTACTGAACTTCGTAGATCAACCAGAGTAAGATCCGCACCAGAGTGGTACGGTAATCCTGTTCTGGAGGTCATGCTACTAGATCATGATGAACCTACGAACTATGAAGAAGCGATGGTGAGCCCAGATTCCGCAAAGTGGCTAGAAGCCATGAAATCTGAGATGGGATCCATGTATGAGAACAAAGTATGGACTTTGGTTGACTTGCCCGATGATCGGCAAGCAATTGAGAATAAATGGATTTTTAAGAAGAAGACTGACGCTGATGGTAATGTTACTGTCTACAAAGCTCGACTTGTTGCAAAAGGTTTTCGGCAAGTTCAAGGAATTGACTACGATGAGACCTTCTCACCCGTAGCGATGCTTAAGTCCGTCCGAATCATGTTAGCAATTGCCGCATTTTATGATTATGAAATTTGGCAAATGGATGTCAAAACTGCATTCCTGAATGGATTTCTGGAAGAAGAGTTGTATATGATGCAACCAGAAGGTTTTGTCGATCCAAAGGGAGCTAACAAAGTGTGCAAGCTCCAGCGATCCATTTATGGACTGGTGCAAGCCTCTCGGAGTTGGAATAAACGTTTTGATAGTGTGATCAAAGCATTTGGTTTTATACAGACTTTCGGAGAAGCCTGTATTTACAAAAAGGTGAGTGGGAGCTCTGTAGCATTTCTGATATTATATGTGGATGACATATTACTGATTGGAAATGATATAGAATTTCTGGATAGCATAAAGGGATACTTGAATAAAAGTTTTTCAAAGAAAGACCTTGGTGAAGCTGCTTACACATTGAGCATCAAGATCTATATAGATAGATGAAGACGCTTGATAAGATTTTTCAATGAATACATACCTTGATAAATTTTTGAAATAGTTCAAAATGGAACAGTCAAAGAAGGAGTTCTTGCCTGTGTTGCAAGGTGTGAAGTTGAGTAAGACTCACAGCCCGACCACGGCAGAAAATAGAAAGAGAATGAAAGTCATTCCCTATGCCTCAGTCATAGGTTCTATAAAGTATGCCATGCAGTATACCAGATCTATTGTATGCCATACCACTGAGTTTGGCAAGGGAGTACAATAGTGATCTAGGAGTAGATCACTGGAGAGCGGTCAAAATTGTCCTTAGTGGAATAAGGATATGTTTCTCGATTATGGAAAAAGGTTCGTCGTAAAGGGTTACGCCGATGCAAATTTTGACACTAATCTAGATGACTCTAAGTCTCGATCTAGATACATATTGAAAGTGGGAGCAATTAGCTAGAGTAGCTCCATGCAGAGCATTGTTGACATAGAAATTTGCAAAATACATGAGGATCTGAATATGGCAGACCCGTTGACTAAAATTCTCTCACAAGCAAAACATGATCACAACTTAGTACTCCTTGGGTGTTAATCACATAGCGATGTGAACTAGATTACTGAATCTAGTAAACCCTTTGGGTGTTGGTCACATAGCGATGTGAACTACGGGTGTTAATCACATGGTGATGTGAACTATTGCTGTTAAATCACATGGCGATGTGAACTAGATTATTGACTCTAGTGCAAGTGGGAGACTGAAGGAAATATGCCCTAGAGGCAATAATAAAGTTATTATTTATTTCCTTATATCATGATAAATGTTTATTATTCATGCTAGAATTGTATTAACCGGAAACATAATACATGTGTGAATACATAGACAAACAGAGTGTCACTAGTATGCCTCTACTTGACTAGCTCGTTAATCAAAGATGGTTATGTTTCCTGACCATGAACAATGAGTTGTTATTTGATTAACGAGGTCACATCATTAGTTGAATGATCTGATTGACATGACCCATTCCATTAGCTTAGCACCTGATCGTTTAGTATGTTGCTATTGCTTTCTTCATGACTTATACATGTTCCTACGACTATGAGATTATGCAACTCCCGTTTACCGGAGGAACACTTTGGGTACTACCAAACGTCACAACGTAAATGGGTGATTATAAAGGAGTACTACAGGTGTCTCCAATGGTCGATGTTGGGTTGGCGTATTTCGAGATTAGGATTTGTCACTCCGATTGTCGGAGAGGTATCTCTGGGCCCTCTCGGTAATACACATCACATAAGCCTTGCAAGCATTACAACTAATATGTTAGTTGTGAGATGATGTATTACGGAACGAGTAAAGAGACTTGCCGTTAACGAGATTGAACTAGGTATTGGATACCGACGATCGAATCTCGGGCAAGTAACATACCGATGACAAAGGGAACAGCGTATGTTGTTATGCGGTCTGACCGATAAAGATCTTCGTAGAATATGTAGGAGCCAATATGGGCATCCAGGTCCCGCTATTGGTTATTGACCAGAGACATGTCTCGGTCATGTCTACATTGTTCTCGAACCCGTAGGGTCCGCACGCTTAAGGTTACGATGACAGTTATATTATGAGTTTATGCATTTTGATGTACCGAAGGTTGTTCGGAGTCCCGGATGTGATCACGGACATGACGAGGAGTCTCAAAATGGTCGAGACGTAAAGATTGATATATTGGAAGCCTATGTTTGGACATCGGAAGTGTTCCGGGTGAAATCGGGATTTTACCGGGTTACCGGGAGGTTACCGGAACCCCCCGGGAGCCATATGGGCCATCATGGGCCTTAGTGGAAAGGAGAAAGGGGCAGCCCAAGGTGGCTGCGCCTCTTTCCCCTCCCCTAGTCCTATTAGGACTAGGAGAAGGTGGCCGGCCCCCCTCTCTCCCTTCCCCTCCGAGGAATCCTAGTTGGACTAGGATTGGGGGGAGGAATCCTACGCCCAGAGGGAGTAGGACTCTCCTGCGCCTCCCTCTTTGGCCGGCCAGCCTCCCCTCCTCTCCTCCTTTATATACGGAGGCAGGGGCACCTCTAAACACACAAGTTGACACAAGTTGATCCACGTGATCGATTCCTTAGCCGTGTGCGGTGCCCCCTGCCACCATATTCCTCGATAATACTGTAGCGGAGTTTAGGCGAAGCCCTGCTGCTGTAGTTCATCAAGATCGTCACCACGCCGTCGTGCTGACGAAACTCTTCCCCGACACTTTGCTGGATCGGAGTCCGGGGATCGTCATCGAGCTGAACGTGTGCTCGAACTCGGAGGTGCCGTAGTTTCGGTGCTTGATCGGTTGGATCGTGAAGACGTACGACTACTTCCTCTACGTCGTGTCATTGCTTCCGCAGTCGGTCTGCGCTGGGTACGTAGACAACACTCTCCTCTCGTTGCTATGCATCACATGATCCTGTGTGCGCGTAGGAAAATTTTTGAAATTACTACGAAACCCAACACGACCCGCATCTCCATAACACTCGACCCAAAATAGGAAGAAGCGCTCATCCAGTTCCTCCGTGAGAACTGGGACATTTTTGCATGGAAGCCCGCTGACATGCCAGGTGTTCCCAGGGGACTGGCTGAGCATCGCCTAAGAGTCGACTCGTCTGCAAAACCAGTCAAAGAGCATCTTCGGCGGTCCGCCGTCCAGAAGAGAAAGGCCATCGGTGAAGAAGTGGCTCGACTGTTGGCGGCAGGATTTATCCGAGAGATATACCACTCCGAGTGGCTCGCTAATGTCGTCATGGTTCCTAAGAAGGACAAGTCGCTCCGAATGTGCATTGATTTCAAGCACATCAACCGGGCCTGCCCGAAAGATCACTTTCCTCTCCCTCGCATAGATCAAATTGTTGACTCGACCGCGGGATGCGAGAGGTTGTCTTTTTTAGATGCTTACTCCGGGTACCACCAGATCCGTCTGTACGGGCCCGATGAGGTAAAAACAGCTTTCATCACTCCATTCGGGTGCTTCTGCTATATCACCATGCCATTCGGCCTCAAGAATGCCGGAGCCACTTTTATGCGAATGATTCAGAAGTGTCTACTCACCCAAATCAGTCGGAATGTGGAAGCTTATATGGATGATATGAAGGAAATATGCCCTAGAGGCAATAATAAAGTTATTATTTATTTCCTTATAATCATGATAAATGTTTATTATTCATGCTAGAATTGTATTTTCCGGAAACATAATACATGTGTGAATACATAGACAAACAGAGTGTCACTAGTATGCCTCTACTTGACTAGCTCGTTAATCAAAGATGGTTATGTTTCCTAACCATGAACAATGAGTTGTTATTTGATTAACGAGGTCACATCATTAGTAGAATGATCTGATTGACATGACCCATTCCATTAGCTTAGCACCTGATCGTTTAGTATGTTGCTATTGCTTTCTTCATGACTTATACATGTTCCTACGACTATGAGATTATGCAACTCCCGTTTACCGGAGGAACACTTTGGGTACTACCAAACGTCACAACGTAAATGGGTGATTATAAAGGAGTACTACAGGTGTCTCCAATGGTCGATGTTGGGTTGGCGTATTTCGAGATTAGGATTTGTCACTCCGATTGTCGGAGAGGTATCTCTGGGCCCTCTCGGTAATACACATCACATAAGCCTTGCAAGCATTACAACTAATATGTTAGTTGTGAGATGATGTATTACGGAACGAGTAAAGAGACTTGCCGTTAACGAGATTGAACTAGGTATTGGATACCGACGGTCGAATCTCGGGCAAGTAACATACCGATGACAAAGGGAACAACGTATGTTGTTATGCGGTCTGACCGATAAAGATCTTCGTAGAATATGTAGGAGCCAATATGGGCATCCAGGTCCCGCTATTGGTTATTGACCAGAGACATGTCTCGGTCATGTCTACATTGTTCTCGAACCCGTAGGGTCCGCACGCTTAAGGTTACGATGACAGTTATATTATGAGTTTATGCATTTTGATGTACCGAAGGTTGTTCGGAGTCCCGGATGTGATCACGGACATGACGAGGAGTCTCGAAATGGTCGAGACGTAAAGATTGATATATTGGAAGCCTATGTTTGGACATCGGAAGTGTTCCGGGTGAAATCGGGATTTTACCGGGTTACCGGGAGGTTACCGGAACCCCCCGGGAGCCAGATGGGCCATCATGGGCCTTAGTGGAAAGGAGAAAGGGGCAGCCCAAGGTGGCTGCGCCTCTTTCCCCTCCCCTAGTCCTATTAGGACTAGGAGAAGGTGGCCGGCCCCCCTCTCTCCCTTCCCCTCCGAGGAATCCTAGTTGGACTAGGATTGGGGGGAGGAATCCTACTCCCAGAGGGAGTAGGACTCTCCTGCGCCTCCCTCTTTGGCCGGCCAGCCTCCCCTCCTCTCCTCCTTTATATACGGAGGCAGGGGCACCTCTAAACACACAAGTTGACACAAGTTGATCCACGTGATCGATTCCTTAGCCGTGTGCGGTGCCCCCTGCCACCATATTCCTCGATAATACTGTAGCGGAGTTTAGGCGAAGCCCTGCTGCTGTAGTTCATCAAGATCGTCACCACGCCGTCGTGCTAACGAAACTCTTCCCCGACACTTTGCTGGATCGGAGTCCGGGGATCGTCATCGAGCTGAACGTGTGCTCGAACTCGGAGGTGCCGTAGTTTCGGTGCTTGATCGGTTGGATCGTGAAGACGTACGACTACTTCCTCTACATCGTGTCATTGCTTCCGCAGTCGGTCTGCGTTGGGTACGTAGACAACACTCTCCTCTCGTTGCTATGCATCACATGATCCTGTGTGCGCGTAGGAATTTTTTTGAAATTACTACGAAACCCAACAATAAGGTCAAGGAAGAAGAAGGAGGGGGCTCTCTCCCGCTCGCTTCCGATGGCGCCGGAGTGCCACCAGGGGCCATCATCATCACCACAATCTTCACCAACAACTTCATCGCCATCATCACCAACTCTTCCCCCCTCTATGCAGCGGTCTAACCCCTCTTTTACCCGCTGTAATCTCTACTTAAACATGGTGCTCAACGCTATATATTATTTCCCATTGATGTATGGCTATCCTATGATGTTTGAGTAGATCCGTTTTGTCCTATGGGTTAATTGATGATCGTGATTGGTTTGAGTTGCATGTTTTATTATTGGTGCTGTCCTATGGTGCTCTCCGTGTCACACAAGTGTGAGGGATCCCCGCTGTAGGGTTTGCATTATGTTCATGATTCGCTTATGGTGGGTGGCGTGAGTGACAGAAGTATATACCCGAGTAAATAGGTTGTTTGCGTATGGGAATAAAGAGGACTTGATACTTTAATGCTATGGTTGGGTTTTACCTTAATGATCTTTAGTAGTTGCAGATGCTTGCTAGAGTTCCAATCATAAGTGCATATGATCCAAGTAGAGAAAGTATGTTAGCTTATGCCTCTCCCTCAAATAAAATTGCCACAATGATTACCGGTCTAGTTATCGATTGCCTAGGGACAAATAACTTTCTCGTGACAAAAAGCTCTTTACTAAAACTAATTTAGTTGTGTCTTCGTCTAAACAGCCCTTAGTTTTTATTTACGCACTCTTTATTATCTTGCAAACCTATCCAAAAACACCTACAAAGTACTTCTAGTTTCATACTTGTTCTAGGTAAAGCGAACGTTAAGCGTGTGTAGAGTTGTATCGGTGGTCGATAGAACTTGAGGGAATATTTGTTCTACCTTTAGCTCCTCGTTGGGTTTGACACTCTTACTTATCGAAAGAGGCTACAATTGACCCCCTATACTTGTGGGTTATCAAGACCTTTTTCTGGCGCCGTTGCCGAGGAGCAATAGCGTGGGGTGAATATTCTCGTGTGTGCTTGTTTGCTTTATCACTAAGTAATTTTTATTTGTTATTCTTAGTTGTTCTCTATCTTTTGTTATGGATATGGAACACGAAATACCAAAAAAGTTAGGTTTACTTGCTACTCATGGAGATGGGGAACCTCCTAAAACCCTCGATGATCATTATGTGAAAGATATTATGTACTACTTTGATAATACCGAGAAAACCCCATTCAATTTTGTAATGGGAGACACGTTGGATCAACGTGAATAATTTAGGGATTATCGCTTGACTTAAAAAGGGAAACTATTGTGGGATCGAATTTATATGTTGAAGTGGTATGTTAGGCAACTATGCTTGAGATATGATTATACTAGTTGCTCTAGGATGAAGGCTCCACACCTTCCCTTTTCATGCAAATTTAATGGTAATGAAACCTTGGCTTCTTATGCTAATGGTATATATGATTACTATGATGTGGAACAAATAGAAGAATTTGTTGCTTTTATGGGTGCTTATGAAATTGAATCTGTATTTAAAGAGTGTGAAAATCTTTATGATGCTGTTTATAGACCTGAAAATTTAGCTATCCTTAAATATTGCTATGAGAATTACGAATACAATGCCTATATTGATGCATTATTGAGAAAGTCTCCGCTTTCCAAGAAGAGACTAATATTTTGCAGGAGACTATGGAAGAAGAAATTGATGAAACTGTGAGCTCATTGGATGAAAAAGATGAGGAGGAGAGCGAAGAACAAAAGGAGGAAGAGCGGATTGATCACCCGTGCCCACCTTCTAATGAGAGTAACTCTTCAACTCATACATTGTTTAATTTCCCTTCGTGCTTACCGAAGGATGATTGCTATGATGACTGTTATAATCCCGTTGATTCTCTTGAAATATCCCTTTTTGATGATGCTTGCTATGCTTTTGGCCAAGATGCCAATATGAATTATGCTTATGGAGATGAACTTGCTATAGTTCCTTATGTTAAACATGAAATTGTTTCTATTGCACCCACACATGATAGTCCTATTATCTTTTTGAATTCTCCAAACTACACTATATCGGAGAAGTTTGTGCTTATTAAAGATTATATTGATGGGTTGCATTTTACCGCTGCACATGATGATTTTGATGAATGTAATATGCATGTGCTTTCTGCTCCTACTTGCAATTATTATGAGAGAGGAACTACATCTCCACCTCTCTATGTTTCCAACACGATAAAATTGCAAGAAACTGTTTATACTATGCATTGGCCTTTACTTTGTGTGTATGAATTGTTCTTTTATGACATGCCGATGCATGGGAAGAGAGTTAGACTTCGCTGTTGCATGATATATGTTACTTTGTGCTCACTACTAAATCACAAATCATTGTTAATTAAAATTGGCTTTGATATACCTTGGGATCCGGGTGGATTCATTACTTGAGCACTATATGCCTAGCTTAATGGCTTTAGAGAAAGCGCTGCCAGGGAGACAACCCAAAAGTTTTAGAGAGTCATTTATTTCTATTGATTTCTTTAATATAGTTTAAAAACAAAAAATAAAGAGGGGAACCCAAAACTTATCAAAATGGAAAGTGAAAGTGAGAGAGACAAGCATTGTTGAAGTGGGAGAGCTCCTTGAACTTTGTTCATGCTCACGGAAACTTTGTGAATCTTAATTACAGAAACTTTTCAATAAAAATAATTATACCCTTGTACAATTCCATTGTATTATAAAAATAATGTGCCAATGTTTGCCTTTAGGATGTTTTAGATTACTTGTTGGTTTGTGCGATGCAGGACAGAAACTTTGGCTGTAGTGCGCGATTTTTCTTTTTTTACTAGAACATCAAACGGTTCTGATTCTTTTTGCACTGTCTTTCTATACAAATTGTTTATTTTTAATAATTGTGGCAGATGTTTTGAAGTACCAGAAGTATGGTTAATGTTCAGATTGTTACAGACTGTTCTGTTCTAGACAGATTATGTTTTTGATGCATAGTTTGCTTGTTTTGATGAAACTATCAATTTCTATTAGTGGATTTTTGTGTGGATGAAGTGTTCGATGATCAAGAAGGTCTCGATATGAGGAAAAGGAGGAGAGGCAAGAGCTCAAGATTGGGGATGCCCAAGGCACCCCAAGTAAATATTCAAGGAGACTCAGGCGTCTAAGCTTGGGGACGCCCCGGAAGGCATCCCCTCTTTCTTCAACAAGTATAGGTATGTTTTCGTATTTGTTTCGTTCATGCGATATGTTCAAATCTTGGAGCGTATTTTTCATTTAGTTTTCATTTTTCTTTTATGCACCATGCTGGTATGAGATAGTCCTTGGTTGATTTATAGAATGCTCATTGCACTTCACTTATATTCTTGGAGTATGGCTTTATAGAATGCTTCATATGCTTCACTTATATCATTTGAAGTTGGATTGCATGTTTCCCTATACATAGAAAACCCATTTGTAGAATGCTCTTTTGCTTCACTTATATTTGTTAGAGAGTGGGCATATCTTTTGTAGAAAGGATTAAACTCTCTTGCTTCACCTATATCTATTTAGAGAGTTGACAGGAACTGGTCATTCACATGGTTAGTCATAAAATCCTACATAAAACTTGTAGATCACTGAATATGATATGTTTGATTCCATGTAATAGTTTTTGCGATATAAAGATGGTGATATTAGAGTCATGCTAGTGGGTAGTTGTGGATTGTAGAAATACTTGTGTTGAAGTTTGTGATTCCCGTAGCATGCATGTATGGTGAACTGTTATGTAACGAAGTTGGAGCATGAGGTATTTATTGATTGTCTTCCTTATGAGTGGCGGTCGGGGACAAGCGATGGTCTTTTCCTACCAATCTATCCCCCTAGGTGCATTCATAGTAGTACTTTGCTTTGAGGGCTAATAAACTTTTGCAATAAGTATATGAGTTCTTTATGACTAATGTGAGTCCATGGATTATACACACTCTCACCCTTCCATCATTGCTAGCCTCTTCGGTACCATGCATTGCCCTTTCTCACCTCGAGAGTTGGTGCAAACTTCGCCGGTGCATCCAAACCCCGTGATATGATATGCTCTGTCACACATAAGCCTCATTATATCTTCCTCAAAACAGCCACCATACCTACCTATCATGGCATTTCCATAGCCATTCTGAGATATATTGCCATGCAACTTCCATCATCATCATATACATGACTTGAGCATTTATTGTCATATTTCTTTGCATGATCGTAAGATAGCTAGCATGATGTTTTCATGGCTTGTCCGTTTTTTGATGTCATTGCTACGCTAGATCATTGCACATCCCGGTATACCGCCAAAGGCATTCATATAGAGTCATATCTTTGTTCTAGTATCGAGTTGTAATATTGAGTTGTAAGTAAATAAAAGTGTGATGATCACCATTATTAGAGCATTGCCCAAAAAAAGAGAGGCCAAAGAAGCCTAAATAAAAAAAGGGGGCCAAAGAAGCCCGCAAAAAAAAAAGAAAAAAGGGGCAATGTTACTATCCTTTTACCACACTTGTGCTTCAAAGTAGCACCATGTTCTTCATATAGAGAGTCTCCTGAGTTATCACTTTTATATACTAGTAGGAATTTTCATTATAGAACTTGGCTTGCATATTACGATGATGGGCTTCCTCAAATGCCCGAGGTCTTCATGAGCAAGCAAGTTGGATGCACACCCACTTAGTTTCCAGTTTGAGCTTTCATACACTTATAGCTCTTAGTGCATCTGTTGCATGGAAATCCCTACTCCTCACATTGACATCAATTGATGGGCATCTCCATAGCTCGTTGATTAGCCGCGTCGATGTGAGACTTTCTCCTTTTTTGTCTTCTCCACACAACCTCCATCATCATATTCTATTCCACCCATAGTACTATGTCCATGGCTTGCGCTCATGTATTGCGTGAGGGTTGAAAAGGCTAAAGCGCGTTAAAAAGTATGAACCAATTACTCGGCTTGTCATCGGGGATGTGCATGATGTGAATATTTTGTGTGGTGAAGATGGAGCATAGCCAGACCATATGATTTTGTAGGGATAACTTTCTTTGGCCATGTTATGTTGAAAAGACATGATTGCTTTATTAGTATGCTTGAAGTATTATTGTCTTAATGTCAAATGATAGACTATTGCTTTGAATCACTCGTGTCTTAATATTCATGCCATGATTAGATTATGTGATCAAGATTATGCTAGGTAGCATTCCACATCAAAAATTATCTTTTTTATCATTTACCTACTCGAGGACAAGCAGGAATTAAGCTTGGGGATGCTGATACGTCTCCATCGTATCTATAATTTTTGATTGTTCCATGCCAATATTATACAACTTTCATATACTTTTGGCAACTTTTTATACTATTTTTGGGACTAGCATATTGATCCAGTGCCCAGTGCCAGTTCCTGTTTGTTGCATATTTTTGTTTCGCAGAAACCACATATCAAACGGAGTCCAAATGGGATAAAAACGGATGGAGAATATTTTTGGAATATTTGTGAAATATGGGAAGAAGAATCAACGCGAGAAGCTGCCCGAGGGGGCCACGAGGCAGGGGGGGCGCCCCTGATCCTCGTGGGCCCCCCGTAAGGCGGTTTCTGCTCTTCTTTGGCCGCAAGAAAGCTAATTTTTGGAACAAAAATTCTTGGGGAAGGTTTCAATCCAATCGGAGTTACGGATCTCCGGATATATAAGAAACGGTGAAAGGGCAGAATCCCAGAACGCAGAAACAGAGAGACAGATCCAATCTCGGAGGGGCTCTCGCCCCTCCCATGCCATGGAGACGAAGGACCAGAGGGGAAACCCTTCTCCAACCTAGGGAGAAGGTCAAGGAAGAATAAGAAGGAGGGGGGCTCTCTTCCACTTGCTTCCGGTGGCGCCAGAGTGCCACCGGGGGCCATCATCATCACTGCAATCTTCACCAACAACTTCACCGCCATCATCACCAACTTTCCCCCCCTCTATGCAGTGGTCCCTCTTTTACCCGTTGTAATCTCTACTTAAACATGGTTCTCAATGCTATATATTATTTCCGAATGATGTATGGCTATCTTATGATGTTTGAGTAGATCCGTTTTGTCCTATGGGTTAATTGATGATCGTGATTGGTTTGAGTTGCATGTTTTATTATTGGTGTTGTCCTATGGTGCTCTCCGTGTCGCGCAAGAGTGAGGGATCCCCGCTGTAGTGTTTGCAATATGTTCATGATTTGCTTATGGTGGGTGGCGTTAGTGACAGAAGCATATACCCGAGTAAGTAGGTTGTTTGCGTATGGCAATAAAGAGGACTTGATACTTTAATGCTATGGTTGGGTTTTACCTTAATGATCTTTAGTAGTTGTGGACGCTTGCTAGAGTTTCAATCATAAGTGCATATGATCCAAGTAGAGAAAGTATGTTAGCTTATGCCTCTCCCTCAAATAAAATTGCAATAATGATTACCGGTCTAGTTATCGATTGCCTAGGGACAAATAACTTTCTCGTGACAAAAAGCTCTTTACTAAAACTAATTTAGTTGTGTCTTCATCTAAACAGCCCCTAGTTTTTATTTACGCGCTCTTTATTATGTTGCAAACCTATCCAAAAACACCTACAAAGTACTTCTAGTTTCATACTTGTTCTAGGTAAAGCGAACATTAAGCGTGTGTAGAGTTGTATCGGTGGTCGATAGAACTTGAGGGAATATTTGTTCTACCATTAGCTCCTCGTTGGGTTCGCGACACTCTTACTTATCAAAAGAGGCTACAATTTATCCCCTATACTTGTGGGTTATCACGCGGCTCGGGCCCTCGTAAGTAAGGCCTTCCGTACATGCTTCTCTTGGCCGACAGCCCGAGCAGATGCGCATGACTTGGTCCAACGTTGTGTCGGATGCCAGCTTTTCGCCAATCAAAGCCATATGCCGCCTACCTCTCTACAAAAATCTCGTTAGTTGGCCTTTCGTGGTCTGGGGGCTTGATATGGTCGGACCCCTTAAAGGAGGAAGCCATAAGAAAAAAAATCTGCTAGTCATGGCAGATAAATTCACCAAGTGGATAGAGGCCAAACCAGTTAAAACGGCCGAAGCCGGACCAGTGATAGATTTTATATCGGGTGTCATGCACCGTTATGGTGTCCCACACAACGTCATCACCGATAATGGCTCCAATTTCACAGCCGATGAAGTGAAAACCTGGTGTGCCAAATTGGGCATTAAGCTCGATTACGCCTCGGTCTATCACCCACAAAAAAACGGTCAAGTCGAACGAGCTAATGGTCTTACCATGAGTGGCATTAAGCCTAGACTAGTGTGGTCGTTGAAAGAATCAGACAAGCATTGGGTTGAGGAGCTCGACTCCATACTTTGAGGGCTGCGGACCACGCCCAATCGCACTACCGGATACACACTATTCTTCATGGTGTACGACACAGAGGATGTTTTGCCCTGCGACATCATTCATGACTCACCTCGAGTGCGCATGTATGAAAAGAGAGAGGCCGAGCTTGATCGGCAGGACAGTTTAGATACCCTGGAGGAGGAGTGCGATGTTGCAAAAGCACGTTCTGCATTCTATCAACAACAGGCTCACAGATACCAAAGTAGAGAAGTGTGGGCCAAGACTTATAATGTTGGTGAACTTGTTCTACGCCTGCCAGAAAAGAAAAAGGACAAACTCAAGCCCTAGTGGGAGGGTCCCTTCATCATAGATGAAGTTCTCACTTGAGGAGCGTACCGCCTGCGTGACACGTCGGACAATCGCTTAGAGCCGAACCCGTGGAATGCCGCCAGACTCCGAAGATTCTACGCCTAGAGCCGTACTCTTTGTTCGTCTTCTTCTCCCCTTATTCCCATTTTTTCTCTTTTTAATTTTTTTCCAGCTCTATAGCTCTTGTGCGGCTAGACCACACACCTATGATGTACATCCTTAAATGTATACGCTCACGATACCCGGGACTTCTTTTACAGAAGCTTATTTTTTTTTGAGCATCGAGCTCCTCACATATGTGTCCTTTCCTCATATGTACCTTTTCTTCGCCATTATATGCACCGTTATGACTTAAGTTTTTGCCAAGCTGGGTTGCCTGGCTCCTGTGCTTATGCCCTATGTTCCCGTTTGTTCGGCTAGGGCATAAATGGAGCACCTCTGCGATTGTTACAGCCGGGTCATCCGGATTTGTACCTCAGACTGGGTGAAGCTGGAAGCTAGCATTCTTAAGGGAATATTTGGTCGGCGGAACAAAGATGTTATACCCTAATTATATTATGAACCCCCAGATGTTACGTATACTGCGGTTTTTCAATCACAGTTCGGGCATGCATACTAACGCATGTTCACCCAGGGAAAGGAACCCTTAATGGAACTATTCTCCCTGGAAGATGTTTCTTACAATCAACAAGTAATATAACATAGCTAGCCGGATACAACTTTCTGTTCAAGCAACTATGACCCCTACACCTGGTTTCCATGCATACCCCAGTCTATATTTCCGCTCCGGTATTTGGAAACACTCCGCACCTTCGGGTCCA
Organism: Triticum dicoccoides; assembly: GCF_002162155.2. Taxonomy (NCBI): domain Eukaryota; kingdom Viridiplantae; phylum Streptophyta; class Magnoliopsida; order Poales; family Poaceae; genus Triticum; species Triticum dicoccoides. The sequence continues at coordinate 176,174,902 of NC_041383.1, forward strand.
GAGGTCGAAGCGAAAAGGTCTGCCATGACAATCGTTTTACAATCCGCCTAGGGACAAATTTGTTAATTGAAGTACATAGTCACTTGGACTCAAAAACTTCTTCCTCTATGCCGTCTAACACGCTGTCTAGCTTACAATCCTGTTGGGAGAACTTGGCGGCTATCTTTACTTGGTCATATTTCTAACTGGAATTTCTTGTCCATCTGACCCCTAAGGTCCGACACGGGCCATATGATTAGCTTGGTGTACCGTGTTTTTACCATGACCCAGGCCTCTCGTGCACCTTCTCGGCAGGCTGATATCTTCCATAATCGAAAGCGCCGCCGAGCTCCTCAGAATAGCTTCACAAGCTCCTCCATACTTCCTGGAGGGGAGGCGGATGGCCACAAAGCCTTGGCAACGCTCCGCATTGCTTGCTGAGCTCGCTCGTACACTTCGGACAGCTCTTGCAGCAGATCGCCTTGAGGTCCGGACATTTCCTCTTCGGGATGGCCAATTAGCATACCTGCAGACATAAATCCGCCAGCTCATTTTTTTCCGCTGAATTACATGGAGGCAAGTTCAAAAGTATACTAAATATGCCACCTCGTAGCCTCCTATTTTCCTTCACGGCATCAGCTAGCTGGGCTTGTACATATTTTAGCTCTTCGCCCAGCAGGGTGTTGGAATCCTACAGCTTGTTCTTATCACCCCTGACCCGTGTCAGCACACGCTCGCCTGCGGCCAGTTGCCTTCTGGCCTCTTGTTCACCCGCCTGTGTGACTTTCAGTTCCTCTTTCAGTTGATCTACTGATCCTGTCATCGGAAATGCAACAGTATTAACATTACTGGTACGTGATTATACTTTTCCTGGATTGAAGGGAACATTACCAGGGGGTGCCTCCTTGGACTTCTCTAGTTCAGCGGTAATTACAGCTAGCTGAGTCTGGCACTTTTCCAGCTCATGAGATAGCATGTTGTTCTTCTCTGTGAGTACCTGATTATACAATGATCCTGAAATCAGTTGTTTCAACTGTTTCAAGTCTCGGGGGCTACTGGTACATGATTACCGGATCTGTACAATGCGTACTTACCCGCATATCTTTCAAATACTGGTCAGTGGCCCTGATAAGCCCATCCTGAGCAGCTCTGATGTACACATCAGCCGAGCTAAAGGCGTTGAACGCCTCTTTAGCAAATCCGGGGTCGCGAAGAGCGGCTCTCCGGCGCTGATGATTCATGGCGCTCTCCACTTCAGAGTTCGTGCCAGATACATTATCCGAATCCTTTGAAGGAGGACAAGCCAGCGCCGCTTCTGTGTCAGCCCCGCCCTAAAGGCAGGGTCTGGAATTTGACTGATGGAGGTGCGACCGACAGGATCCCCAGACATAGTCCAGCAAACACTCTTCCTGATAAAACACAACAGGCAATGTCACGGTTCGATGTGACTGCCAGAGGGCACATTTAAAGTCATACCTCTTTGATGAAGGCTCGGCCGCGTTGTCATTTGCCTTCTGCTATGTCTTGAGCTTGCGTTGGTTTTCCTCGAAGAGGAGAGGGTAATGCAGCAATAGTAGCGTAAGTATTCCCCTCATTTTTTGAGAACCAAGGTATCAATCCAGTAGGAGGCTTCTCAAAAGTCCCACGCACCTAGACAAACAAACAAAGAACTCGCAACCAACGCAATAAAGGGGTTGTCAATCGCTTCACGGCCACTTGCGAAAGTGAGATCTAATAGAGATAATAAGATAAGATAAATATATTCTTGGTATTTTATAATATATATGCAAAAAGTAAAGATTCAAATAAAAGTAAATTGGAAGCAACTATGATAAGAGATAGACCCGGGGGCCATAGGTTTCACTAGAGGCTTCTCTCAAGATAGCATAAGTATTACAGTGGGTGAACAAATTACTGTCGAGCAATTGATAGAAAAGCGAATAATTATGAGATTATCTAGGCATGATCATGTATATAGGCATCACGTCCGCAACAAGTAAACCGACTCCTGCCTGCATCTACTACCATTACTCCACACATCGACCGACTCCTGCCTGCATCTAGAGTATTAAGTTCATAAGAACAGAGTAACGCATTAAGCAAGATGACATGATGTAGAGGGATAAACTCAAGCAATATGATATAAACCCCATCTTGTTATCCTCGATGGCAACAATACAATACGTGCCTTGCAACCCTTTCTGTCACTGGGTAAGGACACCACAAGATTGAAGCCAAAGCCAAGCACTTCTCCCATGGCAAGAAAGATCAATCTAGTAGGCCAAACCAAACTCATAATTTGAAGAGACTTGCAAAGATAACTCAATCATACATAAAAGAATTCAGAGAAGATTCAAATATTATTCATAGATAAACTTGATCATAAACCCACAATTCATGGGATCTCGACAAACACACCGCAAAAAGAGTTTACATCGAATAGATCTCCACAAGAGAGGGGGAGAACATTGTATTGAGATCCAAAAAGAGAGAAGAAGCCATCTAGCTAATTACTATGGACCCGTAGGTCTGTGGTAAACTACTCACAACTCATCGGAGGGGCAAGGATGTTGATGTAGAAGCCCTCCGTGGTCGGTTCCCCCTCCGACGGAGCGCCGGCGAAGGCTCCAAGATGGGATCTCGCAGATACAGAAGGTTACAGTGGTGGAAATTGTGTTTCGTCTGCTCCCTGGATGTTTTTGGGGTACGTAGGCTTATATAGGAGGAAGAAGTACGTCGGTGGATGCCTGAGGGGCCCACAAGACAGGGGGCGCGCCCTCCTATCTCGTGGAGGCCTCGGCTGCTTCTTGACTTGCACTCCAAGTCCTCTGGATCACGTTCGTTCCAAAAATCACGCTCCCGAAGGTTTCATTCCGTTTGGACTCCGTTTGATATTCCTTTTCTTCGAAATACTGAAATAGGGAAAAAACAGCAATACGGGCTGGGCCTCCGGTTAGTAGGTTAGTCCCAAAAATGATATAAATGTGTAAGCAAACAACACACGAAAAACAGAATCTGTCAAAAACAGAACAGTCTGTAGCAATCTGTAACTAACGCAAACTTCTGTAACTTCAAAAATCCTACAAAAATAGGAAGTCCTGGAAAATTTGTTTATTGATCAGCAGAAAAAAGAATCAACGCAAAAGCACGTTTCTGTGATTTAACAAAATTATATTCGTGCGTGCAAAGTTTCTGTTTTTCAGCAGAATCAAATCAACTATCATCATAGGTTATCCTATAGGTTCTACTTGGCACAAACACTAACTAAAAAATAAAAACACATCTAAACAGAAAGTAGATGCAAGATTTATTACTAAACAGGAGCAAAAACAAAAAAAACATAAAGAAAATTGGGTTGCCTCCCAACTAGCGCTATCGTTTAACGCCCCTAGCTAGGCATAAAAGCAAAGATAGATCTAAGTAGTGCCATCTTTGACACTTGGAGAGGAAAAAGAGGATTTCCTTTCTATGGAAATCATTCTTCTATTTAGGGTAAGCACATGGCTATTAATGGATGAAGTAAGATTAAGCACGTTACGGAAGTTTGCCTCTAAACTAGACTTCATCTCTTTGATAATTTCATTTTGATAAAAGCATAAGAGAGTAGTTGATTCAACCTTATCATTCATAGGGTGCCCAAATATGGTTTTCATTTTTTCATAAGTATCTATAGCATCCCCTTCAAGAAAACCTTCTTCAAAAATAGAATCTTAAACTTGTTTAAAAGGAGCGGGCAAGCCAACATAGAAACTTTTTAAGTAAACTTCAATTTGATATTGTGGCACATAGCTAGCCCGAATCCTTAATAACCTATCCCAAGCATCTTTTAAAGACTCATCAAGTAAATAGCGAAAAATTCCAGAGTCATCCTCATCAAAATTATTCAAGCTCTCATTGTGACCCCGGTGGGTCTTTCTATAGCATCATTATTTATGAGCTTAGAGAGGATAGAAGGGTTATCCAAGGCACCAGAACCTAGGAAAGAGCCCTTAGTTCTTTTTGATTCGGCCATGGCAACGGGAAGGCAAACGGAAAAAGGAGAAGAAGATTGGGAAAGAGAGGGCAAATAAAATGGCAAGGGTGAAGTGGGGGAGAGGAAAACAAGAGGCAAATGGCAAATAATGTAAATGCAAGGGAGATGGGTTTGTGATGGGTACTTGGTATGTCTTGACTTGAGCGAAGACCTCCCCGGCAACGGCGCCAAAAATCCTTCTTGCTACGTCTTGAGCTTGAGTTGGTTTTCCTCAAAGAGGAGAGGGTGATGCAGCAATAGTAGCGTAAGTATTTCCCTCAGTTTTTGAGAACCAAGGTATCAATCCAGTAGGAGGATCCTCAAAAGTCCCACGCACCTACAAAAACAAACAAAGAACTCGCAACCAACGCAATAAAGGGGTTGTCAATCCCTTCACGGCCACTTGCGAAAGTGAGATCTACTAGAGATAATAAGATAAAATAAATATATTTTTGGTATTTTATAATATAGATGCAAAAAGTAAAGATTCAAATAAAAGAAAATTGGAAGCAAATATGATAAGATATAGACCCGGGGGCCATAGGTTTCACTAGAGGCTTCTCTCAAGATAGCATAAGTATTACGGTGGGTGAACAAATTACTGTCGAGCAATTGATAGAAAAGCGAATAATTATGAGATTATCTAGGCATGATCATGTATATAGGCATCACGTCCGCAACAAGTAGACCGACTCCTGCCTGCATCTACTACTATTACTCCACACATCGACCAACTCCTGCCTGCATCTAGAGTATTAAGTTCATAAGAACAGAGTAACGCATTAAGCAAGATGACATGATGTAGAGGGATAAACTCAAGCAATATGATATAAACCCCATCTTGTTATCCTCGATGGCAACAATACAATACGTGCCTTGCAAACCCTTTCTGTCACTGGGTAAGGACACCGCAAGATTGAACCCAAAGCTAAGCACTTCTCCCATGGCAAGAAAGATCAATCTAGTAGGCCAAACCAAACTGATAATTCGAAGAGACTTGCAAAGATAACTCAATCATACATAAAAGAATTTAGAGAAGATTCAAATATTATTCATAGATAAACTTGATCATAAACCCACAATTCATCGGTTCTTGACAAACACACCGCAAAAAGAGTTTACATCGAATAGATCTCCACAAGAGAGGGGGAGAACATTGTATTGAGATCCGAAAAGAGAGAAGAAGCCATCTAGCTACTAACTATGGACCCGTAGGTCTGTGGTAAACTACTCACAACTCATCAAAGGGGCAAGGATGTTGACGTAGAAGCCCTCCGTGGTCGATTCCCCCTCCGACGGAGCGCCGGCGAAGGCTCCAAGATGGGATCTTGCGGATACAGAAGGTTACGGTGGTGGAAATTGTGTTTCGTCTGCTCCCTGGATGTTTTTGGGGTACGTAGGCTTATATAGGAGGAAGAAGTACGTCGGTGGACGCCCGAGGGGCCCACGAGACAGGGGGGCGCGCCCTATAGGGGGAGGGGGGCGCCCTCCTATCTCGTGGAGGCCTCGGCTACTTCTTGACTTGCACTCCAAGTCCTCTAGATCACGTTCGTTCCAAAAATCACGCTCCCAAAGGTTTCATTCCGTTTGGACTCCGTTTGATATTCTTTTTCTTCGAAATACTGAAATAGGCAAAAAAACAGCAATACGGGCTGGGCCTCCGGTTAGTAGGTTAGTCCCAAAAATGATATAAATGTGTAAAATAAAGCCCATAAACATCCAAAAGGGGTAATATAATAGCATGGAACAATAAAAAATTATAGATACATTGGAGACGTATCACCTTCCTCTTCAAAGACCCGCCAGGCGTAGGCGCCGCTCTCTTATAAGATGCCTTTGGTGCGACGTGATGCGCCGAGCGCCTCCCCTTCGGAGCACGAGATAGTGCGGTGGGTGAGGCATAATGAGGAAGATCTTTCGGAGGAGATGTCTCCTGGCTACTTACATGTGAGGCAAGAAGGAGGCCAGGATAATTGGCCACGATGGCCACTTCTGTGCCATAATAGCTCGCCTGGTAGAAGACTCCCTCTTGGAGTTCTACAAATATGTCCAGATCATCTTCAAATCCGGGATCGAGGCCTCGATTATGGTCCTCCGGCTGTGGAGCGGGGCTATAGATCCTCGCGATAGCCTTCCGCCATTCCTGTTAAAAATGTACGGGTATATGTCAATTAAACATGACTCGAGTAAAGGATTGAGTAATGAGGTGGGATTAAAACTCACCCAGCTAGCGGGATTGTACATGGAGAATCCCTCTTGGCGCTTAAGGCGAGTGAACTCCTCTTTCTCCCCTTTATACATATCGGCCAATATTGTGGCCAGGGCGGCAGGAGTGTCCGGACCTTTCCGTCCGTAGTGTGAGGCGTCATCTTCCCCATTGTAGTGCCACATAGGGAGCCCTCTGAATTGGAGTGGCTGAACACCCCGCACTATGGAAATTGCCATTACCTCGATTATTGATAATCCGGACTGGGCGAGTGTCCTTATCTTGCCCATTAATTGTGGGACTTCTGCACTATCCTCCTCCTCGAGGCTCCGAGGATGCCAGCTGTGGCGTTTCCTCAATGGAGCGCTGGAAAATTCGGGAAGGCCCATTCAGACTGGGTCGGGAGAGCGACATCTTCAATATAAAACCACTCTGAGGGCCACTCTTCGGATGCCTTCTTCGGCGTGCCGGATAGGTATCCGGTCCCTGCTATGCGCCATACCTCGACGCCACCCACCTCGAATACGGATCCCTTTTGGGTGCGAGGGACGAGGCAGAAAAGTTTCCTCCATAGATCAAAGTGGGCCTCGCAGCCCAGGAATAGCTTGCAAAGAGCGACGAAACCCGTGATATGCAAGATGGAGGCTAGAGTGAAGTTGTGCAGTTGGAGGCCGTAGTACTCCAGGAGGCCTCAGAGGAAAGGGTGGATTGAAACCTGACACCTCTTATTAAGAAGGATATGAAGCACACTCGCTCCCCCTGGTCGGATTTGGGAAATTTTCCGCCAGGGCTTTGCTTGTAAAAGAGGTTAATCCTGCCTGAAAGGGGACTAGATCCGCGGGGGGAAGGAATCCCCTGCGTTTGAAGCTTACTCAGCTGGTCATGGGATACTGAAAATTTCTCCCAATTGCCTTTTTCGGAGCCATGGGGGCGGGAGGAAGAACTGGGAACGCTAGCCATGCTGGAATGGTTTCTCCTAGCAAGCTCTAAGGATTTTTCGCCTGGTTTGAGATGGCATCTGAGATCCAATCCACTTAAATATACGCCTTTCTTACATGGCCAGGGTGTTATGTGCAAGAATACTCTGACCTTTCGTGTTCGCTCGACACGTGGAAGCCGAAGCAATGGAGGCGCAGAAGCCAATGGGTATGACATTAAATGGAAAGCCGAGTATAATTCTTCGGGTCAGACGCTTTGAAGTATTCGGAGGAAGAACTCGCCTTGTAATGCCGAAGACTATCAGCGCGTCGGACACATCATCATTGAGGTCTGGTTCGGGGGATACTGAGGGAGTCCTGGATTAAGGGGTCCTCGGGCATCTGGCCTATGTGACGTGGGCTGGACTAATGGGCCACGAAGATAGAAGACAGAAGACTTCCTCCCCGTGTCCGGATGGGCCTATCCTTTGTGTGGAAGGTAAGCTTAGCATTCGGATATGAAGATTCCTTCCTGTGACACTCCAAAAATTTTTATTCTGTTTTTATCAAAAACTTTGTGGTTTTGAGGAGAGACTTTTTTTTTTAATTTTTTCTTTTTCAGAAAAACCTTCCTCTTAAAAACCTCCTTTTGCCTTGGCAAGGATTTTATTTCTTTCAAACTTTGGTGGTTGATCTTTTGCAAACTTCTTCTCTGTTAGTTCCCTCTAAAAATTTATTTATTTTTTTGGGAGTTTTAATTTGTTTTATTTTTAAGTGAAGCTCTATGAAAATTTGGGATTTTCTTATCTTTGAAGCCACCCTTGGCTTTGTATTTTTGCCCATGAGATAAAACCCCTCCAAAACCTCCCCTCCCCCTTGTGATCAACCTAAGTTTTCTGTCCCAACTAATCCAAACTGGTTTTGGATTTTATTCTAATTATTTTTCCCCCTCAAATCAATTCTGAAAATTATTTGGAGCCTGAGGGATTTTCAAAGCAAGTACACTTTTTCATTTGAGTTTTGACCTCAAACCAATTCTCCTGGATTGTCCTTTGAACCCACAGCCCAGAACCATCTTGATCCACTCCTCCTCTTTTCAAATTTTTCAAAATACAGTCTCTGCAAGTTTGGACCAGATTTGCCAAATTTGGTGAAATTCATATCCACACTGCTCCAAAAATTCCACCAAAAATCATGCAGCCTACTTGAGCAAGGAGAAGCCACTCCACCAAAAATCAGCTCAAGGAAAAATCACCAGAGGCCAATTTCATTCGGTCGAACACCTTGTGGGCACTGTTACGGTTCAAAGTTCAGAAAATTCAGTTTCAGTGTCATCTTCCGTCCGTCAGTTTCAGTCACGCGGCCACAGTGCCCTTGGCACGTTCCTCGCCGCCTCTTCCTCTTGTCCGAAGCTTCACACGCGTGCGTGGAGCCTTCCTGGCGTCGGTAGCGCGCTGGCCCGCCCTCGCCGGCGTCTTCTGCGGCGTCGGGACCTCCCGTGGCGGCCGACAGGAGGCACACCACGGCAGAATGCCGTTCCGCGCCGCCCATCGCTCCCTGGCTCTCCGCGTGGCCTCATGCACGCCAGCGCACGCCCGTAGCACAGCCACCGTGGCTGGCAAGCACGGAACGCGCTCTCCGCCGCCGACGGGCCCGCGCCATCCCCGTTCCGTCGAGCTCGCCCTTAACACCCAAACCTCGGCCAGTTTAACACCAAAACGGACCCATTGAACCTCCGTGATGACGCTCGACCCCCTAACCACCCCGACCGAGCACTGCGCCACCGTAATCACTCGCCGGTGATCCTCGTTCACGGCAACCGCCTCGGACCGCCTATATAAAGGGGTCCCGAGCTCACTCTCGTGCACGTAGCACCTCCACTACTCACCAACACCCCGCCAGGCCACTAGGGGGACCTCGAGGAGGTCTCCTCCCCCAGCTCCGGCCGCCTCGCCCCGCCTCAGCCTCCAGCCTGATTCGTTCTGGTGAGGCCATCTCTGGCGCTCAAACCCCGTTCGTTACCCTCTCTAGCTGCCAGGAGCATAACCCCCTCTTCAATTTAACCTTTGCAGCCCTCTCCGACGAGCCCCTCGACCACCCGAGCCGCCGTCCGCCGGAGCAGAGCTCGCCGTCGATGTGGTGCTCGCCGACCGACTCCACCACCATCAACTGACGCGGAAGGGTGCCCTGAGCATGGAGGTACTCTCTGATCTCTCTGCCTCGCCGTGGATCGCCGCCTGCGACCACCGCGGCTCTCGGGCGCCGGCGAACTCTGCCGCCCCGTTTGAACATTTGAACCTGACGGGTGGGACCCCACCGTCAGCCTCTCCGCTCTCTCTTTCGAATCGTTTTCTGGAAGCGCCTTCGGGCAGAATGCGTTTTCTCTTTGGGCTGGCATAGTCGCTACCGAAGCGTTTTCTGTTTTTATAAACTAGCCCCTGGAAATCTTCTGTTTCATTACAGATAAGTCCCTGGACAAAAACCCTTATAACTTTTAATCAGAAAAGTATTTTTGATTGATTCTTTTTTCTGTTCTCTTTAAAATTTTGTCTAGTTTTTTTATCAGATTTATTTGAAAAATATTTGGTTTACCTTCTGTGCACTCCTTGGTATTTACGTTAGCGCATATATTTTCTTTAAACCGTAGATACCGAAGGAGGTGACGGAGCCGCGAACTTCACCGAGCTAGTCTCCGACTACTCTGAACCAGGCAAGCATGTTTGAACTTTTGATATGATGAGTGTCTTGGCATGTTTTGCATTTAGTTAGTTTCATGGCATGTTGGTGAGCATACCGATGAACGTTATTTTATGTGATAATGAGGTAAGTGAGTTCGTTGATCCATACGTGGGTGAATGTGAATATGAATGGCCATGTGTTGGCATGAGGATGGGTACGATGGCAGTGTTGTAGCATGCCAGTCTTACGCCAGACTAAGTGACTTCAGTGTCAAACCATATCGGTCCAGTACCTATCATTTCCTTCCTTGTACTACCACATGTTTTCCGCAAGGAATATGGTTTAGTAAGTTGCAAACCGCTTTCATGGTACACACCAAAGAGGAGAGGCCGTGATGATGGTTCCATGGCCCTGGATTAAGCCAGTCATCCGGTCAGGGGGCATGGGTGTTTCCGGTTGGGACCGAGAGGGGGGCACCCCTTAGAGTGCGCGTATATAAATTTGATCCCATGCTATTCGAGATTGTGATCTCCCCGTCTCAAAAGTTTTTCTTGGGCGATGACTAGGGTGATTCCTAGCATCGAGAGGTAGGATGGGTGTGTACCGGTTAGCTGTGTTTTCTTCCGAAATACCGTAAACGGAACTAGTCCTTCGTGACTACGGAAATCCGTTGGCTGTGGGAAAAATTTTGTACAAACTCTGCAGAGTCATATATTCCTCCAAATCATCTATTCCATGTCAAGTTTCGTTCCATCTTATCCTAATCAATTGTCAGCTTTGATGACAGAGACTCCGGTGAATCGCATGAGTGCTAAGTCCGGTTGAATGATTATCCCTGTGGATGGACTAACCCGTTTATTCTCATGGATTGAATGTTTATTATGAGTGTTATTTACTGGTGAATTTAAAGCCCTTTCTGCGATGTCGCTCAGACGTCCGACTGTGGCATTTCTTTTAAAGCCCTTTCTGCGATGTCGCTCAGACGTCCGACCGTGGCATTTCTTTTAAAGCCCTTAATGTGGCGTCGCTTAGACACCCGACTGTGGTATTTCTTTTAAAGCCCTTTATGTGGCGTCGCTTAGACACCCGACTGTGGTATTTATTTTAAAGCCCTTTATGTGGCGTCGCTCAGACGCCCGACTGTGGTATTTCTTTTAAAGCCCTTTATGTGGTGTCGCTAAGATGCCCGACTGTGGCATCATTTCCTTATTTTATTTGTTCACCTTTCGAGGCGTCGCTTCAGACACCCGATCGGTCTTTATTTATGCTCTGTGGGATTTCAGGCGGACTACCGCCGTTTCCCTTTTTACTTACCCCGTTATGCCAATTTTTTCATTTATTGTGCATTAAGGAATTAATCATGTTGCATCCATGCACGCATTTGTTATATCTTACGTCCGAACTGTCTTGCGAGTACTTTCAAAGTACTCACTGGCTTGTTGAATTGGCCAGATGCTGACGAAGGCGATCTCATGGATGAAGAGTTCGATAGCGAGTCCGACACTTAGAGGAGTCCCAGTCAGTCTCGTGCGACCCTGGATTTGGTCACTGTTTTATATCCGCTTCCGCTACCAAATAAATTTATCGAGCCTCACCTCGACGTTCGATGAAATGATATTCTTAGAGTCTTGTATTTCCCTTCCCGCTATGTTTTTCCACCACCAACCTATCCATGAGTCAGTAGTATGTCTCCACACCACTGTGTCCTGTCCGCCATTATGTATGATTATTGGCGTGCTTGTAATAATTTGGTCGAGCGACCGCAGTTCAACCCTGTAATATATTTTATGCTACTGGCTTATTGTATCAAGAAATTGTCTACCAGTGAGGAGGATTTCTCTCATACTGGACTCAAAAGACTGGTTTATCAATAAATATTTTATTGGAAAACCGGTCGTGACAAGCTTGGTACCAGAGCCAGGCTGACTGTAGGAAGCCACTAGGTGCAATCGCTAATTAGTTATCAGCATGACAGAGCTATTTTATGTTTTTGCAATTGTAGTCATTTTCTGTCAGTCAGCATAAATTTATGATCTGACCCTGCAGAATTTTTGCCTACTTTTGTAGATGGCCGACAACAGCTGCGAGTCTCAGACCTTCGCCAACGTGCCCGATGGGTTCGTCAAGCTTCTTTCTTTCATCGTTCAGGTCGCGATGGGGCCATCCGTGCGCCCAGTCTTCACACTCTGCCAGCACCGAGTCAACGACAGTCTGACCATGCACCAGGCCGCGGTGCAATTCAGGGGAGGGCGTGGTGAGTTACGTCGCTTCCGATTCGTGGGAAGAGCCATGCCTACGGAGAGGCATGCTATGCAGATGGCAGCCCGCGAGGCGATAGCTCGTCTCAGGGATGTCCTTCCCGTGATGAAGACTCGTCGTTACCGTTATCTTCCGTGCCATGTGCCTTACACCTGTCACTACGCATACTCCTGCCCCAGAGGAGAACGAGACGAGGCTTTTGAGATGCTCATTGAGTATCTCCGGGCCCTGGAGGCAGCCTTCGACAACCTGGTGGACGACTTCATAGCTACCCGCATGGACTCAGTCCATGGCTGTGCTGCCAACAGGAGGGAGCTCCTACCCATCGCTCAGCCACCGACTTTTGTCTCGTCATCAGCATCTTTTATGCCTACTCGTCGCCTGCCTTCTACCAAAGAATTTAACCAAGTCATTGCACCCACTCCAGCGCGCACTACACCAACCTTTGCGCCCACTCCTGTACGTGTTGCTCCGCCCCTGGCAACCGCTCCGTCCGCTCTGCGCAACACTACACGTATGGAGCCCATTAGCGAGGAGGAAGTCGAGTCTCCAACCTCGCTACGCCTCGCCCTCGGCAGGGCAAAGGAGGTCGTCAACATCTCTGCCTGAGTACGCTTAGCTGCCATGTATTGTACCACTTTGTAAGATATGTGCATAGGTTGTGAGAAGTAGCCTGTTTGCGCATCATGTAGGATCTAGAGAAGTGTACTAGCCTTAATAACATGTCAGGATTATGTACGCATATCCTGAGTGATGTACTGTATAATTACCGCCCGCGTGTAAGATATGTATTGAGCAGTCCTTCTCCGTGCGCAAGTCGATTTGTTTTTCTTAAGTAAGCTTGGGTATTTAATTATATCTGCCAGCTTTATGCATTTATGGGTTTATTTTTGCGACTCTTTCCGCTTTTCTTAAGAGTTTTACAAAAATATTTTTTCCCAGAGTGAAAAATGTCTCGTCCTTGGACACGTTCCATGCCAACTCCACCAGAGGAAATTCATGATACTCAACCCAACAATGAGTTCACTCAGGGACAGTCAAGCCAACAAGGCAGTGAATCGGCACTTTCACAAATGTGCCGCCTTTATGAACAGAGTCAGCAACAACATCGCGAGATGATGAACCAAGTCATCAACATGGGGAATCATCATGGACAGTATCAGCAACATTCCAAGTTATCTGAGCTACAGAAGACACGTCCTCAAACATTTTCTCACACTGACAAGCCTCTTGAAGCCGAGGACTGGCTTCGAGATATGGAGAGGAAATTAATTATTGCAAAGTGTTCAGATCTCGAGAAAGTACTATATGCTCCACACTATCTCACAGGAGCAGCCGCATCGTGGTGGGAGAATTTTCTGCACATGCATCCCAATGAAAATGACATAACCTGGGATGATTTCAAGGAAGGTCCATGGTGCACATATTCCTAAGAGTATTATGAAAATCAAGAAGAGAGAATTCGATGACCTCAAACAAAGGAACATGACAGTGTCAGATTACAACAGTCAATTTACCCTATTATCCCTCTACGCCAATGAGGAGCGTATGACTGAAATCAAGAAGATGGAGAAATTCCTTGACGGTCTGGCGCCCGCGCTTAAATGCCAACTGGTCGTGCACACTTTTCCTGATTTTAAAACGCTGGTGGACAAGGCCATTACTCTGGAAAATGAGAGACGCAGTCTGGAAGATATCCGCAAGCGAAAAAGGGACCAGACTAATCACACTCGCAATCACCGAAGCAAGATAGATTTTAAAAAGGGTGGGACACCCAAATTCTCATCCAATGTCTCACGCCCAATCAAGAATTTTCATGCAAGGGACAAGGAATTCACCTATCGCCCCGGCGTTACTTGTTACGCTTGTGGAGAAGAAGGGCATTATGCCAAACAGTGCCCCAAGCCAAGGAACTCAACCCCAAAGCCGAACAACGGCGGCAATAATTCAGCGCCCAAGCGAAACAATTTCAATCCCAACAATAACCACAGGAAGGGTCATCTGAACCACGTAACCAAAGAGGAGGCACAAAATGCTCCGGATATCGTACTCGGTACGTTTCCTGTCAACACAATACCTGCAATGGTTTTGTTTGATTCTGGAGCTTCTCACTCTTTCATCTCGAAAAGTTTTGCTTTGCAAAATAATTTTTCGATGCTTCCTTTGGAGAAATCCATAATAATCAAATCCCCCGGGATTCAGCAAGTTTCTCAGAATTACTGTCAGAATGTGGTCATTGAGTTTGAAGGATTGGAGTTTTACGCAAATCTTATTGTATTGGAAAATAAAGGACT
>NC_041383.1:176189448-176311721 GCF_002162155.2 Triticum dicoccoides
GTTTCTGAGCTAAACAAGGTTCCAGTAGTGTGTGAATTTCCAGATGTATTCCCTGAAGAGCTGCCAGGCATGCCACCAGACCGAGAAATAGAATTCCGCATTGAGCTAGCACCAGGAACCACCCCCATATACAAGAAACCATACAGAATGGCACCATCCGAGTTGATCGAATTGAAGAAGCAAATAAAGGAATTACTGGATAAAGGATACATTCGAGCCAGCTCCTCACCTTGGGGATCACCAATTTTATTTGCCAAGAAGAAGGATGGAACGCTGAGATTGTGTATCGACTATCGAGCACTTAACATGGTCACAGTCAAAAACAAATACCCGATGCCAAGGATAAACGATTTGTTTGATCAACTTGCTCAGGCCAAGGTATTCTCAAAAATTGACTTAAGGTCAGGATACCATCAATTGAAGGTACGAACGGAAGATATCCCCAAAACAGCCTTCACCTCCAGATACGGACTGTACGAGTTCACAGTGATGCCATTTGGATTAACTAACGCCCCGGCATATTTTGTTCACCTCATGAACAAAGTATTTATGAAGTTTATGGACAAATTCGTCGTAGTATTCATCGACGATATTCTGGTATACTCCAAAACACCAGAAGAGCACGCAGAACATCTCAGGATTGTACTAGGAGAGCTAAGGAAACACCAATTGTATGCCAAGTTCAGCAAGTGCGAATTTTGGCTAAGACAAGTAGGTTTCCTAGGCCACGTGCTGACTCAAGACGGTATAGCAGTGGACCCAGAGAAAGTCAAGGCTGTACTTGACTGGAAGTCACCAGCCAGCGTAACAGACATACGAAGTTTCTTGGGAATGGCAGGGTATTACCGCAGATTTGTTGAAGGATTTTCCACCATATCCAAGCCTATGACACAGTTACTCAAGAAAGATAAGAAGTTTGAGTGGACAGAAGCCTGCGAGAAAAGTTTCCAAGAGCTAAAGCGGAAATTAACAACAGCACCGGTATTAATTGTACCCGATATACACAAGAATTTTGAAGTATTTTGTGACGCATCCAGAAAGGGTCTTGGATGCGTGTTGATGCAAGAAGGCAAGGTTGTCGCCTACGCTTCAAGGCAACTTCGCAAACACGAGGAAAATTATCCCACTCATGATTTAGAAATGGCAGCAGTTATTCATGCACTCAAGGAATGGAGGCATTTCCTACTTGGGAATCGATGTGAGATATATACGGATCACAAAAGCCTCAAATACATTTTTACGCAGCCAGAACTAAATTTACGGCAACGCCGCTGGTTGGAATTGGTAAAGGATTATGATGTTGGTATCCATTACCATCCAGGGAAAGCAAACGTAGTGGCCGATGCCCTGAGTCGGAACCCCAGCTCCGACGGGAACTATCTGCACAGCTTGAGGCCCGAATTCCATCAAGAATTTGTCAAGCTCAACTTGATAATGGTAGCAGAAGGCACCATATCAAACTTGGAAATACAACCACACCTTGTGGAGAAAATTAAAGAGGCTCAGTCCGGTCACCCCAGCATTGAAGGAATTAAAAGGAGGTTGAGTATGGGCAAGGCCTCGGAATTCGTCATAGACAATGAAGGAATATTATGGTACGGAGAAAGGCTATGCGTGCCAAACATAGAAGACCTTAAACAACAAGTTTTAACTGAAGCACACACCACTCCATATTCGATCCACCCTGGAGGAACCAAAATGTATAAGGATATTCAGGAAATATTTTGGTGGCACGGTATGAAGAGGGACATAGCCGCCTTCATTGCATGTTGCGACTCATGTCAATGCATAAAAGCTGAACATCAGAGACCAGCCGGACTACTGCAACCTAACAAAATACCTGAGTGGAAATGGGATGAAATAGGGATGGATTTTATTGTCGGATTACCTTGGTCACGACATGGGAATGATTCCATATGGGTCATCACTATAGGTTGACCAAAGTGGCACACTTTATTCCAGTGAAGACAACCTACACCACTCAGAGGCTTGTCAGGATTTATCTTTCCCGCATAGTCTGTCTGCACGGTGTCCCGAAGACTATAATTTCCGACAAAGGCACTCAGTTCGTCTCAAGATTTTGGGAGCATTTACAACAGGCTCTGGGAACCCAACTAGCCTTCAGTACCGCATACCATCCACAGACTGATGGACAAATAGAACGCGTAAACCAGGTTTTAGAAGACATGCTGAGAGCATGTGTCCTCACCTATGGAACCAGTTGGGAGGACAGCCTGCCATATGCCGAGTTCGCATACAACAACAGTTACCAGGCCAGCCTGCAAATGGCTCCTTTCGAAGCCCTATACGGAAGGAGATGTCGTACCCCGTTAAATTGGTCAGAGACCGGAGACAGCCGCATCTTCGGACCAGATATGCTCAGAGAAGCCGAGGAAAAAGTCAAGCTAATCAGGGACCGACTTGAGACCGCTCAAAGTCGACAGAAAAGTTATTATGATCAGAAACATCGTAGGGTCAGCTTCGAACCCGGTGAATTCGTATACTTGAGAGTATCCCCGATGAGAGGATTGCAACGGTTTAAGATTAAAGGAAAATTGGCACCAAGATTCATTGGACCATTTTGCATAGTGGCACGAAGAGGCACTGTAGCCTACCAGCTAGACTTACCCGAAGACTTGTCCGACATTCACGACGTGTTCCACGTCTCTCAATTAAGGAAGTGCGTGAGCAACCCAGAGAAACAAGTATCCCATGAGAACATTGATGTACAGCCAGACCTCACTTATCGAGAACGTCCCATAAGAATATTAGAGGAGTCTGAAAGGAGGACCCGACAGAAAACCATCAAGTTTTTCAAAGTCCAGTGGAGCAATCACACCGACAGTGAAGCAACTTGGGAAAGCGAGGATTTTCTTCGGACAGAGCATCCACACTTATTTAAGGATCAGCTGAAATCTCGGGGACGAGATTTTTCCTAAGGGGGTAGGTGTTGTGACACTCCAAAATTTTTTATTTTGTTTTTATCAAAAACTTTGTGGTTTTGAGGAGAGACTTTTTTTAAAAAAATTTCTTTTTCAGAAAAACCTTCCTCTTAAAAACCTCCTTTTGCCTTGGCAAGGATTTTATTTCTTTCAAACTTTGGTGGTTGATCTTTTGCAAACTTCTTCTCTGTTAGTTCCCTCTAAAAATTTATTTATTTTTTTGGGAGTTTTAATTTGTTTTATTTTTAAGTGAAGCTCTATGAAAATTTGGGATTTTCTTATCTTTGAAGCCACCCTTGGCTTTGTATTTTTGCCCATGAGATAAAACCCCTCCAAAACCTCCCCTCCCCCTTATGATCAACCTAAATTTTCTGTCCCAACTAATCCAAACTGGTTTTGGATTTTATTCTAATTATTTTTCCCCCTCAAATCAATTCTGAAAATTATTTGGAGCCTGAGGGATTTTCAAAGCAAGTACACTTTTTCATTTGAGTTTTGACCTCAAACCAATTCTCCTGGATTGTCCTTTGAACCCACAGCCTAGAACCATCTTGATCCACTCCTCCTCTTTTCAAAATTTTCAAAATACAGTCTCTGCAAGTTTGGACCAGATTTGCCAAATTTGGTGAAATTCATATCCACACTGCTCCAAAAATTCCACCAAAAATCATGCAGCCTACTTGAGCAAGGAGAAGCCACTCCACCAAAAATCAGCTCAAGGAAAAATCACCAGAGGCCAATTTCATTCGGTCGAACACCTTGTGGGCACTGTTACGGTTCAAAGTTCAGAAAATTCAGTTTCAGTGTCATCTTCCGTCCGTCAGTTTCAGTCACGCGGCCACAGTGCCCTTGGAACGTTCCTCGCCGCCTCTTCCTCTTGTCCGAAGCTTCACACGCGTGCGTGGAGCCTTCCTGGCGTCGGTAGCGCGCTGGCCCGCCCTCGCCGGCGTCTTCTGCGGCGTCGGGACCTCCCGTGGCGGCCGACAGGAGGCACACCACAGTAGAACGCCGTTCCGCACCGCCCATCGCTCCCTGGCTCTCCGCGTGGCCTCATGCACGCCAGCGCACGCCCGTAGCACAGCCACCGTGGCCGGCAAGCACGGAACGCGCTCTCCGCCGCCGACGGGCCCGCGCCATCCCTGTTCCGTCGAGCTCGCCCTTAACACCCAAACCTCGGCCAGTTTAACACCAAAACGGACCCATTGAACCTCCGTGATGACGCTCGACCCCCTAACCACCCCGACCGAGCACTGCGCCACCGTAATCACTCGCCGGTGATCCTCGTTCACGGCAACCGCCTCGGACCGCCTATATAAAGGGGTCCCGAGCTCACTCTCGTGCACGCAGCACCTCCACTACTCACCAACACCCCGCCAGGCCACTAGGGGGACCTTGAGGAGGTCTCCTCCCCCAGCTCCGGCCGCCTCGCCCCGCCTCGGCCTCCAGCCCGATTCGTTCTGGTGAGGCCATCTCCGGTGCTCAAACCCCGTTCGTTACCCTCTCTAGCTGCCAGGAGCATAATCCCCTCTTCAATTTAACCTTTGCAGCCCTCTCCGACGAGCCCCTCGACCACCCGAGCCACCGTCCGCCGGAGCAGAGCTCGCCGTCGACGTGGTGCTCACCGACCGACTCCACCACCATCAACTGACGCGGAAGGGTGCCCTGAGCACGGAGGTACTCTCTGATCTCTCTGCCTCGCCGTGGATCGCCGCCGGCGACCACCGCGGCTCTCGGGCGCCGGCGAACTCTGCCGCCCCGTTTGAACATTTGAACCTGACGGGTGGGACCCCACCGTCAGCCTCTCCACTCTCTCTTTCGAATCGTTTTCTGGAAGCGCCTTCGGGCAGAATGCGTTTTCTCTTTGGGCTGGCGTAGTCGCTACCGAAGCGTTTTCTGTTTTTATAAACTAGCCCCTGGAAATCTTCTGTTTCATTACAGATAAGTCCCTGGACAAAAACCCTTATAACTTTTAATCAGAAAAGTATTTTTGATTGATTCTTTTTCTGTTCTCTTTAAAATTTTGTCTAGTTTTCTTATCAGATTTATTTGAAAAATATTTGGTTTACCTTCTGTGCACTCCTTGGTATTTACATTAGCGCATATATTTTCTTTAAACCGTAGATACCGAAGGAGGTGACGGAGCCGCGAACTTCACCGAGCTAGGCTCCGACTACTCTGAACCAGGCAAGCATGTTTGAACTTTTGATATGATGAGTGTCTTGGCATGTTTTGCATTTAGTTAGTTTCGTGGCATGTTGGTGAGCATACCGATGAACGTTATTTTATGTGATAATGAGGTAAGTGAGTTCGATGATCCATACGTGGGTGAATGTGAATGTGAATGGCCATGTGTTGGCATGAGGATGGGTACGATGGCAGTGTTGTAGCATGCCAGTCTTACGCCAGACTAAGTGACTTCAGTGTCAAACCATATCGGTCCAGTACCTATCATTTCCTTCCTTGTACTACCACATGTTTTCCGCAAGGAATATGGTTTAGTAAGTTGCAAACCGCTTTCATGGTACACACCAAAGAGGAGAGGCCGTGATGATGGTTCCATGGCCCTGGATTAAGCCAGTCATCCGGTCAGGGGGCATGGGTGTTTCCGGTTGGGACCGAGAGGGGGGCATCCCTTAGAGCGCGCGTATATAAATTTGATCCCATGCTATTCGAGATTGTGATCTCCCCGTCTCAAAAGTTTTTCTTGGGCGATGACTAGGGTGATTCCTAGCATCGAGAGGTAGGATGGGTGTGTACCGGTTAGCTGTGTTTTCTTCCAAAATACCGTAAACGGAACTAGTCCTTCGTGACTACGGAAATCCGTTGGCTGTGGGAAAATTTTTGTACAAACTCTGCAGAGTCATATATTCCTCCAAATCATCTATTCCATGTCAAGTTTCGTTCCATCTTATCCTAATCAATTGTCAGCTTTGATGACAGAGACTCCGGTGAATCGCATGAGTGCTAAGTCCGGTTGAATGATTATCCCTGTGGATGGACTAACCCGTTTATTCTCATGGATTGAATGTTTATTATGAGTGTTATTTACTGGTGAATTTAAAGCCCTTTCTGTGATGTCGCTCAGACGTTCGACTGTGGCATTTCTTTTAAAGCCCTTTCTG
This sequence comes from Triticum dicoccoides, assembly GCF_002162155.2. Classification (NCBI taxonomy): domain Eukaryota; kingdom Viridiplantae; phylum Streptophyta; class Magnoliopsida; order Poales; family Poaceae; genus Triticum; species Triticum dicoccoides. The sequence continues at coordinate 176,195,513 of NC_041383.1, forward strand.
CGATGTCGCTCAGACGTCCGACCATGGCATTTCTTTTAAAGCCCTTAATGTGGCATCGCTTAGACACCCGACTGTGGTATTTCTTTTAAAGCCCTTTATGTGGCGTCGCTTAGACACCCGACTGTGGTATTTCTTTTAAAGCCCTTTATGTGGCGTCGCTCAGACGCCCGACTGTGGTATTTCTTTTAAAGCCCTTTATGTGGTGTCGCTAAGATGCCCGACTGTGGCATCATTTCCTTATTTTATTTGTTCACCTTTCGAGGCGTCGCTTCAGACACCCGATCGGTCTTTATTTATGCTCTGTGGGATTTCAGGCGGACTACCGCCGTTTCCCTTTTTACTTACCCCGTTATGCCAATTTTTTCATTTATTGTGCATTAAGGAATTAATCATGTTGCATCCATGCACGCATTTGTTATATCTTACGTCCGAACTGTCTTGCGAGTACTTTCAAAGTACTCACTGGCTTGTTGAATTGGCCAGATGCTGACGAAGGCGATCTCATGGATGAAGAGTTCGATAGCGAGTCCGACACTTAGAGGAGTCCCAGTCAGTCTCGTGCGACCCTGGATTTGGTCACTGTTTTATATCCGCTTCCGCTACCAAATAAATTTATCGAGCCTCACCTCGACGTTCGATGAAATGATATTCTTAGAGTCTTGTATTTCCTTTCCCGCTGTGTTTTTCCACCACCAACCTATCCATGAGTCAGTAGTATGTCTCCACACCACTGTGTCCTGTCCGCCATTATGTATGATTATTGGCGTGCTTGTAATAATTTGGTTGAGCGACCGCAGTTCAACCCTGTAATATATTTTATGCTACTGGCTTATTGTATCAAGAAATTGTCTACCAGTGAGGAGGATTTCTCTCATACTGGACTCAAAAGACTGGTTTATCAATAAATATTTTATTGGAAAACCGGTCGTGACACTTCCTCTGTAAACCGACTTTGTATAACCCTAGGCCCCTCCGGTGTTTATATAAACCGGAGGATTTAGTCCGTAGAGGCAATCACAATCATACAGGCTAGACATCTAGGGTTTAGCTATTATGATCTCGTGGTAGATCAACTCTTGTAATCCTCTTATTTATCAAGATCAATCAAGCAGGAAGTAGGGTATTGCCTCCATCATGAGTGTCAGGACCCCGACTCAATGCCACACCGATCTAGCATGTAACACCTCATATCACTTTGCGGCCTCACACATGGTATTCCCACGGGTGTCGCCTTACCAGGCCCGGGACCGTTTGCGCCTTTTGGCACACGTATATGATAGTGTCGCTAGCATCCATATGTCACGGAGCCCGGGCTGACATGGCTAGTCGTGAACCCAAAGTGGCACTAACTTACAGGGATAGGCATACATGACCCAGCAACGAACGTGTCGGTCATCAGCGACTGAATCCGGGCTGTAGCAACTGGGCTAGCAGGACTCCGGTAAACCGGGCTGTAGCAGGCTAACAGGACTCCGGTAGACACCGCGTGACATTTCCACGAAGGGACAGACACAGGAATGAAGAAGGACACATGCCGGCCAGCCTAAGTGTTTCGGAGCAGTAGCAAGCTACCAAGGCTCAGTGGAAGCACTAGGAGACATTTCCCGGTAAGAGAGGCTACCAAGGATAAACAACTAGATAGTCAGATCCCACACATACCAAGCATTTCAATAACATACACACAATATGCTCGGTATGTGCAAATACAACATGGCATCACAACATGACTCTAGAACTCAAGTATTTAATCAATAGGCTCCGAGGAGCGAGATATTACAAACATGGGTCTCTTGACCCAGCATTCAGAGCATACAAGTAAAAAAAACACGCGGAAGCTTTAACATGTCTGGGTACAGACATCTATAAATGAAAAAGGCTGAGAAGCCTGACTATCTACCAGATCCTGCCGAGGGCACAAGATCGTAGCTGAGGTAACAAGCTAAACGTCGAAGTCCACGCGGAACTACTAATGAGACTGAAGTCTCTCTGCAACAACATAAAATAGGCAAACGTGAGTACAAATGTACCCAGCAAGACTTACATCAGAAACTAACTACATATGCATCATTATCAACAAAGGGGGTGGTGGAGTTTAATTGCAGCAAGCCAGCTTTGACTCAGTGGCTAACCTAATCTATGACTGCAAGTAACTCTTTTGAGGTGGCGCACATGAGTCCACATATTCACCATATCAATACACCACTACGGATCCATTCCCGTCTCCCTACGAGAACGCCATCCATAGCACTCACGCTTATCTTGCGCATTTTAGAGTATCCACTTTCTCTTGTCTATGAACTGTACAGGCAACCCAGAAGTCCTTTACCGCGGACACGGCTATTCAAATAGATGATGTTAACCCTGCAGGGGTGTACTTCTTCACACACGCTCTCGCCACTTACCACCATGTACACGTCGTGTATCTTGGCAACCTTCAAGCGGAAGCCTGGCGAGGGAGTCGGCCACGACCTGACTAACCACACAAATCTCTAGTCCAGGTTTATCGCCTATTCGGGTTCCATCCGCAAGGAGATCCGGCCAGGATGTCACTCACGGCCCCAAACGATGTGTGCAGGCTTCCCAAGTCCACCATCCGGGTGCCACTTGGTACACCGGGCCACTGTGCCTAGTCTGTCCCAAGCCCACCTGTACCGGGTGCCACTTGGTAGACTACTAACACTACCTACAAACACCAGAAACTAGTTGCAACTCCTGGACAGAGATCAAGTTGATTAATAAGTCGAGAGAGCTTGGAGTGCCCGGAGCCCAATGTGTGGTAGTAACTGTTCATGGATCACAAACACAGAACTCAGTTCCTGAGGACGGTTTCAATGAGACAACCCACCATGTACTCCTACATGGCCTCTCACCGCTACCTTTACCAAATCGTGTTCACACACTTAGCTCACACACAATAGGATATATTCACACACCTCTAATTCATCCCCGATGAATCAGACCTGGCTCAACTCTAAGCAGTAGCAGGCATGATAAACAAGCATGAATGAGTAGGCACATCAGGGCTCAAACAACTCCTACTCATGCTAGTGGGTTTCATCTATTTACTGTGGCAATGACAGGTCATGCAGAGGATAAAGGGGTTCAGTTATCGCACCAAGTAACAGATGAATTGTTGTTGTCCTAATGCAGTAAAAGAGAGCAGGAGCGAGAGAGCAGGATTGTATCGGAATGAACAAGGGGTTTTTGCTTGCCTGGCACTTCTGAAGATAGTATAGTTCTTCATCGGTGTCATCGATCACATCGTCGGTACACGTCTATCAAGAGGGGACAAATACCGGCAAACAAGAACACAATCAATGCAATGCAACAATATGATGCATGATCATGACATGGCAATATGCTATGATTTGAGCTGATGCAACTAGAACCAGATTAAATGAAGTTGGTTTGAATCAAAGATTCAAATTCAAACTCCATATGTGATTTATTACATGCCATTTAATTGAATTGTCCTAAACAGTAGTCATAAGTTGTTCTAAAATGCATGAAAACAGTGTAGATGGATAGATTGGATTTTTCTGATCATTTTTCATATATAATTTATTTCATTTGAAGTTACGGTTGGATTTCTATGATTTTTAGAAGTTTTGGACATTTTCTGGAATTTCCTGAATAAGAATAAATCCAGAAAATTGCATTACTATGTCAGCACTGCGTCATGTTGACCTCAGCAGGTCAACAGACCCGGTTCAGGTCAAACCTGACTAGTGGGGTCCACTGGTCAGTGACCCAGGGCTGGTTAGTGTCACTGACAGGTGGGGTTGGGTCAACAGACACGTCAGCAGGTCAACTCTGACGTGTGGGCCGGTCAGCAGGTGACGTGGCAAGGTCAAGCTAATGGGTGGGGTCCAACCTGTTAAATTAATACTAAGTATTTTGTTAGCCGGTTAATTAACCTTGTGGGACCCACAGTTAGTGACACGGGGTTGTGATTAGTGCTTACTTAACCCACGCCACGTCAGCAAATGGCGTTCAGCCGCTGGTGACCACATCCCGTGGCGGTGGCTCGCCGGCGTTGCTCGGGACGGTGCTACAGAGCATTGTTTTTCTCGTGGTTTGCAGCTACAGCAAGCTGGGAGACTCGCGCATCTAGTGGTGGTGGCGGCAGCAGCTGGGATGGCCAGAGTTGACGGCGGCGAGCATTTCCGCGGCGGCTGGAGCTCGGGCAGCTGCGGGTTTGGCGTTGTGGTGTGCGGGAGGGGGAGCTGGTGTGTGTGTGGGCTCCTGGGGGCTTTTTGAGCACGGTGAGGCGCTCCGTTGTGAGCGTGCGCGGCTATGGCCACTGCTACGCCATGGCCGGCGGCGAGAGGCTTTCGGCCATGATGGGAAATGGAGCTAGGGGACGGGAATGGAGGGGGAGAGCACAGGAGAAGCAGCAGGGGCTCACAGCGGATCCATCCGAGGCGGAGGCGAGGTCGGGGGAGCGTCGGAGGCAGCGCAGGGTCACCGAAGATCTAGGCGACCGAAGGTTGAAGACGATGACTTGGACGGTGAAGCAGGGCCTCCGGCGTAGTGTAGCTCGGTGGAGAAGGTCGAGGAAGATGCAGCGGAGCTTCTGGACTGCTCGAGGGGACGAGGGAGAGGCGATGGCCGCGGTGGTGTTCGTCGTCGGCGGCGATAGTGCTCGGTGGTAGCGTGCGAGAGAGCCAGAGGAGGAGAGAGGGTGCAGCGAGTGAGGGAGAGGAGCGAGGGAACACGGGGCATCGTCGTGGCGTCGGTAGGAGGGGCCGGGGAAGCAGGAGGTGGCCGGGGCAGCGTTGGTGCTCGCCACACACCTGTTTGTCCTCCTGGCAGAGGAGGAAGAAGACAATGCTGCCCCTTTGGGCTGGGCTGCTACGGTGCTGGGCCAGGTGGGCTGCAGGTAAGTCCAGGTGAGTTGCTCTCTCTCTCTCTCTCTTTTATTTATGTTTTTCTATTTTTCTGCAACTTTGTGGCTTTTGTAAAAATACTTAGGTATTTTCAAAAATCACCTAACTGCACACTCCCACTGTTTAGAACATATCCAACATGGAACATATCAGTTTAGGATTATTTGGACATTATTTCTTATATAACAGAAATAATTCCAACCCAAATATATTATTGATTTAAATCAAAGGCCCAAATAAATTATTTCTGTGACTCCAAAAATATTGGTTTGAATTTCACCTCATGCCAATATTTTCACAGAATAACAGGAACATTTTCTTGGACTCATTTGATGCAATTTAAATGTTGGTTATTTTTAGGGGTTTTCTGAGGCTTTGAAAATTCCTCAATTGAAATTTCATTTGAATTTAAACATGATGCACACATGGAAGCTGGCATAGGTCAGACCAGAATTAGGGATGTGACAACTCACCCCCACTAAACAAGAATCTCGACCCGAGATTCAAGACGTGAGGTAAGAAGACAGAGGGACACGAGCTAATAACATGATTTCCAAGATCCAACTGTCCTTCTCGAAGATGTTGATTCATTGATTCAAATGGATCTTGACATCTTTGCTTGCGAGGTCTTCATCCAACATGATGACAACAGAAAGAGACTATAGAAAACGATCTCCTCGAAGATCGAGCAACTCAGGATCAACTCATGGGATGAGACATAGCGACATCTCTCAAGGTGAGACACGAGGCATACATCCAGAGGGATGGAGTGAAATAGATGACAAAGGTTCACTAGGTAGACAACAATTCCACACGTAAGAGGGTGGTGAATAGTTGTCAACGTAGCAAGGATTTGAGTTGCCATTATACCATAACGAGATACCTTAGAGGAGGGCGACTCGTAGAAGTATCCCCTTAAGTGGCAAAAAGAATTACCTTTGATTCAGAGATCATTGAAACTCTTTATACCAACCTAAGGCAATTCTCGAGCGACCATTTGGAGGGGTTCGGTAGAATGGCATACCCGGATTAGAATGGATGATGTGGATTACCTTGTTGAAAACAACACAAGGGATGATTTTAGTAACTAGGAAGAATCTCAACAGTAGAGAGTGAGTCCACTGTTTGAAAGTTATAGCATAACCGAGGAAACTGAGAGCAATCCCAGTTAGTGCCGATGATAACACCTAGCGCTTGTGCGTGCTCTCAAGAACTTGAGCATTTCCATATTCATCAAGGTTTTACCAATGTCCGTGCCAAGGATCCTGGCGACACCACATACTACCATGATGAATAATGGTGGAGGATGCAGATGCAAAGGAAGATAACACCTTCTCAGATTTCACCTTAGCGAGGCCAAGGAAACAAAATTTGGATGATCGACCGAGAGACATTTAGCACGGTCGGACTTTCGGAGCTCAAAAATCCATAAGGAACAACTACTGGAGTAAATCCTACGAAATCCTTATGGGGAGGTGGCCAACTTCCTCAATCAAGATTCTACAATAATAGGTCTTCCGGCTAGGTGTGTTGGCCACGACGTCCACTTTACCGGGTTACAGAGAGACCATTATTATAGTTCTTGGGAAACGTTCCAACCATCATATCTGCCTGAGATTCAGATCTGGTTGGGGTCAGGACATTCCAGACTCATCAAGTCTAGGAAAAAAATGAAAGTTTGCAACACAAACCGACGAGATAACGTTGTGAGATTCTCGGGAAAGGACTGCGGTAGCAAGCTCCAAAACATGAGCTGATTCTGCTACACACATGTGAACACGTTGTCCCAGACAAGTATGACCACATGGTAGTCTTACAACAAAACACTACCGAGTTCTGGTTGGGAGCCATCATCGAGGATATCAGAGACTTGTGCATGATCTAGAATTAACACAACCAATTCCTTTTCCTTGAGCAAATAAATCAGTGGCTTGGGGTGCTATGGTATACATATGGAGTGGAGGTAATTAATCTACCAAACCATAGTATACTTTGCACATGCATGACTGACTCGGGATGATTCCAAAGGAACAAAACAATCTTTCTCAGATCCACGGCGACAACTTACACCAAGTGCACGTGAATTAGAGGAGGTCACTTCTTTCGCCAAAACATATTTTTCATAAACGGGACATGAAGATAATGCTTACAAAAGTTTCCAACACTAGCTGAATGTTCAACATGAATCATGGAGGAGACAAAATGCTGCTGATGGGCTCAACAGCAACTCATCGGAATTTCCATATCACTGGACTCCCACCATTATGTGAACACGGTGATAGCATTAGTCAGACCAAAAGATGTAATGGTGTATGCTCGAGGGATCAACCACGAGTAAGACAACATTACGAACATCGTTGGTTCTGATTTGACTTGACGATAGCCCATACTCAAGTCAAAGTTTTGACAAGAAAATAGATCCAACAACTGATCACGAGGACCAGTTGGTGAAGATATCATCTTTCTTCAACACACACACACAAACACAAAGATATCCCTTCAAAAAGAGCCAAATTCGGCAAAGCTTTGTATCTTCCAACTCTCCAAGTTTTTGTTTAGCTTAACCAACTAGCTCAGGGGTATCCAACATAGATTCTTGGAGAAGGGGTGGTTTATAAGAAACCAACTTGATCACGAACTCAACATAGCGGCCAGGTGAGAACCTGGCGATACTTCCGAGAAGATATTCGGAGAATCACGAACCACCGATATGTTACTAAGCTCGAGAGTAATCTTGCTTTTCAGGGCAAGACAAAATGATCAAATGAGCGAGGGATTGACACTATCCTAACTCATTGATCGAAAAGTGCACCGGAAATAAGGACTAGGTAGCATGATAAACCTTAGGGTGATGATTCAAAAATCAACACATAAGGATAAGATTATTGTCCATTAACTACCAAGCAACACAGTTGCTAGGAGTATTGATTTCGCACATCACAGTTCACTTGTCGGCATTCCGGTTGTAACAACACGGAAGCCGAGAAATGAATAATGAGGGCGAGAAGTATCATCGTATCAAGAGTTCATAGGATGGTGTGCCATTCCCATGATATTCTTAATGTAAAGATAATAATACTCCAAGGTAGAGCAGAACAAAAGCTGGATTAGCAATTTGATCTGCGGAGTACAACTTCTTTGACCCAATCCTGGATATGGATCAGGTTCTGGAGTTTGTTTCTCCTAGTCATTCCAGAATAGAATGGCTTGACGGACCACAAGAGTAATAGGCATCAATAAACGAATGCACGCATACCCTTGACTATCAATTGATAGACGGGGGCCAGAATACAACTAAGGAGGAACAACTCGAGGAACATATAACTTTCTGAGTTGTGGATGCAGAGGTTAGTATGTCGAACCAAGTTCTATAGGTTTCTTCTGGATAACCCATGTAGAAAAGTAGAACTGGAAGAGTCACAATATAGAATCGAGAACTCATCAAGAGCACTCTGGTTGTGATCTTTTGGTTCAAAAGAACTCCTGCCAAGGATGGTTCATGGTATTTGGAAGAACGATATACCACGGACCTCGAGGACTATCGCAAAGGTTACTAATATCCTAAAGGAACTAGCAACACTATCAACACGAGGTAAGTAGGGTGAATCTCGGGTTCAAAACCCAGGAGTAGAATACCTACTAACTAAATGGCATCAGGGGATGCTTTCGAGAATAATGGCCAGAATCATCACACTGGGAACACAAAGCATGGCTAAATTACTTGGTGATACTCTAGACACCTAGGGTCATAATAATAGCTGCAACATAAATGCCGAGGCAATGAAGTACCTCAACACACTAGTTAGTGTGGTTGAACTGGCACAAAGGAACTTTGAAATGGTAAGACGGGATTTGCAAATGCATCACACTGTTTAGAAACCTGGGATGACTCGGACAGCATAACAGATGTAAATGCTTAAGAGGATTTAAGACATGCTGCAAAATGGTGGCATAACCACTCGATCATCATATATCAAGGTTTTGAGATCAACTATGAATACACGGAGATAGTAGAAACTGAGCTGAGGCTTAAATCCAACAATCTTATAGGTCTACGGATTAGTAACACGTGATCCTGATAGATAGACGAGAAGCCTAGTTCTTAATCCCCGTAGAAAAGAAGAGGTTGACTCAGATCAGAAGGGCATAAGGTAAAGGAGTAAGAAGAGCCTTACGTTCCCATCCCACAATTAATTCCCCTACATATAACTAAAGCATTTCTAGACTCAACTTCGACCAGTTTGGCTTGGTAATCCTACAGGCAGTCAAGCTCTGATACCAAAGCTGTCAGGACCCCGACTCAATGTCACACTGATCTAGCATGTAACACCTCATATCACTTTGCGGCCTCACGCACGGTATTCCCACGGGTGTCGCCATACCAGGCCCGGGACCGTTTGCGCCTTTTGGCACACGTATATGATAGTGTCACTAGCATCCATATGTCAAGGAGCCCGGGCTGACATGGCTAGTCGTGAACCCAAAGTGGCACTAACTTACAGGGACAGGCATACATGACCCAGCAACGAACGTGTCGGTCATCAGTGAGTGAATCTGGGCTGTAGCAACTGGGCTAGCAGGACTCCGGTAAACCGGGCTGTAGCAGGCTAACAGGACTCCGGTAGACACCGTGTGACATTTCCCCGAAGGGACAGACACAGGAACGAAGAAGGACAGATGCCGGCCAGCCTAAGTGTTCCGGAGCAGTAGCAAGCTACCAAGGCTCAGTGGAAGCACTAGGAGACATTTCCCGGTAAGAGAGGCTACCAAGGATAAACAACTAGATAGTCAGATCCCACACATACCAAGCATTTCAATAACATACACACAATATGCTCGATATGTGCAAATACAACATGGCATCACAACATGACTCTAGAACTCAAGTATTTATTCAATAGGCTCCGAGGAGCGAGATATTACAAACATGGGTCTCTCGACCCAGCATTCAGAGCATACAAGTAAAAAAACACATGCGGAAGCTTTAACATGTTTGGGTACAGACATCTATAAATGAAAAAGGCTGAGAAGCCTGACTATCTACCAGATCCTGCCGAGGGCACAAGATCGTAGCTGAGGTAACAAGCTAAACGTCGAAGTCCATGCGGAACTACTAATGAGACTGAAGTCTCTCTGCAACAACATAAAATAGGCAAACGTGAGTACAAATGTACCCAGCAAGACTTACATCAGAAACTAACTACATATGCATCATTATCAACAAAGGGGGTGGTGGAGTTTAATTGCAGCAAGCCAGCTTTGACTCAGTGGCTAACCTAATCTATGACTGCAAGTAACTCTTTTGAGGTGGTGCACACGAGTCCACATATTCACCATATCAATACACCACTATGGATCCATTCCCGTCTCCCTACGAGAACGCCATCCATAGCACTCACGCTTATCTTGCGCATTTTAGAGTATCCACTTTCTCTTGTCTATGAACTGTACAGGCAACCCAGAAGTCCTTTACCACGGACACGGCTATTCAAATAGATGATGTTAACCCTGCAGGGGTGTACTTCTTCACACACGCTCTCGCCACTTACCACCATGTACACGTCGTGTATCTTGGCAACCTTCAAGCGGAAGCCTGGTGAGGGAGTCGGCCACGACCTGACTAACCACACAAGTCTCTAGTCCAGGTTTATCGCCTATTCGGGTTCCATCCGTAAGGAGATCCGGCCGGGGTGTCTCTCACGGCCCCAAAAGATGTGTGCAGGGTTCCCAAGTCCACCATCCGGGTGCCACTTGGTACACCGGGCCACTGTGCCTAGTCTGTCCCAAGCCCACCTGTACCGGGTGCCACTTGGTAGACTACTAACACTACCTACAAACACCAGAAACTAGTTGCAACTCCTGGACAGAGATCAAGTTGATTAATAAGTCGAGAGAGGTTGGAGTGCCCGGAGCCCAATGTGTGGTAGTAACTGTTCATGGATCACAAACACAGAACTCAGTTCCTGAGGACGGTTTCAATGAGACAACCCACCATGTACTCCTACATGGCCTCTCACCGCTACCTTTACCAAATCGTGTTCACACACATAGCTCACACACAATAGAACATGTTCACACACCTCTGATTCATCCCCGATGAATCAGACCCGACTCAACTCTAAGCAGTAACACGCATGATAAACAAGCATGAATGAGTAGGCACATCAGGGCTCAAACAACTCCTACTCATGCTAGTGGATTTCATCTATTTACTGTGGCAATGACATGTCATGCAGAGGATAAAGGGGTTCAGCTACCGCAGCAAGTAACAGATGAATTGTTGTTGTCCTAATGCAGTAAAAGAGAGCAGGAGCGAGAGAGTAGAATTGTATCGGAATGAACAAGGGGGTTTCGCTTGCCTGGCACTTCTGAAGATAGTATAGTTCTTCATCGGTGTCATCGATCACATCGTCGGTACACGTCTATTGAGAGGGGACAAATACCGGCAAACAATAACACAATCAATGCAATGCAACAATATGATGCATGATCATGACATGGCAATATGCTATGATTTGAGCTGATGCAACTAGAACCAGATTAAATGAAGTTGGTTTTAATCAAAGATTCAAATTCAAACTCCATATGTGATTTATTACATGCCATTTAATTGAATTGTCCTAAACAGTAGTCATAAGTTGTTCTAACATGCATGAAAACAGTGCAGATGGATAGATTGGATTTTTCTGATCATTTTTAATATATAATTTATTTCATTTGAAGTTACAGTTGGATTTCTATGATTTTTAGAAGTTTTGGTAATTTTCTAGAATTTGCTGAATAAGAATAAATCCAGAAAATTGCATTACTACGTCAGCACTGCGTCATGCTGACCTTAGCAGGTCAACAGACCCTGTTCAGGTCAAACCTGATCAGTGGGGTCCACTGATCAGTGACCTAGGGCTGGTTAGTATCGCTGACAGGTGGGGCTGGGTCAACAGACATGTCAGCAGGTCAACTCTGACGTGTGGGCCGGTCAGTGGGTGACGTGGCAAGGTCAAGCTAATGGGTGGGGTCCAACCTATTAAATTAATACTAAGTATTTTGTTATCTGGTTAATTAACCCTGTGGGACCCACAGTCAGTGACACGGGGTTGTGATTAGTGCTTACTTAACCCGTGCCACGTCAGCGAACGGCGCTCAGCTGCCCGTGACCACATCCCGTGGCGGTGGCTCGCCGGTGTTGCTCGGGACGGTGCTACAGAGCATAGTTTTGCTCGTGGTTTGCGGCTACAACGAGCTGGGAGACTCGCGCATCTAGTGGTGGTGGCGGCAGCAACTGGGATGGCCGGAGTTGACGGGGGTGAGCATTTCCGCGGCGGCTGGAGCTCGGGCACCTGTGGGTTTGGCGTTTTGGTGCGCGGGAGGGGGAGCTAGTGTGTGTGTGTGGGCTCCTGGGGGCTTTTTAAGCACGGTGAGGTGCTCCGTTGTGAGCGTGCACGGCTATGGCCACGGCTACGCCATGGCCGGCGGCGAGAAGCTTTCGGCCGTGATGGGAAATGGAGCTAGGGGACGGGAATGGAGGGGGAGAGCACAGGAGAAGCAGCAGGGGCTCACAGCGGATCCATCCGAGGCGGAGGCGAGGCCGGGGGAGCGTCGGAGGCAGCGTAGGGTCGCCGAAGATCTGGGCGGCCGAAGGTTGAAGACGACGACTTGGACGGTGAAGCAGGGCCTCCGGCATAGTGTAGCTCGGTGGAGAAGGTCGAGGAAGATGCAGCGGAGCTTCTGGACTGCTCGAGGGGACGAGGGAGAGGCGATGGCCATGGTGGTGTTACCATCGACCTTAGACGCACAGTTCGGGACCCCCTACCCGAGATCCCCTAGTTTTGACACCGACAGCGGGTTCCTTCTCCGCATACAAAGCAATCCTCTGAGCAAGAGAACTATATCCGGCTCCGTATAATGGTCACAACCCTCAACCACATTGGCATAATACTTAATAAGGCATATCTACTGATAGCTTTTTTGGTGAAATGTCGCGTCTGGCCTTTTTATTATTTCGAACCATTTTTTGGCCTCCCGCTTCGTGTTTCGAGGCGCGGCTTCTATTGACATGTCTTGTCATAGCAGAGATCGTGTCCCCTTATTGCGGGATTCTCATCAATACGGGTTTGGGTAACCCAACCATGCCGTTCGCACGACCCCTTGGGAACATGCGAGTTTTAAGGATTGTGAGGGGGCGCTTGACATTCACTACCTATTTAAGAGGATAAGGACCCATATTTTTACCTCACGCCTTCTTCTTCGTCAACCCTCCCATCTTCGAGCTCCAGCGCCCAAGTTTCGATCTTTTCCGTAGCCACCAAACACTCCAGCCATGTCCGGATCTGGCTCTTAAGGCAAGTGGGTGGCCTCCTCCGTGATGGAGAAGGACATCACGGAGCTCCGGGAGGCGGGGTACCTAAATGCGGACATTACACATAGGATCCCTGCCAAGAAGCGGGTCATCCCCTTCCTGAAGCCCGGCGAAAGGGTGGTATTCATCCCCCACTTCTTCCACGGACTAGGATTTCCACTTCACCCCTTTGTCCACAGCCTCATGCTCTACTACGGGCTAGATTTCCAAGATCTAGCCCTATGGCACCCCGGCTCAGAGAAACCGAAACACCCCGTATTCCAGCCCAAAGACCGAGGAGAAGTCTTCTGGAATATGACACTGCTTGACATAGAACAAATCAGCTCTTATCACAAGAATAATAATACAAGGGTCTGATGTTACAAAGAAGCACATCAACACGGCGACACTACGCGATCCTCGGTTGCTCTATGCAAGCAGCAGAACAACTCGAAGCAGCGGAAAAACTACTGGCAGCGGAACAACGACGAGGGTGGTGAACTCCACTCCGCAGGGACTCTAGCTGGAACGCTTATCCTAGCTCGCACGAACGGAAACCACGACAAGCAAGCAATCAAATTCGGCATGACCTACAAACTGGCATGACATGCCAGGTCAATACATTGATTGTACTTGCAAACTCACAATAACCAGAAGCATTCAAGATAGACAACAGCATGGCAATTACAGGTTAAACAGGAATTATCAGAATAACATGGCATGACCAACATAAACATGATACAACAAGAACAATATGAGCATGCCATGACGATACTAGCATGCAACATGATGACACTACATGCACCACTTATTCCGCTCGGGTTACCTGGTAACCGTCACATGCATCACTTACCACCCTCGGACATCACACAATCATCTCAGGATCAAATCAAGCTTGGTATAATCAATACCGTAGCAATCATTAAACGACCACAAGGAGCTTGATCTTTACCCACGATTCTCGCACAACATCACGAATATCCAACAACTCGGTATCCTCGATACCACCATGATCTTTTCGGCGATCACAATCACGACCAACACTTGGTCTCAAGCGGTGATCTTTCCGGCGATCACAACCACGACCAACACTTGGTCTCAAACGGTGATCTTTTCGGCGATCACAACCAACTTATCTCATCATCGAACCAGGATTGTCATTAATCAAGTTATTATTAATACTGTTGACTCACAGTGTGACCGACACGAACTGAGCCCTTATCCGCGAGCGCGGCTATCGATATATTTAATATACACTCTTCAAAGGTTAGTACACTGTACCCACACTACGGAACCCATGGCCTCGCACTCCCATTCGGGGGACCAATGGTGTTCCGACAAAACCATCCTACTACCATGACACTCTGCCGGCCACTCCGACTCACTCCCCTCTGGGCTAAGTCATGGGTGGCCCCGTGTCTACCAAAGACACAACGACCACCGTCGTGGCGAAAACATAAACGATCCCACACGGGGACCCGCCGGCTATAACAACTACGGGCACACAAGGCTTATGTCCGCCTACCTGATCAGGGTAGCGCGCGCCCATAACCTTCCCTCATTGGAGGCACCGGCGAGAGGCACAACAATAGACCCAGTTAGGGTCGTCCCATACCGACAAGCATGGTTGCACTGGTCATCTCGATTCAGCGGCACCATGACTCAGCCAACAGTTGTTCAAGTTCAATTTAATCTGGTTAAACTTGAATGCAAATATGCTGAGCCATGATAAAATAACATGATGCAAATTACAATGCATGAACATGATATCAACGTAATCATGAGGGTATCACATAACTATCCACCATATCAACAATGAATCATATCCACTGAGCATGGCATACTGACTAGCATGAACATCACCAGTACATACTTCTCCGAAACATAGCATGACCACTAGCATCAACAATAAATATCATGCAAGAACATATCAACAATGCCATCATGCAAGCATTTAACAAATTGGATGCAATGGAACATGCATAACAACGATACTCGGGACAGACGATAGTCATGCACCGAAGACCATCACCAACATCAACATGTACTACTAGCAAGCATAAACATATGAAAGGAAATACTAGTAGGTAGAACATGATAACAGAGTACAAGACAACATAGCACAAAAGTGAACATGCAATTCTAAACATCACCGGAACAACGATAATCATCTTTTCAACAAGCAAACATTTAATAAAGATTCAAGTTGAAAACCATGGCTACTACATGACTATCATGCAAGTGGGTATTGTGGCTTGCCTGGGGTGGAAGAAATCACCGAGAGGAAGTGCGAGAAACTCGCGGAAAGAATCGCCGGAAATCGTTCTTATGTGGAGGGGGCTGAATAAGGGCAAGGGCATAATGGTCATTTTTAGAATGTTAACACATGGTGGAAGGGTGACCAACAGAACGGGCTTGAAGAAACGAAGAAGTGGGCTTTGGAATCACCTCAATTGGAGCTACGGGTGAAAAGATATGAATGTTTTTCTGCCAGGGACCTATTTGTAAAGAAAATATTTACAGATTGGGCCAAAACAGAAAAACTGAAAGCGCACTCGAGGAAATACATTTTCGGTGGATCAAAACATAGACGCCCAAATACATCTTCACTTATCCACGTCGGCGTGGACAGGTCAACGCGGGGCCAGCTCCTGTGAGGCTGACGCGCGGGGCCCACGGGACCCACGCGAAGTCAATGCCCTCCTCCTGGCCTCTCCTTCTTCTCTCTCGACGCGCCCGTGGAGCAGAGGGAGGTCATCGACGCGGGGGCTCATCCGGCCGGCTCCAGCCATCCCCCGCCTCGCTCGACCTATGGGCGAGCTCAGTAGGAGTAGCCGCACCCGTCTACGGAGAGCACGGGCTCCGGGGAGGACCGGGGGGAGAGGGAGCGAGGACATGGGCACATGGCGGACGGTGGCGACGGGCACCAACAGGGCTCGCGGCCAACAACCACCAAAGGAGGAGGAGAAGCATTGGGGCGGCTCCAGGGGACTTGGGAGGCTACTGGTGGTGGTGGAATGGAGGGAACGGGCTTGGGTAGCCGGAATTTAGGCGCATCCAAACAGCGGCCATGGTGGCGATGGGAGCTGATGAGTGATCCTCGAGCTCGGGGAAGTAGTAGGAGGGGCACTGGGAGGTGGGTGAGGCGAGTGGTGTGCTCGGGCAACCTCGGGGTGGTCTTATATAGGCAGGGGCGGAGGGGGTCGAGCTGGCGTTGCCGCGGACGCGTGTGCTCCTGCGTGAGCTCGGGGAAAGGCGACGGGGAGACACAGAGAGGAGCCCGCGGGGCAGAGGAGGCTAGGGAGCACGGGGAAGAAGAAGACGATGACGAACAGATCCAGAACACCACTGTACGTCCGTGGGCACGCGGCGGTTTGCGTCGGTGAGGAAGCTGCCGGAGGGGGAGAGGGGTCCAGGGGAACGGCGACGACGAGAGGAAGCCAAGGGACATGCTCACGAGCGCGAAGACGACGAGTGGGAGCGGTGCCAAAGCACAAACAGTGCTCTGGACACGCCACAGCGCACAGAGCACGTGTACACGCATGCCAGCGTCGTAGTCACCACGTGAACATGGGTATTCAAAGCTCTACAGCACCCAAAACGTTGTCTAGCTGATAGTCCTTCCAAGATAGAGCATTTATGAGGCATTGGCTTGATCTGGGGAGCTATGGTTAAATGGTAATCACCCTCTGAAGTTTACTCCAATAAACTTGGGTGAGCACTGGTGATCAACAGGAAGGATTTTGGGAGCAATGGAGTTGTCTGCGAGGTTGAGGTAAAGAGGGACTTTCATCCTGGTAACTTTGAGAAGATTTGGACCAAGATAAATCATAGTTGCTTCGCAACTGCATATTTAGTCCAGAAATGAAGATCATGATGATGCTCTCACATGGAGTGATGGAATGGGATGAATTTTGGCAAAACCTCATGACATGGACATATAAAGATGATGTAAAAATATCATGCCAAATGGACAAGCCAAAGTGGCACTTGCTTCACAAACATCAATTCTGTCCAGAAACTTGAAATAATTTTGGGGATCAAATGGCTTATTGAAATGATGCCAAAATGGGTGGAGATAGGTTTTATGGGTATAAGAATTATCTGCTAATTTATCAGGATTTTTTAAGCAATATAAAATGCACTTGCTTCACAACCTGAAAATATTGCCAGAAACAAAGATTTGCTCCTGTGCTCACATCGATAATTTTATGGGGCTGAAAATGGGTGGAGGGGTTTAATATGAGCACATTAAGGAGTGTGCAAAAGTTCAACTCATTTGGATACTCCTAGGTAGTACTTCCTTCACAAAGCCTTCTGTCTGACAGAAACTTTGAAAATTCGCTGAGGAAGATTGGCTAGGCAAATAAATTTGAACTTGTGCATGAGGAAATTATTTGGACATATAAACATGCCCAAAAAGGTTGAGAGCCACTAGGAAAAATATAAATGACACTTCCTTCACAAAGTGCCATTCAGGGCAGAATAGAAAAAGGAATATTGGGGAATTGTTTTTTAACTGCCAAGGCAATGTTTGGGCATATTTGAGCTATATATGACCCAAAGGAATTATGAGAATTATTTGGGGATTTTTGGATGGACAGAAATATAGGATGCTTCACAACCTAGGGCAGATAGGGTTATTCCTTTAATAGAAAAAGGAATATTCCCTAGAAAAAGAAATTAGGGTTTGGTCAAGCAGTGAAGTGACATGATCTTTGCAAGGTTTTGAGAATGATGAGCCACTTGGGAGGAGGAATGAGGATGATTTCCCAGGTGGCAAGGCCAAAGAACCACTCCAAAAGAAAAACAGAGCAAAAACCAAACAAATCAAAAGAAAAAGAATAGGGCCAAAATCCAGGCTGTTACAAGCCCCAAACTCCTTCCTCCACATCTCGGCATTCATAGTCGTGTGCCGAAGTCTTCAACATGAAGCCGAAGGTGGTTGACGGGAAGCAGGCAGGCTGCGGAGGCGCCATGGTGAGCAAGCTTCCCAACGTCACCTGGCCAAAAGGGGCCTTCGTGGAGACTGTCAAGATATGGTAGCAGGAGTGGTTCTACATTACCGAACCCCACAGCACCAACTAGGCGGCCACTGCTGAGTTTAGATCTGGACCCCCAATGTGACTTGCATCATGGACCAACAAGTGTCTGGATTGGGGGTCGACCGACGAGGTGTTGATGCTGCAGAAGCACATCAAGAATATTATAGAAAACAACACCAGCCTTGCTGATGTGATCCAGGTGATGTTGTTCCGCCGCACCCTTCCCTTCCAGCGCTGGCCTCTCCACATGTGGGAGTTCAATCCGGCCGGGCCGCGGACATTGCAGCGATTCTTTGGCACAATGCACGAAGAGATCTGGAAGCTGCTGTTCAAGGCCCAGAAGTCGTGGCCAGAGACGACCGACGACATCGGCCACGACTGTGCTCATCCAGCTACCCCAGTAAGTTTTCTAGTTTTTGAACATAACTTAGTTCACAAATCAAAGGGGTATGCTGAGATTTCCTCCTTTAACTAGGGCTGGACGAAGAAGGCAGAGCGGATCAAGTGTCCGGCTCCATGCCCGAAAACCCAGCCGATCCTCTGCTGACGAGGATGTTGGTCCCGACGCCGTATCAGACGACGGAGAAGAAGGCCAAGAAGAAGGGCAAGGAGGCCAAAGGTGGCCTCCGTCGTAAAGGTACTTCGAACGCTGTGTCTGGAGATACAGAAGCTCTCTCCTCCCACGAGGGAGATGAAGGCGAAGAGGAGGAGGAAGAGAGCAATTCTCCCCTAAGGGGAGGAAGAAGAAAAGGGCAGCCTCCGCAGACCTAGAGGCGGAGGCGTCCAAAAGGGGGAAAATATCCTTCTCGGATGGCTCGGACTTGGATGCCGAAGTCATCCCCCAGCGGCGCCCCAGGGCAAAGCCCCTAGCTGAATCGTAAGCATTCAAAGATACTATGCATATATCCGATCTTTTACAGATTGTAAGATAACATATCATTATGTATTTCAGTCCGGCCCTCCCACAACAATCATCGTCTTTGGGGAACTCTCTGGCGCCGGAGATGGTGGAGAGCGAGACACCTCCGCGAGCCTATCCGCTAACCACCCCGAACGACACCGAAGTGTTGTCTCCAAGAGCCTCTCCGGGCCATGGAGAGGTGCGGGAGGCTGCCAAGATGGCACCAGAGGGTAATGCTTCGGTTGCGGAGAACATGAGGGGCACAATCCCCATGGAGACTGATGACGGGGGCCCGGACTGGCCGAACACCATTCTGGAGACCCACGTGGCTCCGGAATCGAGCGAGCAACCCCCTTTGAAGGAGGGGGGAGCGCCGGCTCCACCGTTGATCTCCGTCAAATCGGAGGCGCTGGACACTTTCATGGGTGCGGTGGCTGAGAAGGTTCAGTCCGTTAAGAGCGGACTGAATGAAGCCTTCGCCAGCCTATTAACAGGCTTCAAGGTATGCGATGTAATATTCTTAGCCGCTAAAAATTATGCATGTGTATAGATAGTAGCCCCTGAGACTCTGCTCGGCTTTTGGAAAAAAGGTCGAACAGAGTATCAAATATTTGCTAGAGATAACACACTTGTCTACTTTGATAAGCAGGCTTCACTGTTAGCAGCGACTAAGGGAGTCCTGGATTAGGGGGTCCCGGGCGTCCGGGCTATGTTATATGGGCCGGAATAATGGGCCAGGAAGATACAAGATAGAAGGCCTTCCCCCGTGTCTGGATGGGACTCTCCTTTGCGTGGATGACAAACTTAGCATTCGGATGTGAAGAGTCCTTTCTCTGTAAACCGACTCTGTACAACCCTAGGCCCCTTCGATGTCCATATAAACCGGAGGGTTTAGTCCATAGAGGCGATCATAATTATACATGCTAGACATCTAGGGTTTAGCCATTACGATCTCGAGGTAGATCAACTCTTGTAATCCTCATATTCATCCATGTCAATCAAGCAGGAAGTAGGGTATTACCTCCGTTAAGAGGGCATGAACCTGGGTAAACATCATGTCCCCCGCATCTTGTTACCTTTGATCCTCAGACGCACAGTTCAGGACCCCCTACCCGAGATCGGCCGGTTATGACTTTAGAAATTTTTCAAAATCCGGATTCCGTGGCGGGCCAGGGCTCGGATTTAAGCCCACCCGCCCACCACAATCAATACTCTCCAAGCAATTCCGGTCCCTCAGACATATGTGACTTAATGTATATACAACAACAACCTCAGGAAACAATCCACCACTTTTGGGCTAGATTCCTACTTGTTAAAAACAAGATTAAAGATTGTTGCGACGATGATGCGGTATCAGTTTTTTGCCGCTACTTTATGGACAAGGGGATCCTCAATGCCCTGAATCGACGACGCATACTGCTCTTTGCAGATTTGGCACATATAGTACAGAAGTACTGTGCAATGGAAAGCTCTTGGAAAGCCCAGACAGCTCGGTGGGAACCACCGGCCTTTAAGCCCCCCACTGGCCGGGCAAAAAGGATGCACCCGTATGGGGCACCTGATCATTACTTCAAGGAAAGGAAAATAAAACCCTTACCGGGACACATAACTGTCCTCGATGAATGGCTCAACAAACCCTGTCAGATACACGCGATGCCAAATTCCGAACCAACTCATAGCCTTCGGGCATGTTGGATACTCCGGCAGGTGGCTAAAAGCGGTGAGGCTATCCTCACCAACACTACCCCGGTAAGGTACTCCCCCGAGGATAACGATCTCAATGTCTTTATGGTCTTCGAGACCTTTTCTTCAAACAATCGGCATAAAAGGGCGCTCCGCGACCTCGCCAAAATCAATCTCGTAGCCGCAATAGATTCTTGGAACGATATGGCGATAACCTTCAACGCTAATGACGAACCAAGGGCCTGATCAGTCCGAGGACCAGCCGCTTTGGTTTTAAACCCAATTATAGACGACTTTCGCCTCACTAAAGTGCTCATGGACGGCGGCAGTGGACTAAACCTCATCTATGAAGACACGCTCGATAAGATGCAAATAGACAAGAGCTGCATCAAGCAGAGCAGTACAACCTTTTGAGGCATTATCCCCTGCCGAGAAGCTCGGTGTTCGGAAAAAAAACATGATGTGGTATTCGGCACGCCAAAGAACTACAGGTCTGAAGAATTAATCTTCCATGTGGCGCCTTTCAATAGCGGATATCATGCCATGTTAGGGCGAGATGCATTCACATGCTTTCAAGCCATACCTCATCACTGGTACATGAAGCTCAAAATGCTTGGGCCCAATGGTGTTATCACTATTGCCAGTGATCCGAACATAACACTCCGCGCCGAAAACAAAACCGCATCCCTGGCCCTCAAGGCACTGT
Organism: Triticum dicoccoides; assembly: GCF_002162155.2. Taxonomy (NCBI): domain Eukaryota; kingdom Viridiplantae; phylum Streptophyta; class Magnoliopsida; order Poales; family Poaceae; genus Triticum; species Triticum dicoccoides. The sequence continues at coordinate 176,217,072 of NC_041383.1, forward strand.
CCGAAGCCCTTGCGGCCGAGGAGCTCACCGCTCTGCGTTCCACAGTAGATAGAGACGACGTAATTCTCGATAAAAGGCCTAAATCCACTTCTTTCAAGCCTGCAGACGAAATAGTCAAATTCCAAGTCCACCAACTGATCCCAATAAAACAGCAGCCATTAGGGCACAACTGGATCCGGCGGTCGACGCCGCTCTAAGAGCATTCCTGCGCGAGAATTGGGACATTTTCGCCTGGCACCCTTCGGATATGCCAGGAATCCCATGCAGATTGGCCGAACACAGCCTCAATATAATAAAGGGGTTCAAGCCAGTTAAGCAAGCACTACGGCGATTTTCAGAACCCAAGCGGCAAGCTATAGGGGAGGAGCTAGCTAAACTACTCGAAGCCGGGTTTATTCGAGAAATAAAACACCAAGATTGGCTAGCAAACATGGTCATGGTGCCAAAGAAGGACAAATCCTAGGGCCTTTGTGTCGATTTTAAAGACCTTAATAAAGCTTGCCCTAAGGATCCCTTCCCACTGCCCTGCATAGACCAAATCATTGATGCAACTACATGACACGATTCACTGTGTTTCCTCGACGCATACTCCGGATACCATAAGATTAAGATGAAGGAATCCAATCAGGCCGCAATGGCATTTATCACTCCGTATGGGCCTTTCTGCTTTAATACTATGCCTTTCAGACTCAAGAACACCGGGGCCACCTACCAACGCATGATTCAAACATGCCTGGAAAAACAAATTGGCAAAACGATGGAGGCATACATAGATGATGTAGTCATCAAAACCAAACACGTCGAATCATTGGTGGACGACTTACGTCTCACATTCGACAACCTTCGAACATATGACATACGGCTCAGTCCGAAAAAAATGTGTTTTTGGCGTTCTGGGCAGAAATTTGCTCGGGTTCATTGTTTCCAATAGAGGAATCGAAGCAAACCCAGCCAAAATCCGAGCCTTGTCACAATTAGCGATATCAAAAGACCTAAAACAGGTCCAAAAAATAGTTGGGTGCGTGGCAGCATTGAGCCGCTTTATCTCCCGATTGGGAGAAAAAGTGCTGCTGCTATATAGCCTGCTTTGGTGTACCGACCACTTCGAGTGGACGGACGCGGCAACGGCCAGATTGGAAGAAATAAAAACTCTGCTAGCAAACAACCCAATTCTTGCCGCACCTAGCATCGACGAACCTATGCTACTATATATATCAGCAACTCACTAGGTGGTGAGCGCCGTGCTCGTCGTCGAACAAGAGGAAGAGGGACATAAATTCCCACTCCAAAAGCATGTATACTATGTATTGGCGGTCTCACACCATGCAAATCCCAATACCCGCACTATCAAAAGATAGCATATGCGGTTTTTATGGCATCTCAGAAGCTGTGACACTACTTTCAAGAGTGCTCGATCACGGTGGCCTCTAAGGTACCACTCAATGACATCATAAACAATTGAGATGCCACCGGCCGCATTGCAAAATGGGCCATCGAGCTCCTACCATTTGAAATAACATAAAAACCATGCCGAGCAATTAAATCTCAGGCATTGGCCGACTTTGTCGCCGAGTGGACAGAAGCCGAACTCCCTAAAGAGTACGGCACATACTCCAACTGGGTGATGTACTTCGACGACTCTAAAATGTTAGCCGGACTAGGGGCCGTTGTCATCCTAACATCCCCTATAAGGGACACAATCCGGTATGTACTCCAAATTATGTACACGGACTCCAATAACGCGGCCGAATATGAGGCCCTACTGCATGGTCTCCGGATGGCTGTTTCTATGGGCATACAACGCCTCGAGGTGCGAGGGGATTCCAATCTCACAATATCCCAAATAAACGGAGAATTCGACGCAAAAGATCCAAAGATGGCAGCTTACCACAATGTCGTGCTCAAAATATCAGCTCGGTTCGAGGGGCTCGAGTTCCATCACGGGGCCCGAGACAGTAACCAAGCAGCGGACATCCTTGCTTGAATGGGCGCTAAACACGACCCCGTTTCTCCTAACACATTTGTGGAATGGCACTTCAAGCCATCCGTAGTATGGCAGGACGAGAGTGGAACCACCAGTACAACGTCGATCATATCCCCAGATGCCAAACACGATTCAGACATCATTGGGGGCCCGGGCACAGAACTAACGCCTTTCGTCCATGTAATTATGGCAATAATCGCCCCATGGACCGAACCCTTCCTGGACTACCTTAATAGGTGGGAGCTACCTGAGGACCAGAACGAGGCTCGTTCTATCGTTCGACATTCGAAAGCCTATAAGGTTCATGAAGGAGAACTCTACAAGAAAAGTGCTACCGGAGTCCTTCAAAGATGTATCTCGGAAGAAGAGGGGCGACAGCTCTTGGATGAAACCCATGCTGGTCTTGGTGGCCATCACGCCGCAGCTCGGGCCCTTGTAAGCAAGGCCTTTCGTACTAGTTTTTTCTGGCCTACTGCCCGAGCAGATGCACAAGACCTCGTCCAACGTTGTGTAGGATGCCAGCTTTTCGCCAATCAAAGCCATATGCCGCCTACCGCCCTACGAACAATCCCCATTACTTGGCCTTTTGCGGTCTGGGGGCTTGACATGGTCAGACCCCTTAAAGGGGGAAGACATAAGAAGAAATACCTGCTGGTCATGGTAGATAAATTCACTAAGTGGATAGAAGCCAAACTAGTTAGAACGGCTGAAGCCGGACCGGTGATAGATTTCATATCCAGTGTCATACACCGGTACGGTGTCCCACATAGCATCATCACCGACAACGGCTCTAACTTTACAGCCGACGAGGTAAAAACTTGGTGCGCTAATCTGGGCATCAAGCTCGATTACGCCTCCGTATATCACCCTCAAACAAACGGTCAAGTCAAGCGGGCCAATGGCTTGATAATGAGCGGCATTAAACCCAGACTAGTGCGATCCCTAAAGGAGTCAGATAAACACTGGGTTGAGGAGCTCGACTCCGTACTCTGGGGGCTGCGGAACACACCCAATCGCATGACCGGATACACACCGTTCTTCATGGTGTACGGCGTAGAGGTCGTCTTGCCCTGCGATATTATTCATGACTCACCTCGGGTGCGCATAAGAGAGGAAGGCCGTGATACATCCATTTTGCATCATGTTTTTATATTGATATTTATTGCATTATGGCTGTTATTACACATTATGTCAAAACTTATGCCTATTCTCTCTTATTTTACAAGGTTTACACAAAGAGGGAGAATGCCGGCAGCTGGAATTCTGGGCTGGAAAAGGAGCAAATATTAGAGACCTATTATGCACAACTCCAAAAGTCCTGAAACTCCACGGAAGACAGTTCTGGAATATATTGAAAATATTGGGCGAAGAAAGCACCAGGGGGCCACTCACCATCCACGAGGGTGGGGGGTGCGCCCTACCCCCTGGGCGCGCTCCCCTACCGCGTGGGCCCCCTGGCAGGCCTCCGGTGCCCATATTTCGATATATGAAGTCTTTCGCCCTGGAAAAAAATCAGAAAGAAGCTTTCGGTATGAAGCACTGCCGTCTCGAGGCGGAACCTTGGCAGAACCAATCTAGGGCTTCGGCGGAGCTGTTCTACTGGGGAAACATCCCTCCGGGACGGGGAAATCATCACCATCGTCATCACGATCGATCCTCTCATTGTGAGGGGGTCGATCTCCATCAACATCTTCACCAGCACCATCTCATCTCAAACCCTAGTTCATCTCTTGTATCCGATCTTTGTCTCAAAGCCTCACATTGGTACCTGTGGTTGCTAGTAGTGTTGATTACTCCTTGAAGTTGATGCTAGTTGGTTTATTTGGTGGAAGATCATATGTTCAGATCCTTCATGCATATTAATACCCCTATGATTATGAACATGTATATGATTTGTGAGTAGTTACATTTGTTCCTGAGGACATGGGAGAAGTCTTGCTATAAGTAGTCATGTGCGCACCCTGGTGGGTTGTGCCCACCTCGGGTGCCCCCCGGACTGCCTCTTTGCTCTATAAATACCCCAAAAATACTAGAACCCTAGGGGAGTCAACGAAATATTCATCCAGCCTCCGCAACGTCCAGAACCACCAGATCCAATCTAGACACCTTCACGGAGGGGTTCACCACTTCCATTGGTGCCTCTCCGATGATGCGTGAGTAGTTCTTTGTAGACCTTCGGGTCCGTAGTTAGTAGCTAGATGGCTTTCTCTCTCTCGCTGAATTCTCAATACAATGGTCTCTTGGAGATCCATATGATGTAACTCTTTTGCGGTGTGTTTGTTGGGATCTGATGAACTTCTAGTTTATGATCAGTTATATATTTTTATATCCATGATAGCTATTTGAGTTTCTTTGATCTCTTATATGCATGATCTCTTATAGCCTCATATTTCTTCTCCGATATTTGGGTTTTGTTTGGCCAACTTGATCTATTTATCTTGCAATGGGAAGAGGTGCCCGGTAGTGGATTCGATCTTACGGTGCTAGATCCCAGTGACAGAAAGGGAACCGACATGTATGTATCGTTGCTACTAAGGATAAAAAGATGAGATCTATATCTAACGCCATATAGATAAACATATCTTGTCTAAATCATGTCATCATTCTTATTGCATTACTCCGTTTTTCCATGAACTTAATACACTAGATGCATGCTGGATATCGGTCGATGTGTGGAGTAATAGTAGTAGATGCAGGCAGGAGTCGGTCTACTAATCTTGGACATGATGCCTATGTAATGATCATTGCCTGGATATCGTTATAATTATTTTATGTTCTATCAATAGCCCAAAAGTAATTTGTTTACCCACCGTTTGCTATTTTTCTCGAGAGGAGCCACTAGTGAAACCTACGTCCCCCAGGTCTTCTTTCTCATATATTTGCCTTGCGATCTACTTTTCCTTTGCATTTTTATTTAGATATATTAAACCTAAAAATACCTTGTTGTGTTTTATCTTTAATTATTTTATTTGTTGTTCGATCTATCAATCTACTACAATTTACCTCACGTCCGCTTGCCTATCTTGAGGCGCCGTACCCCAGAAGGGATTGACAACCCCTTTAACTCGTCGGGTTGCGAGGTGTTCTTGTTCGTGTGCAGGTGTTGTTTATGTTGTTTTGCTTGGTCCTCGTACTGGTTCGATACATTGGTTTCATAACTGAGGTAAATACCTACCGTCCCTGCTGTAGCGACCAGACCTCAAACAGTCCGATCTTTGTGCATCAGTGTCATCCCGGAATCGGTAATGCTGACATGCACAGTATTGAAGGATTTATAACAGAGTAGCAATCACACACTTATTACATCGAATGTCTCAAAAGAGAACTTATTACAATAAATATGGCTTAAGGCCATCTAGAACGATAACAGCGAAAGGCTTGGAAGATAAAGTGAGTCCATCAACTCCAACGACTTCACTGAGTGAAAGATCACGACCTAATGCACCTTACTCGTCGTCTGAAAAGTCTGCAACATGAACCTTGCAGCCCGAAACGGGTCAGCACATGGAATATGCTGGCAATGTAACACATAGAGAGTAATGAACAGAATAATGCTATCAGTACATGCATATACGGCTGGTGGAAAGCTCTATGGTTACAGTTTTGCAAAAAGCCAATTTTTTCCTACAACAAAGGAATAAATTTTATTTAACTAACATGGTGGTTGTTAAACATTGAGAAGGTTCACCCAACTCAATCCCAATTAAGCATCATCATTAAACCCAACCAAATTATATTAAGAGTGATGAAATCCACATGATAATCCAAGAACTAGATACTCAAAACGTCCATAACCGGGGACACGGCTAACCATGATTAGTTTGTACACTCTACAGAGGTTTGCGCACTTCTCCCCACAAGACTCGAATACATCCATGATCAGAGAAATGAGACACAATCTTTCTGAAACAATAACTCTTTACTCTGGTTGGACAGTTACACCTACTTTCCCCTACATCTGCTAGCCCACCACTGAAAGAGGTCTTGCAACTTACTCAACTATGCTAGAGCCCATAATAGCTTGTGGCTGCACACGGAAGTTTCTAGCATGAATAATCTCATGATCCCTTTGAGCCTGGGTGGCGGTCCATAGGAGAATCACACGGTACCCCGGGATTTCCAAAAATACAGGCAACACTGGGTTCCCCAGGTGCCTCAACCACCCAGATGTATATTAAAGTAGCCACCTTAAGTTAACCATTAAATAACATTACTCACATCTGTCATAGATACACTCACCCAATCCACGTCTACTAGTATAACATAGCAATATAAGCAACGTAGAAGTAACTCCCAAAGGTTTGATAATAAACAGGATAATAGGTACTACCTCATCTACTTCCCAAAACCCACATATTAATCAGATCCTAATCATGCAATTGTTTTGAGGATTGATCTAATGCAATAAAACTGGGTAGTAAAGAGGTATGATCAAAGTGTTACTTGCCTTGCTGATGATCCGTGAAACCTAGAGACTCGTAGTAGCACGCTTCGCACTCCGGGTACTCTATCGCAAACAAACAAGAATACAATAAGCACTCAACTAGAAGCACGGATAAAACTCAAATAAGAGATCTAACTAGAAAGTTCAACTTAAGAACTCCAGTTTGCAAAAGCAATCAAATCAAACGAAGCAACGAAACTCCAACCGCGAAAGAAATAAGCTCCATTTACTAATCTGGACTTAAGTAAAATTTTACAGTAGCAAAATCTTGTTTAAGTTGGTTAAACAGAAAGAGGGCTTCGAGACGAAACTCTAGGTGCTTGAATCGCCTGATTCCGATAAACGAGGGAAAGATAAACTAAAATGAAAATCAGGGCACAAATCGCGATCGTAAATAATCGCGGAAAAACCTTGGAAAAAGAAAAACTAACGAACAGGCTTATGAACGAATGTTTGCTGTTTGCGGCTAACGAGTGAACACCGTTCGTTAAAACGAGCGTACGGACGAACATCCGCTAAATAACTAAACCGTAGAATAAAACCAATCTAATAAAAAAATGAAACTAGGGTTTATATAAAAACCGGTCGATTTTTACCTAAACCAAAAAAAACCAGGCGGCGGATTGGATCGGATCAGCGGCTCCGGCGAGGCGAGGCGGGTGGTGCGGGGCGGCGGCGACGGCGGCGGTGACGGCAGTGTGCGGCGGTGACGCAGATGGCAGCGGCGACTCCGGCTTGGGGCTTCAGGGGCCCCGGGTCGGCTTTTAAAGGGGGGTGGGTGGCGGCTTGGGGGAGGGGCGGCGTCGGCGGCGGCTCGGACTCCCTCGAGGAGTCTGGCTCAGGGATGAAGGCAACGGCGGCGCGGAGTGGGCCGGCCCAGCTCGGCTGGGCCGTTGGCCCAGTCGGGCGCGCGAAGTTTTTTTTTAGAAAAAAGATTCCACTGAAAATAAATCCTAGCAAAATAAAGCAAAATCTAAAAATGCCAAAACAAATTTTCACTGTCTAAATAAAATATTTTGAACAAGATGAACATTTTCTTGGCCTAAAAATGCAATTTTGAAAACGTCCAATTTTTCTAAATCAAATAAAATTGCAATAAAATCCAAATAAATAAAATAATATTTGATTTTAATATTTTTCCTCTAATATTTCATTTATTTTGGAGAAGTCATTTTATGTTCTCTCATATTTTTATTTTAGAAATATTAGGAAAGAAAAATAATCAAAACCAATTGATCCTCTTTTCAAAATTTGAGAAAACTCAAATATGAAAATAACGAAATCCCCAACTCTCTCTGTGGGTCCTTGAGTTGCGTAGAATTTCTTGGATCAAGCCAAAATGAAATTAAAATATGATATGCATTGATGACCTAATATATAACATTCCAAATTGAAAATTTAGGATGTTACAAACCTACCCCCCTTAAGATGAATCTCGCCCTCAAGATTCGGGTTGGCTAGAAAAGGTGAGGGTGATCCTTCCGTAGGTCTTCCTCTCGCTCCTAGGTGGCTTCATCTTTGGTATGGTGGCTCCACTGAACTTTGCAGAACTTGATGACTTTGCTGCGTGTGACTTGGCTAGCAAACTCGAGAATCTTGACTGGTTTTCCCTCGTAGGTCAAAACGCTATCCAACTGAATCGCTTCCAGTGGCATTGTATCTCTCAGAGGGATATCAGCCATCTCTGCGTGGCACTTCTTCAACTGGGAAATGTGGAACACATCGTGAACTCCTAACAATCCTTCAGGCAACTCCAACTTGTAAGCAACTTCTCTCGTACGTTCCAAAACTTTGTATGGTCCTATAAAACGTGGTGCTAACTTTCCCTTAACTCCAAAACGCTTAACTCCTCGAAGTGGGGATACTCGAAGGTAAACTCTGTCCCTGACTTTGTAAACTACCTCCTTGCGTTTAGAATCTGCATAGCTCTTCTGTTTGGACTGGGCTACCTTGAGTCTATCGCGAATCAACTTAACCTTCTCTTCAGACTCTTTAATCAAATCTGTTCCAAACAACAGACGGTCTCCAACTTCATCCCACAACAATGGTGTCTTGCACCTCCTTCCGTACAAAGCTTTGAAAGGGGCCATCTTCAAACTTGCTTGATAATTGTTGTTGTAAGAGAACTCTACACATGGCAAATTGTCGTCCCAACTAGATCCATAATCTAGCGCACAAGCTCTCAACATGTCCTATAGAATCTGATTGACCCTCTCAGTCTGTCCATCTATCTATGGATGAAAGGCTATATTGAACTCTAGCCTGGTACCCAAAGTTTCGTGCAACTGATTCCAGAACTTTGAGGTAAACTGGGTTCCTCTATCTGATACAATGGTCCTCGGAACTCCATGCAAACATACGATCCTGGTCATGTGTATCTTTGCCAACTTAGCACTGCTGTAAGTGGTCTTCACTAGGATGAAATGAGTTACTTTCATCAAACGGTCGACTACAACCCATATCGAGTCATAGCCTGAACGAGTCCTGGGCAATCCCGTGATAAAATCCATGCCTAGCTTATCCCACTTCCATTCGGGTATCGGCAATGGCTATAGCAATCCTGCTGGCTTCCGATGCTCTGCCTTTACTCTCTGACATACATCACAAACTGCTACATACTCCGCAATATCCTTCTTCATTCCGGTCCACCAGAAACTATCCTTCAAATCTAGATACACCTTAGTATTTCCTGGGTGAATCGAATATGGCGAATCGTGGGCCTCCTGCAAAATCAACTTCCTGATCTCCTGATCATTGGGCACATATACGCGGTCCTCAAACCATAAGGTATCGTGCTCATCCTCACGAAATCCCTTAGCTTTTCCTTCACTCATCCTTTCCTTTATCTCGGCAATCTCCTTGTCCGTCTTCTGGGCTTCTCTGATCTTATCCATCAAAGTAGACTGAACCTCCAATGCTGCTACATAGCCTCTCGGAACTATCTCCAAACATAGCTCACGAAGATCCTCTGCTAACTCCTTGGGTAACTCTCCGGTCATGAGTGTGTTGACATGGCTCTTGCGACTCAATGCATCGGCTACTACATTAGCCTTTTCTGGATGATAATGCAACCTCATATCATAATCCTTAATGAGCCCCAACCATCTCCTTTGCCTAAGATTCAATTCCTTGAAGATATACTTCAAACTCTTGTGATCCGTATACACCTCACAATGGTTTTCGATGAGAAAATGTCTCCATATCTTCAATGCATGCACTACGGCTGCTAAATTCAAATCATGTGTAGCATAATTCAACTCATGGGGTTTAAGCTGTCGTGAGGCATATGAAAAAATCTTCCCGCCTGCATAAGCACTTCTCCAAGTCCTCGATGAGAAGCGTCGCAATACACTTCATAATCCTTGCCTTGATCTGGCAAAATCAACACTGGTGCTGTAGCCAAACGTTTCTTCAACTCCTGGAAACTAGCCTCACATTCCTTAGTCCATTTGAAATTGGTGTCCTTCAACAACTCTGTCATAGGCTTTGCAACCTTCAAGAAATTCTCAATGAACCTCCGGTAGTATTCTGCAAGTCCAAGAAAACTCGGGATCTCTCCAACTGACGTGGGTGCTTCCCAATTTGTCACAGTGATAACTTTGGTGGGGTCTACTGCTATTCCTTCTGCGGATATAATATGTCCGAGGAAGCCAACTTCCTTCAACCAAAACTCACACTTGCTGAACTTTGCATATAACTGATGTTCTCTGAGCTTCCCAAGTACCAAACGCAAACGCTCCTTATGCTCCTCTTCATTTTTCGAGTAGACTAATATGTCATCAGTGAACACCACAACGAACTTATCCAAAAACTCCATAAACACCTTGTTCATCATGTTCATGAAATAGGTAGGTGCGTTAGTCAGACCAAATGACATAACGATATACTCATATAGCCCGTACCTTGTGGTAAAAGTTGTCTTAGGCATATCCTGCTCTCGAATCTTCAACTAGTGGTATCCTGATCACAGATCGATCTTGGAAAATACCTTAGCTCCTTGCAACTGGTCAAACAAATCATTGATCATTGGCAGTGGGTACTTGTTCTTGATCGTTACTTCATTCAATCCACGATAATCAACAACCATCCTCAACGATCCATCCTTCTTCTCCATTAGAAGTACTGGTGATCCCCAAGGTGACGAACTTGGGCGAATATAGCCTTTATCCAGTAACTCCTTAATCTGCTTCTTAATTTCCTCCAAATCCTTTGCGGGCATCCTGTACGGTCTCTTAGATATTGGCCCTGTGCCTGGCAAAAGCTCAATCAAAAACTCAATATCTCTATCCGGTGGCATGCCTGACAACTCTTCTGAAAATACATCAGGGAAATCCTTCACCACTGGTACTTCCTCCTGTACAACTCCTGATAAGGAATTCACTTGAGTCCTCTTCGGCACAGACCGGGATACATACTTAATCCTTCTTCCTTCTGGGGTGGTGAGCAAAATCGACTTACTAGCGCAATCGATGTTTCCTCCATATATCGATAGCCAATCCATACCCAAAATCACATCCAAACCTTGTGACTCCAAGATTATCAGGTCTGAGGGGAAAACATGCCTACCTATGGTCAATGGCATCTGAAAACATCCTTGGCTTGCCATATACTCCGCTCCTGAGCTTACTAACATAGGTGTTCTAAGAACTTTGGTGGGAATTTTATACTTATCCATGAATCCCCTTGATATGTATGAATGGGATGCACCAGTATAAAAAAGAATGATTGCAGTAAATGACTTAACCAAAAACTTACCTATCACTGCATCTGGCTGGGCTTCAACCTCCTCCACGTTAACGTGGTTCACTTGTCCCCTGTTGAAAGGGTTAGGCTTCTTCCCAGAGCTTCCATTGCCATTTCCGTTCTTTGCTACAGGACATTCATTGGCACAATGTCCAGTCTTCTGGCATTTGTAGCAAGTAACGTGGCTTAGATCCTTCTTGGCGGGCGTTGCTGGGTTGGAACGATTCTGGCCGTTGCTTCCTCCATTACCATTCCCATTCTTGGGGCCACTATGGTTGTGCAAATTTCCTCCATTGTGGTTGTGACCTCCTTGGTTATGCTGAAAAGGTCCTCCCGAGTTCGGGGTAAAACGAGGCCTCTGCTGGGCTCCAGAATTGTACTTCCCTTGTCCATACTTCCTCTTGCGGTTGTCAATCTGCTGCTGCTTCCCTTCAATCATGAGAGCTCTATCTACCAATCAACTGCATGCTCAACTCATCATTCAGTCCTTCTAGAAACTTCTCCTGCTTAGCTGCAGCCGTGGCAATGTCATCTGGGGCATAACGGCCTAACTTACTAAAGTCATGCACGTACTGGCCAACTGTACGTCCTCCTTGGCGCAAGTTGCGAAACTCACGCTTCTTCATGGCCATAGCTCCCGCTGAAACATGGGCAGTATGGAAAGCCTGCTGAAACTGGTCCCATGTGACAGTGTCGATGGGGTAAGTAGCTATGAAATTCTCCCACCATGATGCTGCGGGTCCATCAAGCTAATGTGCGGCAAAACGCACTCTCTCCGCATCAGTGCATCCTGCAGTGGTCAACTCCGTTCCAATCTTGCGGAGCTAATCATCTGCAACTATCGGCTCGGTGCTACTTGAGAACACGGCAGTTTAAGCCTCAAGAAATGGGCTAAGTGATCAACAGGTGGTGGTGGTGGTGGGTTGTTGTTGTTGTTGTTCCCCTGATTCTGATTCTGGACTAGTATCTGCATCAATGCATTCTGCTGCTGGATCAACTGAGTGAGCTCCGGTGGGAAAGCAAATCCATTGTCGCGTCTCAGAGGCATCTGATGGGTTTAGAAAAGATGAGAAAATAGAATAGAATGAGGTCTAGAGGGAAAACACTACCCAGATGCACATGAGACAAACACAATCAATATCACTTCAATCAATTTCAAACAAGGGCATACAATCGGTCTAACTATCGTTACAAAAGTGCTCGGACTATACTATATACATGGGGGAATACTACTACTGTTATGGTGGTCAACTAGAAAAATTGATCGGTCAAAGACTCCATGATATCTGCTCCAACTTCATCTACATAGTCATCATCACTATTGTCAGGGTCCGAGTTGGTGTCATCGATGGTGATGTAGTTCTCCGGGCAAGTGGAATCATCATCATCTCCTCCTGGCGCTGGGTCTCCCATGAATATTCTTAGCTTCTTCTTCAGATCATCATTCTTCTCCACGAGTATTGTTATTTCCTGCCCATATCCATCGCGTGTAGACTTGAGTTCTTCCTCCAGCTCCATGATCCTAGTCATTGCCTTCTTCAGATCTATCATGCCTGTGCACATCTGGTTCTCCTGGCGTCGAATGTGCTAGTTTAACTCCTGGATGAAAGTTGCAATAGATCTATCCTTCCTGGTGCTGATCATCTCCCATTGCTCATCCCGGCGCCCACAAATCTGCTAGATAGTATCCTTGAGGTTCTTGTGGTAAACTTCTCCAATGCGCCCCATGGTGATGTGAGCTGCTGTGCTCTTTCCTAGACTCCAGGTTGGTGCATCAAAGGAAAACTCTATGGGCTCAGTGACTGGCATGAACGTCCTTCCTGGAACTTGAACTCAAATCATCCAACGCTCCTCTTCTGGTAAAGTGGCGATATAGCTCCCGGTGAAGCTTGGTATTACGATGTTCAGGTATCTAGTGACTTCCTTCAAGTGGCGCCCAAAAGGTGTATCATCATCGGGTTGCGTGAACTTGTTCCTTGCATCCGCCATCCTAAAGAGTAGAAAAGGGATAGGAGTCAGAAATGACTAGAGAGTAGTGATGTAGGGCTTTAGCTTAGTGGTCGTGTCCTACAGTCAGCGTGTGATCTGATACCATCTTGTAGCGACCATACCTCAAACAGTCCGATCTCTGTGCATCAGTGTCATCCCTAGATCAGTAATGCTGACACGCACAGTACTTGAAGGATTTATAACAGAGTAGCAGTCACACACTTATCACATCGGATGTCTCAAAAGAGAACTTATTACAATAAATATGGCTTAAGGCCATCTAAAACGATAACAGCGGAAGGCTTGGAAGATAAAGTGAGTCCATGAACTCCAACGGCATCACTAAGTGAAAGATCACGACCTAAGGCACCTTACTCGTCGTCGGAAAAGTCTGCAACATGAATGTTGCAGCCCAAAACAGGTCAGCACATGGAATATGCTGGAAATGTAACACATAGAGAGTAATGAACAGAATAATGCTATCACTACATGCATATACGGCTGGTGGAAAGCTCTATGGTTACAGTTTTGCAAAAAGCCAAATTTTCCCTACAACAAAGGAATAAATTTTATTTAACTATCATGGTGGTTGTTAAACATTTAGAAGGTTCACCCAACTCAATCCCAATTAAGCATCATCATTAAACCCAATCAAATTATATTAAGAGTGATGAAATCCACATGATAATCCAAGAACTAGATACTCAAAACGTCCATAAGCGGGGACACGGCTAACCATGATTAGTTTGTACACTTTGCAGAGGTTTGCGCATTTTTCCCCACAAGACTCAAATACATCCATGATCGGAGAAACGAGACACAGTCTTTCTGAAACAATAACTCTTTACACTGGGTGGACAGTTACACCTAATTTCCCCTACATCTGCTAGCCCACCACTGAAAGAGGTCTTGCAACTTACTGAACTATGCTAGAGCCCATAATAGCTTGTGGCTGCACATGGAAGTTTCTAGCATGAATAATCTCATGATCCCTTTGAGCCTAGGTGGCGGTCCATAGGAGAATCACACGGTACCCCGGGATTTCCAAAAATACAGGCAACACTGGGTTCCCCAGGTGCATCAATCCACCCAGATGTGTATTAAAGTAGCCACCTTAAGTTAACCATTAAGTAACATTACTCACATCAGTCATGGATACACTCAGCCAATCCACGTCTACTAGCATAGCATAGCAATATAAGCAACGTAGTAGTAACTCCCAAAGGTTTGATAATAAACAGGACAATAGGTACTACCTCATCTACTTCCCAAAACCCACAAATTAATCAGATCCTAATCATGCAATTGTTTTGAGAATAGATCTAATGCAATAAAACTAGGTAGTAAAGAGGTATGATCAAAGTGTTACTTGCCTTGCTAATGATCCGTGAAACCTAGAGGCTTGTAGTAGCACGCTTCACACTCCGGGTACTCTATCGCAAACAAACAAGCATACAATAAGCACTCAACTAGAAGCATGGGTAAAACTCAAATAAAATATCTAACCAGAAAGTTCAACTTAAGAACTCGAGTTTGCAAAAAGAATAAAATCAAACGAAGCAACGAAACTCCAACTGTGAAAGAAATAAGCTCCGTTTACTAATCTGGACTTAAGTCAAATTTTACAGTAGCAAAATCTTGTTTAAGTTGGTTAAACAGAAAGAGGGCTTCGAGACGAAACTCTAGGTGCTTGAGTCGCCTGATTCCAATAAACGAGCGAAAAGATAAACTAAAAGGAAAATCAGGGCAGAAATCGCGATCGAAAATAATCGCGGAAAAACCCTGGAAAAAGAAAAACTAACGAATAGGCTAACGAACGAACGTTCGCTGTCTGTGGCTAGCAAGTGAACACCGTTCGTTAAAACGAACATACGGACGAACATCCGCTAAGTAACTAAACCGAAAAATAAAACCAATCTAATAAAAAAACAAACCTAGTGTTTAAATAAAAACCGGTCGAGTTTTACCTAAACAGAAAAAACCGGCGGTGGATCGGATCGGATCGGCGGCTCCGGCGAGGGGAGGCGGGGTGGTGCGGGGTGGCGACGACGGCGGTGTGCGGCGGCGACGGCGGGGAAGTGCAGCGGCGACGATGACGGTGGTGTGCAGCGGCGGCTCCGGCTTGGGGCTCCAGGGGGCCCCGGGTCGGCTTTTAAAGGGGGGGTGGCGGCTTGGGGGAGGGGCGACGGGGCAGCATCGGCGGCGGCTCGAACTCCCTCATGGAGTCCGGCTCGGGGACGAAGGTGTCGGCGGCGCGGAGTGGGCCGGCCCGGCTCGGCTGGGTCGTTGGCCCAGTCGGGCGCGCGAAGTTTTTTTATAAAAGATTCCGTCAAAAATAAATCCTAGAAAAATAAATAAATATCTAAAAATGCCAAAACAAAATTTGACCATCTAAATAAAATATTTAGAACAAGATGAACATTTTCTTGGCCTAAAAGTGCAATTTTGAAAACGTGCAATTTTTCTACATCAAATAAAACTGCAATAAAATCCAAATAAATAAATAAAATATTTGATTTTAATATTTTTCCTCTAATATTTCATTTATTTTGGAGAAATCATTTTATCTCCTCTCATATATTTTTATTTTAGAAATATTAGGAAAGAAAAATAATCAAAACCAATCGATCCTCTTTTCAAAATTTGAGAAAACTCAAATATGAAAATAACGAAATCCCCAACTCTCTCCGTGGGTCCTTGAGTTGCGTAGAATTTCTTGGATCAAGCCAAAATGCAATTAAAATATGATATGCATTGATGACCTAATATATAACATTCCAAAATGAAACTTTGGGATGTTACACCTGCGCTACATCATCCCCCCCTCTCCGGGGAAATACCGACGTAGTTGCAGCTACCATCAAGGAGAATTTCTGGCGCCGTTGCCGGGAAGGATCTTCAACATATACCAGGTTCCTAATCACAAATCTCATCTCCTTCCAATTTACATTATTCGCCATTTGCCTCTTGTTTTCCTCTCCCCACTTCACAAAAAATTGCCGTTTTATCCACTTCTCTTTTCCATTCGCCGTTTTCTTGTCGGATCTATTTTTGTGTGTGAGATCTTGTTTACCATTATGTATAATTCCTCCTCTATTGCTTGCACTCCCGAGAACAAGGTGCTTGACTTTAAACAAAGGGGAGGAGAAAGTTTAAAAGATGCTTGGTATAGAATTTGCAATGATCATAATAGATCTATCCGTAAGCAATCTACCGTTGTGCTTCTACGTTGTTTGTATGTTGGCATCACCACTTGGTATAGATTCGTCCTTGACATGATTACCGGTGGAAATTTCTTAATGAGTCCCCCTTTTGATGCTCTTAATGCTATGGAAAATTTAGTGGGCTCACCACCTCTTATGGTTAATGAAACAATTTTGACTCTTGAACATGTTATGGAAAGACTAGATTCTATCGAAAAGAAAAGGCTCGCCAAAGATCATATGGAAATTATAGATGCATAATTTTTCCACTAATATTGGATCAAAAGCGGGCGATATTTTTAATTTGTTAAAAGAAAGGGGTACTTTAATCCATGAATGAATAGAAGAAAGTCTGTCTCGGATTGATAAATTGGAAGAAATCTTTAGTAATCTAAGCACGACTTTTACTACCACTAAAATTATTGAGGAAACTCCTGTAAAGAGTAGGAGATCCAAAAATAAGCGTGCAACTCCTAGTGATAGCAATAAAGGAGATCTTAAGATGATTAGTATCCACCCTGATTTTGTTGAAGTGATAAGAGATCCTTTTTGCAAGAATGAAATCTTTGAATTTATTCCCAGGAGTGTTGTTATTGAAAATCTTTATGATAAATCTTTGAGGGATTCTAAGTGTTTGATTGAAGATTTGGACAAAGATGACAAAACTTAGATCCTTGCTTTATGCCTAGCTAAGGGTGTAAAATTATAGCGTTTGTTGGGAGGCAACCCAATGAATAAAATTTGTTTTTGCTTTTTTCTTTCTGTTCTTGAGTATTAGCACAAGTATGCTACTATTATGATTGTGTTTTTTATGTTTTAATTAGTGTTCGTGCCAAGTAGAACCAATAAGATCTTCTTGGGTGGTAGTTGTTTGATCTTGCTGAAAAAGACAGAAACTTTGTGCTCAAGAAATTAATTATCATTTTTATTCAGAAAGAGCTTTTGCCCAGATTCTTTCTGCAGAAGATTAATATACAAATTGCTCAGGCGTCCTATTTTTTCAGAATTTTTGGAGTTCCATAAGTATTTGTTTAAGTCAGATTGCTACAGACTGTTCTGTTTTGACAGATCCTGTTTTCTTTGTGTTGTGTGCATATTTTGATGGCTCTATGGTTATTTGATGAGTTTTTGCCATAGAAAAGTTGGAACACAGTATATATAATACAAAAACAAAATAAGAATTGGTTTGATACATCACTTATAGTAGTGGTTTATTTTTCTTACACTAACGGATCTCACGAAGGTTTTGTTGAGTTTTATGTGATTGAAGTTTCAAGTTTTGGGTTATCATACGATGAATGAAGGAAGGATGTAAGAGCCTAAGCTTAGGGATGCCCCCGAGTGGCATCCCCACTTTCTTCCAACAACTATCGGTATTTTACTCGAGGCTATATTTTTATTTGTCACATGATATGTGTTTTGCTTGGAGCGTCTTGTATGATAAGTATCTTTGCTTGTTTTATTTTGTGTTTTAAGTCATCAATCCTTGCTAGACACACCTTTCTGAGATAGCCAAAATTATATCATGACTTGTTATATATTTTCTATCCTACTAAGTGCACTATTACTCTTGTTGCAGGCATATTTTTGTTGCTTATGAATTTGTAGTATAGCAATGCACCATGCATATAGATATCCTATAATTTACTACACAAGTTCTCTTTTTAAGCATAAGAGTAGTTGATTCTTTTAGGTTAGCTTGAAACTGAGGTATCAGAGCTACAGTAGTGTGGAAGTTCTGAATTATTGCTCCAGGAAAGAAACTGAAACTTGAAAGTTGCTATAGAAAAATTACAGTTAATACAGGAGGAACTATAACTCTGCCATGAGTCACTTGTGTGGAGCAAGGATATGCTTCTATGTGACTTAAAAGCATATCATTTTGTCTAGCATCTAATGCAAACATTTATTTGGATTTTGGAGTAAAACAGAAGCACAAAAGCAGCAGTAACAGATGCATCCAGCTTTCTATTTCCAGCAAATTTTCTACTATGGCCGTCCAATAGAATCACTTTCACATGCATTATTTATGCATAGTTCCAACTATGCAAATGCAGCATTAGAGCTTCCCTAGAAGAATCCTTATAACCCACCCATCCTTCGAATTTGCAACTACAAGGAGCAGGCACCTTCTAAGTCAAATGCCGCTGTATTTTTGCATCATTCAAATGCCGCTGTATTTCCGTTTCGGTTGAGAATCGGGAACCTTCTAAGTCAAGAAAATTGGGCATGACCTTTGCTAATTTTCTTGACCTAGGAGTGCCCCATTCTAAACCGAAACGGAAATTAATCAACATTTCAAGAGAAAGGGGTCATTTCACATCAGAAGCTGCCAGCATTGGAACATCAGAAGCTGCCAGCATGGGAATCATTTCATAAGATAATTCCAATTATATGACACCAGTAATGAAACAATACTAAGCATGATTGATAATTGCCCTTAATCAAGAGTTACAGTTCACACCTAAATAAACTTCAGAACTATATAATTATTTTGTAGTCAATGAGCAAATAGCATGGTGGCGATAACCAGAATGTTTATAGGTACCTTTTTTTTCTTATGCAACTTTTCCAGACAGCCTCTGTGCTTTGTGAGATTCTTCTGAGTCAAGACCTAAACAAAACAAACATCAATCAATTAATTCACAGGTGAAAAGATATTGTTTTTCCCATGCAGGAATAAATCAAATTAACACAGGAAATGGACACCTGGAGCTAACTGTACTTTGGAGAATGAGAATCTCCATTGCCAGCCATATTTAATGTAGAAGACTAAATCTACAGTCGGTCAGTCGATCCTCCTCATGTTGAATCACAAAACAAAACAGAGTAGCTTGGCAGCTTCCAGCTCTCTATATAATGTACGTATTATTAAGCTCTATAAATTTACTCAGGAGGTATCAATTTGTGCTGAAATTTAGTTTGTGCATACAAACAGACAGACATCAAGTTCCTCTACTAGGCTAATCAATTTGAAATCTATCAATTCTGTTGCATCAAGTTTGTATTCACCTCCCTCAAAAAAATTTGTATTCATCAATTCTATAAATTTGAACTCGTGCACGCATACATCAATTCAGAAAGAGAGCTCCAAGAAAAATATTTGTCCTCAACATTACTTTTTGTTCCTTTAGAACATTTATGGGCAAGCTTTGTTGCATGTTCAGACAAGTACATGTCTGTCTCCCAAACACGTTCAGAGAACATCAATTTTTTCCTTTCTAAATGAAAATTGCTCTCAATATTCCTCAGAGATATTCTTGCATTTTGCATGTCCCAATTCTGCTTAAAGTTTACTTCTGCATTAACCATCAGTTGCTCTCAATTTTGCTCAATTCAACCAACTTCCATTAGGATTACATTCAACCAATTCTTAAGAACTACTAACGCACAAATGGCAATGACTAGCAACACAACAACTAACTTCATTAATTCCACCATCTCATTGCTTACACCTAATAGTGTTGCTCATTTTTTTTGAACGATAATAGCGCTTTTCCTCTTAAATCTGCATAGCCGTTTCTTCTCAAATTCATCAGTTGGGCTCCTTCTTTGCTATGTTCATCAGTTCACAACGATTGTCAAACCCCAATGAGTCCATTAATTCGTCTCAGCAATGGTGACAAGGTAGGTACAAGCGCAATTCTTGTAAATATGCATTACATAGTAAACTAGGGAGGACTACAGCAGGTTCAGTTGTGGCAATTTGCAAGACATGAGCTTGATTTGCTGCACAAACAAATCGAGGACCTTGGGCTTGGACTGCTGATTTGCTGCAGCAAATGGAACGGACAGGAAGACAAATGAGTAGGGGGTTCGGAGGAGGAGGGAATCATACCTAGGTCATCGGGATTTGGAGAACCTCGCTGTGGCGTGGTCGTCACCTACCTAGAGAAGAGAGCGGAAGATAGATGAGATGGGGGTCAGAGAAGAGAGCAAGGAAGGGAAGGAAAAGAGATGAGGAAGGGAAGGGATGGGAAGTGGAGCGCAAACCTTGAGGAGCTCACCGTGACCTACAGGTGAGCAAAGCGGGCTCGGGGGAGAGCTCGTCGGAGTCCGCCGGGCCGAGGAGGAAGCCGGTGGCAGGGAAGGCGTCACGGGGACGTCCGGGGTCCTGCGGCTTATCCGCGGAGACGTAGTCGAGGGAGGTGGAGTGCTTGGGCACGTCGGTGTGGTACGAGATCGACGGTTGCCACGGCGGTGCGAGGTGGCCGGCGACAGGCGCGTCGCACGCGGGTTGCCGATGCGGATCTGGGGGAGAGGATAAGGCGGAGAGGGTGAGGGGAAGCGCGAGGGGGCAAGTGGGGAGCGGGGCCCGAGGAGGCAGGGCGGCGGTGCAGGTAGGGGCGGCGGTGCAGTGGGTCAGGGCGACGGCTGATATGTTTCCAACGTATCTATAATTTTTTATTGTTCCATGCTATTATATTACCCATTTTAGATGTTTATGGGCTTTATTTTACACATTTATATCATTTTTGGTACTAACCTACTAACCGGAGGCCCAGCCCATATTGCTGTGTTTTTGCCTATTTTAGTATTTCGAAGAAAAGGAATATCAAACGGCGTCCAAACGGAATGAAACCTAGGGGAGCGTGATTTTTGGAACGAACGTGATCCAGAGGACTTGGAGTGCAAGTCAAGAAGCTTCCGAGGAAGCCACAAGATAGGAGCCCCACCCTGTAGGGCGCGCCCCCTGTCTCGTGGGCCCCTCGGGCAGCCACCGACGTACTTCTTCCTCCTATATATACCTACGTACCCCGAAAACATCCAGGGGCACCACGAAACACAATTTCCACCGCCGTAACCTTCTGTATCCGCAAGATCTCATCTTGGAGACTTCGCCGGCACTCTGCCGGAGGGGGAATCGACCACGGAGAGCCTCTACATCAATATCCTTGCCCCTCCGATGAGTTGTGAGTAGTTTACCACAGACCTACGGGTCCATAGTTATTAGCTAGAAGGCTTCTTCTCTCTTTTGGATCTCAATACAGTGTTCTCCCCCTCTCTTGTGGAGATCTATTCGATGTAAACTCTTTTTGCGGTGTGTTTGTCGAGATCCGATGAATTGTGGGTTTATGATCAAGTTTATCTATGAATAATATTTGAATCTTCTCTGAATTCTTTTATGTATGATTGAGTTATCTTTGCAAGTCTCTTCGAATTATCAGTTTGGTTTGGCCTACTAGATTGGTCTTTCTTGCCATGGGAGAAGTGCTTAGCTTTGGGTTCAATCTTGCGGTGTCCTTACCCAGTGACAGAAAGGGTTGCAGGGCACGTATTGTATTGTTGCCATTGAGGATAACAAGATGGGGTTTATATCATATTGCATGAGTTTATCCCTCTACATCATGTCATCTTGCTTAATGTGTTACTCTGTTCTTATGAACTTAATACTCTAGATGCAGGCAGGTGTCGGTCGATGTGTGGAGTAATAGTAGTAGATGCAGGCAGGAGTCGGTCTACTTGTCATGGACGTGATGCCTATATACATGATCATGCCTAGATAATCTCATAACTATGCGCTTTTCTATCAATTGCTCGACAGTAATTTGTTCACCCACCGTAATACTTATGGTATCTTGAGAGAAGCCTCTAGTGAAACCTATGGCCCCCGGGTCTATCTCTTATCATATTTGCTTTCAATCTACTTTTATTTGCATCTTTACTTTTTGCATCTATCTTATAAAATACCAAAAATATATTTATCTTATCATACTATCTTTATTAGATCTCACTTTCGCAAGTGGCAGTGAAGGGATTGACAACCCCTTTATTGCGTTGGTTGCGATTTCTCAGTTTGTTTGTGTAGGTGCGTGGGACTTTTGAGGAGGCTCCTACTGGATTGATACCTTGGTTCTCAAAACTGAGGGAAATACTTACGCTACACTTGCTGCATCACCCTCTCCTCTTCGAGGAAAACCAACGCAAGCTCAAGACGTAGCAGCGGCGCAGTGGGTCGGGGGCGCAGGTCGGGGGTAGCCGGGGAGAGAGGTGTGAGATTGGGGAGGATTTGGGATCTTTTAGTGGAGGGAGGGTTAGCAATGGCGCACCTTTTAGAGATGCGCCATAAACACCGTGATAGCAATGGCGCACCTTCTCCTGGTGCACCATTACTAACTTTTTTTGGATTTTAGTTGCATGTAATAATTTTTTAGAAAATGACCATAAATTTTAAAATGTTACGATATAAGTAGTTATTACTAATTTTCAAATACTTGCATTGCAAAACATTTGTGAATTGGAAAAACATTTATGAATATGAAATAATATCATCAAATTTGAAAAAATATTCATGAATTCAAAAAGTGCCCATGAAATTTAAAAATATTCATGAGTTCAAAAAATATTAACAAATTCAATACTTTTTGTGAGTTAGAAAAATGTTCGCATTTTCAAAAATTGTTTGCAAATTTAAGCAGGAAAAGGAACACTGAAAAATAAAATACCAGAATAAACAAAGAAGCCCAAGGTGCCTGTAAATGATGATTTGTAACAAAACAAGAGGGAGAAGAACAAAAATTACAAATCCAAGAAGAAGGTGTGGTCGATACTGCAACTTGGTGATGGAGAAGTTACAAAAGGAAGGTAAGTACAGACAACATTAATCCCCACTGTTTTGAACAAAAGAGGTTACTGGATAGAGGACTAGAATAGAAGAAATGCCATTTCCATACTTCAACTTAGTTGCATGTAATAATTGAGCTTGCCACTGACACACACACGCGGCCGACACGTCGTGATTCGCTCTTAGCTATATTTTCACAATCTTCTTGCCCTTCTTTTTCGCAAATGGAGTTCTTCTCTTGAACGGACGTCCTTTAGGTAGGGTGGTCCTGCTTCTTCTTGTGGTGTATGGTACTTCATCGTCGTCGTCATCTTCCATCTTCGGGTCGCCGTACTTGTCGAAGGCTTGCTCATTGGCGACTCCATACATTCCGATGATGTTCCTTTTGCCTCTCCTCACGACAACATGACTGGGCTTTGACGGATCGGTAATGAAGAAGCATTGGTCCACTTGGGAAGCCAGTACCCATGGCTCATTTTTTGCGGTGACGTTTGCACCCGCGGTCTTGGATTTGGCTTTGGTTATAACCATGGTGGTGAAATACCGGTCTTCTTTTAGGACGCTCTTGGCCCATCTGACACGGGACATCGGGACCTTCTCTCCAGCATAGCTCAGCTCCCAGATCTCCTCGATCCTTCCGTAGTATCTGTCCTTGTCGTTACCGGTGTAGGATTCCATCATTACCCCAGAGTTTTTATAATCGCTCTTCATGTCCTTTTCCTCAGTGTAGAATGTGTAGCCGTTGATATCGTATGCCTCATAGGTTATCAGGTTGTGCCCGGCGCCCTGTGACAAGGCGAATATGAGTTTTTCTTCCACGGAAGAATCCTCATGTAAAGGGTACGACAGTAGCTTGTCCTTGAACCAACGCGTGAAACATGAGTTGTGCTCTTTGATTATATCTCCGTCCGTCCTCTGTTGGCCTTGGTCATTGTACGTCTTCTCAATAAAGGTTTTGTGCTCTACCACCCAAGGATCGACCACGTCTATGTGTTGTAGCGTGACTAGGTTTGCTCTTTCAAAGTCGGCGAGTCGACCCTTGAAGTCGACATGCATTTCGCAGCGACCCTCGTGGTGACCCCATCCAGCGAGCCTGCCGAGGTGCCTGTTGATGGGCAGACCAACGGGGTTCTCGATGCCTAGATACTTTGTGCAGTAGGAGATGCACTCTTCGGTCAGAAAGCCCTTGGCTATGCTTCCATCTAGACGTGCCCTGTTGCGAACGTATCCTTTGATGACACCATTCATCCTTTCGAACGGCATCATGCTGTGCAGGAATGTCGGCCCAAGTTGGATGATATCCTCCACGATATGGACTAGCAGATGCACCATAACGTCGAAGAATGCGGGCAGGAAGTACATCTCAAGCTCGCATAGTATCACCACTATCTCTTCCTGTAGCCTTCTGAGTTGCCTCACGCCAACCGACTTCCAAGAGATGACGTCAAAAAAGTTGCATAGGCCAAATAGCGTTTCACGGACGTGCGCGTCCATGATCTCACGGATTGCAAATGGAAGTATTTGCTTATCTTCCCCGCGTAACCGTAAGGAAGTTTTACTCCTATGAGGCAGGTGAAAAACTGCTCGATCTCCTCCTGACTTAGAGTGAAGCACGTGGGAGGGCAGTCATATTCGATCTTCTTGGCCTTTTTGCCTTTGAGACGACTTTCCGTGTCCTTCGCCTCATCATCATCATCATCATCATTAGGGCGTTTTGTGTGAAGCTCCTCCCTGATGCCCATTGGTTGCAAGTCTGCCTTGCTTTCGGCCCACCTTTGGTCCTCTCTGGCATGTTGAGCAGAGTACCAAGCAGACTCTCGCACACGTTCTTCGTGATATGCATGACATCAAGGCTGTGAGGCACACGGAGGATCTTCCAGTATGGCAAGTCCAAGAAAACAGACCTCATTTTCCATACCTTCAGCAACGACTCTGGCGCCTTTCGCTTCTTTCCCGGCGGTGGGCACTCTTTCCAATTTTCAACAGCTCGTCTATTTCCTCACCGCTCCTCGTACGCAGGCGTCTTCGGGGTTCGGTTTCACCATCGAACAGATCCTTGCGTTTTCTCCATGTGTCATCATCGCGAAGCCACCTTCGATGTCCCATGAACACGGTTTTCGAAGACCCGGGATCTCTATCTAGCTGGCGATACGTAGTGTCATCCATGCACCTGACGCATGCACAAAATCCGTGGACCACCTGCCCCACGACATATCCGTAACCAAGATAGTCGTGCACCGTCGTGAGTAGTGCGGCTCTCATAGGGAAATATTCTTTTGCTACAGCGTCCCACATATTGGCTGGCGTTTTCCACAGCGTGTCTAGCTCCTCTTTCAGCAGCCCCAGATACAGATTGATGTCGTTCCCTGGTTGTTTCGGCCCTTCAATTAGCATACTCATGTGAATGTACTTCCTCTTCATGCAAAACCAGGGGGAAGGTTGTACATCCACACAAACACAGGACAGGTGCTATGTGTGCTTCTCAGGCTGCCAAACTGATTGACTCCATCGGTGCTCGCGCCCAGCATGATGTTCCTTGGATCGTCCCCAAATTCTGGGTGTTCGAAGTTCAACGCTTGCCACTGGCTCGCATCCTTAGGGTGACTCAGCATCTTGTCTTTTTTATTTATCTCCGGATCATTTCCGTCATCTTCTCGCTTCTTCTCCTTCCTATCCGTGTGCCAACACAGGAGCTTTGCTAGCTTAGGGTTCGTGAAATACCGCTGTAGACGAGGAGTGATCGAAAAGTACCACACCACTTTTCGAGGAGCTTTCTTCCTCTTCTTGTATCAAGTGACGCCGCACACCGGACATATGGTAGACTCCGCGTGCTCGTCTTGATAAATGATGCAATCGTTCATGCACGCATGGTATTTCACGTGCGGTAAATCTAGAGGACACATGATTTTCTTCGCCTCCTCAAAACTGGTCGGGCACTTGTTCCCCTTGGGAAGACGTTCGTGCCAGAATGACATGTTCTCGTCGAAGCATGCATCGGTCATTTTGTGTTTTACCTTCATCTCCAGAGCCATGAGCGTTACTTTTAGGCAGGTATCCTCGGGCCTGCATCCTTCATACAATGGATTAACCGCGTTTATCTCCAGTTGATCCAGCTTGGCTTTCTCTCGGGCGGCAACTCTTGCGTTACCCGTCTGCTTGAGAAGCAGCGCTTGAATATGAGGGTCCTGCACCCAGCCCATCGATGGTCCATCGTCGTCTGCTCCAGCATCTTCATACTCATGATCATGCCCTTCATCTTGATCTTCCTCATCATCATGTCCGGCATCTTCTACATGATTATTGTGTCCTGCATCTACTTTGTGATCATGTCCTGGAGATTCTTCGTCTTCTCGCCCGCCCTCGCTGCTATTGTCTTGCCGCCCTTCCTTATTTCTTGCCCGACTCCCATGGACGACTTCATAATCATCTTCATCACCTTGCCACCGATAGCCATCCATGAAACCACGCACAAGCAGGTGGTCCCACACCTATCTGGAATCCGGGTCCATAAGGCTCCTCAGCTTGCATCTTTGACACGGACATCTTATCTCTGTCTCATTCTTTTGAAGCATCTCGGACTTCACGGAGCTCCAAAATCTATTCGTGATGCCTTCGGTCATCGTGCGGACCATGGTCGCCTGCGGGGTAGAGCAAAATGATATTTTAGAACCAAATTTTTTTTGGCATGACTTTGCCTAAAAATAT
This sequence comes from Triticum dicoccoides, assembly GCF_002162155.2. Lineage (NCBI taxonomy): Eukaryota > Viridiplantae > Streptophyta > Magnoliopsida > Poales > Poaceae > Triticum > Triticum dicoccoides. The sequence continues at coordinate 176,243,705 of NC_041383.1, forward strand.
GACAAAAAATAATGCATAGTGCCAAATTCTTGCCGAAACAGAAATGAATCAACATTCCGGCAAAATATTGGCAACTATCGCATTTCAAATACCGGTACCTCCAAACACAAACATATGCAACACCACAAACATACGTAGATCTAGGTGATAAAAAATTTGCATGTTGTTGGAGGGAGAAAAAAGTAGATCTAGAACATAAAGAAAGCTTTCCCCTTACTTACCTATCAAAAAAAGGAAATTTAACCACTTAATTTGGGTGAATCTATGGTGCAAATGAGGTGAGGAGGAGGAGGCAGCCGAGACCAAGCTTGGTAGAGGTGGAGAGAATGAAGTGGGGAAAGTGAGTGTGGTAGGTGGCTGTCCAAAATATCTAGCTGCTCTGAGGTTACCAATGGCGCACCTCCTAAGAATGTGCCATTGGTAACCAGGGTTACTAATGGCGCACCTGGTTTGTGGTGCGCCATTACTAGTTTTGAAAAAAAAATGTTAGTAGTGGCGCACCGTGGGTGTGGTGCGCCATTACTACTTAAAACTAGTAATGGCGCACTATCCCCAGGTGCGCCATTACTAGTTTTGTAAAAAAAGTAAAAAAAAATTGTTAGTAGTGGCGCACTGAGGGTGTGGTGCGCCATTACTAGTTAAAACTAGTAATGGCGCACTATCCCCTGGTGCGCCATTACTAGTTTTGAAAAAATAAAAAATAAATTGTTAGTAGTGCCGGACCGTGTGTATGGTGCGCCATTAGTGATATGGCCACTAATGGTGTACCTATATCTGGTGCGCCACTACTATATAGCAGTGGCGCACCACATACGTGGTGCGCCATTAATGTCCATATTAGCTATATCCTTTTTTCTAGTAGTGTTTATATTTACATGCTCTTTATTATCTTGCAAACCTATCCAACAACACCTACAAAGTACTTCTAGTTTCATACTTGTTCTAGGTAAAGCGAACGTCAAGTGTGCGTAGAGTTCTATCGGTGGTCGATAGAACTTGAGGGAATTATTGTTCTACCTTTAGCTCCTCGTTGGGTTCGACACTCTTAATTATCGAAAGAGGCTACAATTGATCCCCTACACTTGTGGGTTATCAAGACCTTTTTCTGGCGCCGTTGCAGGGGAGTCATATAGCGTGGGGTGAATATTCTCGTGTGTGCTTGTTTGCTTTATCACTAAGTAATTTTGATTTCCTGTTCTTAGTTGTTCTCTATCTTTAGTTATGGATATGGAACACGAAATACCAAAAAAAATTAGGTGTACTTACTACACATGGAGATGGGGAACCTCCTAAAACCTCGATGCTCATTATGTGAAAGATATTATGTACTACTTTGATAATCGTGAGAAAACTCCATTCAATTATGTTATGGGAGACACGTTGGATCAACGTGAATACTTTAGGGATTATCGCTTGACACAAAAAGGGAAACTATTAGGGGATCAAATGTATATGTTACGTTGGTATGCTCGAGATCTATGCTTGAGACATGATTACACTTGTTGCTCTAGGATGAAGGCTCCACACCTTCCCTTTTCTTGCAAATTTAATTATAATGAAACCTTAGCTTCTTATGCTAATGGTATATATGATTACTATGATGTGGAACGAATAGAAGAGTTCATTGCTTTTATCGGTGCTTATGAAATTGAATCTTTGTTTAAAGAGTTTGAAGATTTTGATGATTCGGTTTATAGACCTGAAAATTTAGCTATCCTTAAATATTGCTATGAGAATTATGAATTCAATTCCGATATTGATGAATTTATTGAGAGAGTCTTCGCTATCCAAGAAGAGACTAATATTTTGCAGGAATCTATGGAAGAAGAAATTGATGAAATAGTGAGCTCATTGGATGAAAAAGATGATGAGGAGAGCGAAGAACAAAAGGAGGAAGAGCGGATTAGCTACCCGTGCCCACCTTCTAATGAGAGTAACTCTTCAACTCATACATTGTTTAATTCCCCTTCGTGCTTACCGAAGGATGATTGTTATGATCCTGTTGATTCTCTTGAAATATCCCTTTTTGATGATGCTTGCAATGCTTGTGACCAAGATGCCAATATGAATTATGCTTATGGAGATGAACTTGCTATAGTTCCTTATGTTAAACATGAAATTGTTGCTATTGCACCCACGCATGATAGTCCAATTATCTTCTTGAATTCTCCCTACTACACTACATCGGAGAAATTTGCACTTATTAAGGATTATATTGATGGGTTGTGCTTCACTACTACACATGATGATTTTGATAGATATGATACGCATGTGCTTGCTGCTCCTACTTGCAATTATTATGAGAGAGGACCTATATCTCCACCTCTCTATGTTTCCAATATGATAAAATTGCAAGAAACTGCTTATACTATGCATTGGCCTTTACTTGGTGTGCATGAATTGTTCTTTTATGACATGCTGATGCATAGGAAGAGAGTTAGACTTCGTTGTTGCATGATATATGTTACTTTGTGCTCACTACTAAATTATAGAACATTGTTAATTAAAATTGGCTTTGATATACCTTGGGATCCGGGTGAATCTATTATTTGAGCACTATATGCCTAGCTTAATGGCTTTAAAGAAAGCGCTGCTAGGGAGACAACCCGGAAGTTTTAGAGAGTCATTTATTTCTGTTGAGTGCTTTTATATAGTTTAAAAACAAAAAAATAAAGAGGGGAACCTAAAACTTTTCAAAAAGGAAAGTGAAAGTGAGAAAGACAAGCATTGTTGAAGTGGGGGAGCTCCTTGAACTTTGTTCATGCTCACGGAAACTTTGTGTATCTTAATTAGAGAAACTTTTCATAAAAAATAATTATACCCTTGTACAATTCCATTGTATTATAAAAATAATGTGCTAAGGTTTGCCTTTAGGATGTTTACAATGATTGTTGGTTTGTACGGTGCAGGACATAAACTTTGGCTGTAGCGCGCGATTTTACCTTTTTCACTGGAACGTCAAACGGTTCTAATTCTTTCTGCACTGTATTGATGTACAAATGTTTTATTTTTTCTAATTTTGGTAGAATTTTTGGGCTACCATAAGTAAGGTGAATGTTCAGATTACTACAGACTGTTCTGTTTTTGACAGATTCTGTTTTTGATGCATAGTTTGCTTGTTTTGATGAAACTATCAATTTCTATCAGTGGATTAAGCCATGGAAAAGTTATATTACAGTAGATATAACGCAAAAACAAAATATGAATTGGTTTGAAACAGTACCTAGAGTAGTGATTTGCTTTATTATACTAACGGATCTTACAGAGTTTTCTGTTGAAGTTTTGTGTGGATGAAGTGTTCGATGATCGAGAAGGTCTCGATATGAGGGAAGGGAGTAGAGGCAAAAGCTTGGGGATTCCCAAGGCACCCCAAGTAAATATTCAAGGAGACTAAAGCATCTAAGCTTGGGGATGCCCTGGAAGGCATCCCCTCTTTCTTCAACAAGTATCGGTATGTTTTTGGATTCGTTTCGTTCATGCGCTATGTGCAAATCTTGGAGCGTATTTTGCATTTAGTTTTCACTTTTCTTTTATGCACCATGCTGGTATGAGATAGTCCTTGGTTGATTTATAGAATGCTCATTGCACTTCACTTAAATCTGTTGAGTATGGCTTTATAGAATGCTTCTTGTGCTTCACTTATATCATTTGAAGTTTGGATTACGTGTTTCTCTTCACATAGAAAACGGCCATTTGTAGAATGCTCTTTTGCTTCACTTATATTTTTGAGAGCATGGGCATATCTTTTTTAGAAAGAATTAAACTCCCTTGCTTCACTTATATCTATTTAGAGAGATGACAAGAATTGGTCATTCACACGGTTAGTCATAAAATCCTACATAAAACTTGTAGATCACTGAATATTATATTTTTGATTCCTTGCAATAGTTTTGCAATATAAAGATGGTGATATTAGAGTCGTGCTAGTTGAGTAATTGTGAAATTTAAAAATACTTGTGTTGAGGTTTGCAAGTCCCGTAGCATGCACGTATGGTAACCGGTGTGTGACAAATTTGAAGCATGGGGTGTTTCTTTGATTGTCTTCCTTATGAGTGGCGGTCGGGGACGAGCGATGGTCTTTTCCTACCAATATATCCCCTAGGGGCATGTGTAGTAGTACTTTGCTTCGAGGGCTAATAAACTTTTGCAATAAGTATATGAGTTCTTTGTGACTAATGTGAGTCCATGGATTATACACACTCTTACCTTTTCGCAATTTGCTAGCCTCTTCGATACCGTGCATTGCCCTTTCTCACCTCGAGAGTTAGTGCAAACTTTGCCGGTGCATCCAAACCCCGTGATACGATACGCTCTATCACACATAAGCCTCCTCATATCTTCCTCAAAACATCCACCATACCTACCTATCATGGCATTTCCATAACCATTCTGAGATATATTGCCATGCAAATTTCATCATCATAATATGCATGACTTGAGAATTTATTGTCATATTGGTTTGCATGATCGTAAGATATCTAGCATGATGTTTTGATGGCTTGTCCTTTTTTTGATGCCATTGCTATGCTAGATCATTGCACATCCCGGTACACTGCCGGAGGCATTCATATAGAGTCATATCTTTGTTCTAGATATCGAGTTGTAATATTGAGTTGTAAGTAAATAAAGTGTGATGATCATCATTATTAGAGTATTGCCCCGGTGAGGAAAGGATGATGGAGACTATGATTCCCCCACAAGTCGGGATGAGACCCCGGACTTTATGAAAAAATAAAAGAGGCCAAAGAAGCCCAAATAAAAAAAGAGGCCAAAGAAGCCCACCAGAAAAATAAAAAATAAAAAATAAAAAAAGGAGAAAATAAAAAAGGAGAAAATAAAAAAAATGAGAGAAAAAGAGAGAAGGGGCAATGTTACCATCCTTTTACCACGCTTGTGCCTCAGAGTAACACCATGTTCTTCATATAGAGAGTCTCTTGAGTTATCACTTTCATATACTAGTGGTAATTTTCATTTAGAACTTGGCTTGTATTTTCCGATGATGGGCTTCCTTAAATGCCCGAGGTCTTCATGAGCAAGCAAGTTGGATGCACACCCACTTAGTTCCAGCTTGAGCTTTCATACACTTATAGCTCTAGTGCATCCGTTGCATGGCAATCCCTACTCCTCACATTGACATCAATTGATGGGCATCTCCATAGCCGTTGATTAGCCGCGTTGATGTGAGACTTTCTCCTTTTTTGTTTTCTCCACACAACCTCCATCATCATATTCTATTCCACCCATAGTGCTATGTCCATGGCTTGCGCTCATGTATTGCGTGAGGGTTGAAAAAGCTGAAGCGCGTTAAAAAGTATGAACCAATTGATCGGCTTGTCATCGGGGTTGTGCATGTTGGGAGCATTTTGTGTGATGAAAATGAAGCCTGGCCAAACTATATGATTTTGTAGGGATGAGCTTTCTTTGGCTATGTTATTTTGATAAGACATAATTGCTTGGTTAGTATGCTTGAAGTACTATTGTTTTTATGTCAAATGATAGACTATTGCCTTGAATCACTCGTGTCTTAATATTCATGCCATGATTAGATTACATGATCAAGATTATTCTAGGTAGCATTCCACATCAAAAATTATCTTTTTTATCATTTACCTACACGAGGACGAGCAGCAATTAAGCTTGGGGATGCTGATACGTCTCTGTCGTATCTATAATTTTTGATTGTTCCATGCCAATATTCTACAACTTTCATATACTTTTGGCAACTTTTTATATTATTTTTGGCACTAATATTTTGATCCAGTGCCCAGTGCCAGTTCCTGTTTGTTGCATGTTTTATGTTTCGCAGAAACCCCATATCAAACATAGTCCAAATGGGATAAAAATGGACGGAGAATATTTTTGGAATATTTATGATTTTCCGGAGGAAGAATCAACGCGAGACGGTGCCCGAGGGGGCCACGAGGAAGGGGGCGCCCCTGACCCTGGTGGGCACCCCGTAAGGTGGTTGATGCTCTTCTTCGGCCACAGGAAAGTTAATTTTCAGAGAAAAATCTTCGCGAAGGTTTCGATCCAATCGGAGTTACGGATCTCCGGATATATAAGAAACGGTGAAACAGAACGCACGAGAATGCAGAAACAGAGAGAGACGGAAAGATAGATCCAATCTCGGAGGGGCTCTCGCCCCTCCCACGCTATGGGAGCCAAGGACCAGAGGGGAAACCCTTCTCGCGTGTAGGGAGGAGGTCAAGGAAGAAGAAGAAGAAGAAGAAGAAGAAGAACAAGAAGAAGGGGGTGTTCTCTTCCCCTTGCTTCCGGTGGCGCCGGAACGCCGTCGGGGGTCATTATCATCACCGCGATCTTCACCAACACCTCCATCATCTTCACCAACATCTCCATCACCGTCCCCCATCTATATTCAGTGGTCCACTCTCCCGCAACCTGCTATACCCTCTACTTGAACATGGTGCTTTATGGTTCATATTATTATCCAATGATGTGTTGACATCCTATGATGTCTGGGTAGATTTTCGTTGTCCTACCGGTGATTGATGAATTGCTATGATTGGTTTAATTTGCTTGTGGTTATGTTTCTGTCCTATGGTGCTCTCCGTGTCACACAAGCGTGAGGGATTCCCGCTGTAGGGTGTTGCAATACGTTCATGATTCGCTTATAATGGGTTGCTTGAGTGACAGAAGCATAAACCCGAGTAAGGGGGTTGTGGCGTATGGAATAAAAGGGGACTTGATGCTTTAATGCTATGGTTGGGTTTTACCTTAATGATCTTTAGTAGTTGCGGATGCTTGCTAGAGTTCCAATCCTAAGTGCATATGATCCAATAAGAGAAAGTATGTTAGCTTATGCCTCTCCCACATAAAACTTGCTATCGGTCTAGTAACATAGTCAATTGCTTAGGGACAATTTCACAACTCCTACCACCACTTTTCCACACTCGCTATATTTACTTTATTGCTTCTTTATCTAAACAGCCCCTAGTTTATATTTACATGTTCTTTATTATCTTGCAAACCTATCCAACAACACCTACAAAGTACTTCTAGTTTCATACTTGTTCTAGGTAAAGCGAACGTCAAGTGTGTGTAGAGTTCTATCAGTGGTTGATAGAACTTGAGGGAATATTTGTTCTACCTTTAGCTCCTTGTTGGGTTCGACACTCTTACTTATCGAAAGAGGCTACAATTGATCCCCTACACTTGTGGGTTATCACTTGCTTCAAAGCAAAAAAAAGTGCAGGATGCGGGATATTAGTATCAATCGAGATGAGGAGGGGGACATGATCAGAGACAAAGTGAGTTAGAGAGGCAATAGTGGTGTTAGGGAAGAGGAGACCCAGTCAACGTTGACGAAGACTCTATCAATTTTCTCAAGAGTGGGTTGGTCCCTCTTACTAGACCACGTAAAGCGGCGATCCAGGAGAGGCAGCTCAATGATAGCATTGAAGTGAATGAAGGCGTTAAACATATCAGCTTTGGATTGGAAAAAATTTGGAGTGTTTTTGTCACACGCATGGTGAAGGAGATTGAAATCCCATAAAATAAGCCACGGGGTGGCCGGCGAGGGCGCGAAGCTTGCAAGCTCCTAGAGGAAGAGATGTTTTAGGGCATGGTCAGTGGGGGCGTAGATGTTGGTAATTGCAAGTTGTTGATGGGAGGCGAGGCAAGAGGCTATGGACGTTTGAGAGTAGGCACCAGAGTTTGTAGAAATAATAGGAAAGTGGGAGGAGGAGAAGGCGGAGAGCATACCACCTGCCAAGCCAATGGCTGGTAAAGTGTGCAGCAGGTTTAGATGGTGAGGGAGAAATGTTTGTTTTTTGAAAGCATCAAAGGTGCAGAGTTTGATTTCCTGCAGAAAACATGCATGGGAGGTGGATGGATAGAAGTTTAGATAGCACATCAGAACACTTCTGAGGTTGACCGAGGGCACACACATTCCAACAACAGAAAATGAACTTAAGCTTGTTCATGATATACAACAAAGGCACCAGTAATAAGCTAAGGGAAGTTGAGCGAGAAAAGTAAACAATGTGTGCCTTACAAAAGGGTCGATAGAGCGCCAACCTAAACACCGACGAAACCTAACATAGGACAAAGGCAACACATGATCGAAATCATTGCCATATGGGCAGGTAAGGCCTAAACAGAGCAAGATGGAGCAGCCGTGGCGAGCGGCCGACGTCGAGGGGTAGCAGATGGCGATCATAGACCAGGGGAGGACACCTCAACAACCTCTCCAGGCTCAGCAATGCAAAGGGCTGTGATCTTGGCAAGGGTGGCCGTCGGGGTCATTTTTAGCTACAGCGTGGCCGTCGCTGTCGTCGGAGAGCACAATGGCGTTGGCGGCATCAACACCAAAGATGTGTAGGCCGCAAGCATGAGGCACGTCATCGTGCAGGCTTGGAGCAGGTGAGCCATTGTGTGGCGAAGGCGGCTGCATGAAGTCGGAGGCGTGGGGGGCAGGGCATGGGCCAGAGTGGCCACAGTTCTAGCTCCATGCAACATGAACGTGAGGGGCACCATCATTGTGGTTGCCATCGTCACCGTTGAGAGGGACCGTGAGGTCCTCCTACATGGCCAAGGTTTTGACCTTCCGCAGAGTGACGTCGACGATCTGGTTGGGAGGAGATGGAGAATGCAGCCGACGGGGATGGCATAGTCTGCCTCCATAGGGAAGAAGGCATGCACCACCGTGAAATCGCCGTCATTGAAGCAGCTCTGGTCAACGTAGCAAAGCACCCCAAAGTGGCTTAACACAAAGTTTGCCCCCTGGGGATGCCACAGCTCGAGCGGGTAGTTCTTTGCCTCGATCTCCACTGAGCGGTCGTAGCAGGTGGTAGCGCGGTTGTCTGTCTCTTTGGGACGGAGAAGGGTGACCTCGAGCCAGTGAACTTGGCCGGGAAGTGGGCCATGGCAGCCTCCCGGTTGGCTTGGGAGTCGAAGACGAGGAGAGTTGAGCACCCAGTTGCTGCAGCATAGTGGAACATCGGGTTGTTGGCGAAGTGCTTCACCGACAAGCAGATGGAGTCGTAGGGCTTGAGGACGATGGTGTCGAGGTGCGTGAAGTAAAAGCATCCAGCGTCATGGACAAGACCGGAAGGGATGAAGATGTCCGGGTAGGTGTAATAGGCACGGCAAGGCGACGAGGCTGAAGAAGATAGAGAGGATGCAGAGCGCCTTGGGCCACAGACAGTGGAGGCCGTGTCATCCGGCACCTCCCCATCAGCAGAGATGGCGGGACGTGGCGATGTAGGCTGGGACAGTGGGGCGGAGTCTCCGTCAGAAGAGACCTGCTGCGCCGAGCATTGCACGACAGCGAGTGGCTCGTTGAGGACGATGCGGCGAGTGCTGATCCAAAGCACGGGAGCAGCAGGGTCATTCGCAGCAACATGGGGTGGAGAGGCCATGGCTGGGCGGTGGGCAAGCAGGCGGAGGCGCTGGAGGGCTAGCGGAAAGGTAGACAAGCACTCAAAGCTACGGTGGCCGAAGAAGCCACAACATGAGCCGTGCACAGGGTCTCTACAGGAGTGCACAACACTACAAAAAAAAAGACACATCCGTGACATTTTGGGCCGAACAATTTTTTTTCTGTCATACATATGACACTTCTATGACGATAATTGTGACAAAACCTGGTATCATCATAGATGTGGTGGGCTCCTACTTCTATGACAAAAAATCATGAAAGAAAATGGGCTTTTCATCCTGGTCGGGCCGGAGACGCAGCTGCATGACATTCTTTGGGCTGTCCATGACGGAAAAATGGTGGTAGAAGCGAGGGGGAGGAAAATTTCGGGGAGTTGCCGGTTACGGTGGGAGGTCGGGGCCCGAGCGATGCGCATTTCTCTCATACGTACGCGCGTGTGTGCGAGGCGTTGGCTCTAACTGAAGCCGAGCGAGGCGTTGGGCTCTAACTGAACCCAAGCGATTGCACTGCAGGCTACGCATTACTGAACCCGAGCGATCGATCGATGGCTGTTAACTGAACACGATGGAGCGATTCCTTCGCTACTGGTGCTAACTGAAGCCGATCCTCTGGGATGAACAGTGAGCGTTGCGGGGGGTTTGGATGAACAGTGAGCGGTGGCATTGCCTCTGGATGAACAGGAACCCGTGGTGTGGAGGGCTGGATGAACAGTAGACGGTGGAGGGATGGCCGTGGAGGGGTGGTTGAACAGGACCCCATGGTGTGAAGGGCTGGATGAATAGTAGACGGTCGAGGGGTGGTTGAACAGTAGCCGGTGGAGTAGCGCGCGGTGGAGGCTGGATGAACAAGAGCCCGTGGAGGCTGGAGGAGGTCGACAGTAGCCCGTGGAGGCTGGAGGAGGTCGATGGTGGAGATGAACAGTATCCCGTGGAGTCCCGTTTTGCGGTACGCCACACCCCTCCCAATGAACAGGACCCCCGTTTCGACCGTAGGAGGTCCGTTTCGTCCATTTTGCAGTATGCCACACCCCTCCCGATGAACAGGACCCCCGTTTCGACCGTAGGAGGTCCGTTTTGCGGTACGCCACACCCCTCCCGATCAACAGGACCCCCGTTTCGACCGAAGGAGGTCCGTTTCCTCCGTTTTGCGGTACGCCACACCCCTCCCGATCAACAGGACCCTCGTTTCGACCGTAGGAGGTCCGTTTCCTCCGTTTTGCGGTACGTCACACCCCTCCCGATCAACAGGACCACGTTTCGAACGTAGGAGGTCTGTTTCCCCCGTTCTGCGGTACGCCAGGCCTCGTTTCCATCGCCTGTTCCGTCCAAGCCCTCCCGATGAACACGACCACGCATTCCGTTCCGACCCAGCCGGTTGGCTCCCCATGAACACGGCGACGATGTTGTTTCTCCGTTCCGACCCAGCCATGTACGTATGGGCGAGTAGGTGTTTGAGACCCTTCCCGTATGTACGTACGTGGCCGTATTTTCTTTCTTGCACCCTCGCCGATGTACGTACGTGTACATGCTACGTGCGCGCCTCTACTACGACACATGCGTGCCTCTACATCTACGACACGTGCGCGCCTCTAAATCGACCAGTATGTACGTACACGTTCGCGACTAGAATGACAACGCTACGTACGCTTCGACCAGGTGGGTCCCGACTGTCACGCACTTCCTTCCGTGCGAAGATGTAGCTGGTGGGTCCCAGCAGTCAGGGGGGCGAATCGTTTTAGTTTTTTTTTCCAGACGCACTTCCTTGCGTGCGAAGATGTAGCTGGTCGGTCCCAGCAGTCAGGGGGGCGAATCTTCTTTTTTTTGCCCGGACGCACTTCCTTGCGTGCGAAGGTGTCGCTGGTGGGTCCCAGCGGTCAGGGGGGCGAATCGTTTTGTTTTTTTGCCCGGACGCACTTCCTTGCGTGTGAAGATGTAGCTGGTGGGTCCCAGCAGTCAGGGGGAAACGTTTTTTTCGCGAAATACAGTGGCCCGTCCGGTGGGTCCCAGCTGTCAGGTGGAGGAATCATTATTATCCGCGTAATAAGGAGGCACTTCCTTGCTGCGGCCGTGGACCCAGCTGTCAGCCTCTCCACGTACAGTCCACGTCCGATGGAAGTCGTTCCTTGACCACATTGACCACGCTGCACCGAGAGCACCAGCGCGGCGGACGACGGCAAGGCCTAGGAAGGGGATGACAGGGAGCTGGGGAAGACGCGATAGTGGAAGCCCGCGCGGAGAGGAGTATGAGGGTTCACTGGTTCAGCTGCGGTGTGAGGCTGCCGTCGCCGCAGGGCCTGGCCAGCGGTGCGAATAGTAGGGGCGGTGAGGCCTCCGCGCGGGAGCATGCGGCACGACCGGCGCTGCTTTGGGCGGCTGGAGCAAGAAGACCAGAGGTTGAAGAAGTACTACGGCCGTTGGATGGACATCGTACGGTCACTAGAGCTAGAATCGTTCATATTGACTAAAGTTGACAAAGGCCCCCTGTCCCAGTCAACTTAGTAGGCCCACAAGTCAGCCTCCCACCATGGTGGGTCCCAGCTAGCAAGGGGAGTATTCATTTTTTTGTGCGTAATAAGGAGGCACTTCCGGTGGGTCCGAGCTGACCGCGCGGGGAACGTTTTTTCGCGAAATACGCTGGCCCGTCCGGTGGGTCCCAGCAGTCAGGGGGGAAACCTTTTTTTCGCGAAATAAGGTGGCCCGTCCGGTGGGTCCCTACTGTCAGGTGGAGGAATAATTATTTTGCACGTAATAAGGAGGCACTTCCTTGCAGCCGCCTGGACCCAGCTGTCAGTCTCTCCACGTACAGTACTCTTTCGATGGAAGTCGGTCGTTGACCACGTTGACCACGCCGCGCCGAGAGCACCAGGGCGATGGTCTGGACGACAGTGAGGCCTAAGAAGGGGACAACACGGAGTCGGGGAAGACGCAGCAGTGGTAGCCCGCGCAGAGAGGAGTACGAGGGTTCACTGGTTCGGCTGCGGCGTGAGGCTGCCGTCGCCATAGAATAACAGGGGGTGTGGGTGAGTAGAGGGATACCCTGGGCCAGTGGTGGGAGTAGTAGGGGCGGTGAGGCCTCCGCGGCATCACAACCGGCCACGAGAGGCAGGAGCACGCGGCACGACCGGCGCTGCTTTGGGCGGCTGGAGCAAGAAGACCAGAGGTTGAAGAAGCACTATAGCCGTTGAATGGACAACGTACGGTCACTGGAGCTAGAATCGTTCATATTGACTAAGTTGACAAAGCCCTCCATCCCCGTCAACTTAGTTGGCCCACAAGTCATCCTCCCACTATGGTGGGTCCCATCTAGAAGGGTGGGTATTCATTTTTTTGTGCGTAATAAGGAGGCACTTCCTTGTGTGCGAAGATATAGCTGGTGGGTCCGACATGTCAGCGGGGGGAACATTTTTTCGCGAAATACCGAGGCCCTTCCGGTGGGTCCCAGTTGTCAGGTGGAGGAATCATTATTTTGCGCGTATAGTCCATGGCCGATGGATGTCGTTCGTTGACCACGTTGACCAGGCCGCGCCGAGAGCACCATGGCGGTGGACAACGGCGAGGCCTAGGAAGGGAACAACATGGAGCCAGGGAAGACTCGGCAATGGTTGCCCACGCGGTGGGGAGTACGAGGGTTTACTGGTCCGGCTGCCATCGCCGGAAAATAACAGGAGGTGTGGGTGAGTAGAGGAATGGCCTGGCCAGCAATAAAGTAGGGTGGGGTGGTGCGGCCTATGCGGCAGCATAGCCGGCCACGGGAGGCGGGAGCAGGCAGTCCCACCGGAGCTGGTTTGGGCGGCTGGAGCAAGAAGATCAGATATTGAAGAAGCAGCACGGCCGTTGGATTAACATCCAACGGTCACTGCTGCTAGAATCGTTTGTGGACTAAGTTGACAAAGCCAAAGTACACGTCAACCTAGTAGACCCACAAGTCAGCCTCCAAATCTGTCCCAAACAGCATACAGCCCGAAATTTCTAGCCGGATTCAAATTAATTTTAAATCTAAATATACCTTAATTTAAATTCAATGAAATTTTACCCGCACAGAAACAATGAAATTTAAAATATCAAAATCCGAAAGAAAACAGTATTTGGGAACTTATTGCATGTTTGTTGTATTTTTTCATTTTACAGCCCATTTATTATTACTTATAGCCCATTTCTTATTACTTATAGCCCATTTCTTATTACTTATAGCCCATTCTCTGGGCAAAATGCATCCCTCCTCATCTTGAAAGATTTCCGGCCCAGCAGGGCGTAGAAAAGCAAGTAGGCCTATGTTGGTTATTCTGCAAAAAACAAAATAGCTGGCTAGCCATTTTTCAGAAAGGAAAAAAACAAACTAGGCTGGTCATGTGCTAAACATATGAAATAAAAGCCTGGGCTAGACGGGCCACGGGTCCCACACAACCCAGTTGATACTCTTCTTCGTCCTGAAAAAACAAAATTACTGCGCACGCTGCTGGGTCCCTACTGTCATCCTCACCATGTACAGTCATCTCCTTATTCCTCTCGGTTGTTGACCATGTTGACAACACCGAGGGCGGTGCCGCGGCAAGCGCGGAGGATGATGGTGAGGCCTCGGACGGGAACGAACAGGAGCCGGGGAAGATCACAGCCAGTCGTTGGAGGCGGGAGCAGGCGGTCCCGCCGGCGCTGGTTTGGCTTTCGCGGCTCGAGGAAGAAGAGACTGAAGAAACGTGACAGACATTGAATGTCAATCAAACGGTCAAGGTTGGCACAATCATTTTTTGACTAAGTGGACACCAAGTAGCATACTTTTTTATATATAGGAAGAAAACTGCGAGGAAAATGCGTTCGTCTACCGTCCTCCTCACAGGGAACGTTCGCCACATAAGTGACTAGCACCCTTGGTTTTCAACCGAGAGGTCTTGGGTTCGAGTCCGAGGAACTCTCAATTTTGTCCTCCTTCCTTCCTCGCAAAAAAAGGGAAAGAAAATCAAAGACTTGGGAAGGCGTATAGAACAAGCTAGTGTACCAGTAAAGAGACGTTGCCGAGTTTTAGAAAAAAGAAAGACGTGCTCATGTAGCTGGTTCGAATCCAAACCTGGACTATGACTATATATGGTGCTATGCTACTCTACAAGAAATGAAACTGACATATCCAACGTTCGCTTCTCCTCTTCTCTACTTACTCTGCCTAGCATCAGAAGCTCTGGCCGCAGCAACCATGTCCACTGGCTGCTCGTCCACCTGCTCTTCAGGAGGCAACAACCAGATATGCGCCAAGTTGCCACCCGTACCATCGCCTGTGGGTCTCATCACACCCCTGCCGGCACGCGCACCGCAGCCGATTGCTCATCCCAACCCGCTGCAGTTGGTGTGCTGCCACTGCTGCAAATCACGCAGAGTCATTCGTCGCCTCTCAACCACAATCCGCAACCCTGACCGAGTCTTCTACAAATGCCCGAATCATGGGGTAATAATATGTTTAAGTGTTGTTCTGCTGCTTTCAGTTGCTGATTTTTTTAATAGTTTGGTTGATGATCTTCCAATTTGATTCGTGCAGAAAAGGGAAGATTCGTGTGATTTGTATTTCTGGGAAGTTGCTGATGTGGGGGAATGCAACTACGCTGATTATTTGGTTAGCCGAGGAATCCCAATACCAGCAGGTTGGAGTGTTGGACAAGTAACTGAAGGAACGGCAGAAGAGGAAGATGCAGAGCAGAAGGTTAAAGACGTAGTTCCTCTGATCATGGCCAAGAAACAGCTGCTAAACAGCCTTGACAGCAATGAGGAGATGAAAGAGCTTGTGAAGATAATGGGCAAAATCGATGTGCTCTGTAGGATGATTGTCTCTTTATTTGCAGTGTATGTAGCACTCATGATGTATTCAGTGGCTACGACATGAGCACTTTGCTGAAACTAGTAATGAATGAAGCCTGTGTAGCTAGCTGAGCGTAGTGTTGTGAACATCTAATGATTTCTATTAATGGAAATCAGGGGGTATCCCCTTTTGCTCATATAAATAAATAGATAGCAGAGGCCCTGTCGGGTCAGCTTTGTTCTCATTCGAAGACGTCGAGCAAATTGCAGTCCAACGGCAAACTATGTCATCAAATTCAAGTTTCACAGCCAAATATGAGTACAACTAAACAACAATGTCATCATGTTTTAGTTGTCATACAATCACCAAACACAAATCAGCATACATAACAAGTGATGTTCTCACAACAAAATACTAAACAACATGTTCATCAGGTTTCAGTTGTCATAGCAAACACAATTTCACATAGTAGATAAAAAAACGTCTTCTGACAGGCAAATACGACAAAAGCAATGTAATCATCATCCGCAGCAGCAGTGTCAACATCTTTGCCATGTGTATCAGTCTGAATCGTAATTCCCCACTGTGTCATCTTCTTCTTCATCCTCAACGTCCTCGAACGTTGGCTTATTCTTGATCAACTCTTGTATGTCCACAGCACGACAGACAATCTTTTCGCCGGCGTCATTGACGTGATGGTTCTCAAAGATATTAGGAACATCTGTGTTATCTTGTACATCAGAAGCAGTGTAAGCATCATCTTGTTGTGCAACTTCATTAAACGAATTCCTCTTCTCAAACCTTTGCAATACTCTCCAGTCATCGCTATGTGCAAATGTGTCTTCCAAGAAAAATATCTGTGTTGCTTGATTTGCCAAAATAAAAGGCTCGTTGGTCTAGTATGCCGCCTTGACATTGATGGATTTGAAATAATCATCAGCTCTGGGTTTTGCGATCCTGGAAAACAGGTTATACCAACGACAGCACAACAGAACCACACACCGATGATCCTCGAAACTGGAGATATACTGCAACTGAACAATGTCTGTTATGTTAGTATACATTTCAGTTGTATCTTTGTCATACGTATCCGTGCTCATGATGGCACTGTTTTGTGTCTTCGTGCCTTCGTCTCGTGCAAGGGTGGTGTAGCGCACATCTCCAACAATGCAAGATTCATAATGTCTTACCCGAGTATCAGGACCCATTGCTGGTGAGTAAAGGGCATCATCAACTGCCTGCCCATCCTCCCGCATCTTCTTAACCTATGGTTAGAAAATAGACAAGCTGATCATCTTATGTACTCAATATATTAAAAAAACTGACAGTGCACTTCAAAAGCTTACATGGTTCTTGAACCATTTCGCAAATCCTGCCATAACCAGTTTGTCAATGTTTCTTGGATTTTGCGGCAGTAACTCCTCTTTGTACATGCTGCACAACATAGTGATCGCGTCAAACATCTAAATATATAAGAATGTGCTGCAAGTTTAGTAGATTACGATGTATAAGCTGCAGTACTGCACTTACTTGATATAAGGTAGTATCTCAGGACAGTTATTCAACACATACCAAACCATTTTGTCCAAATCTTTAGGTTTGTCCTCTTGTCAACTCTTCCCTGTAACTCGAATAGAATAATCGAAAACATTGAGCCCGGGATTGTCTTCACCCACCTCTTTGCTAAGCTGATCAGCTGTTTCAATGTATTTTGAGCAGAATGTCAACGCTTCTGTAGAAATGTAGGCCTCTGCAATGGAACCCTCGGGTCTAGCTCTGTTCTTAACATAGCCCTTGAAAGTACCTAGCCGCCTTTCAATAGGGTACATCCATCCATACTGTACTGGACCTCTAAGTCGTGCCTCATCAGGTAGATGAACAGCCAAATGCACCATCACATCAAAGAAGGCTGGAGGATATATCTTCTCAAGGTCGCCTAGGATAGTTGGTATCTTGTCTCTAAGACGCTCCAAAGCATCTATCCTGATGTTTCTACTGCAGAGTTCCCTGAAGAATTGTCCTAACTCTGCAACTGCTCTGTATAAGTCAGGGCCGCCCAATCCTCTAAGGATAACAGGTAAAACCCTTTGAAGTAGGACATGGCAGTCATGAGTTTTCAACCCTTGTACCTTGTTTCCATATGCACTGACTCTCCTTTCAGGGTTGGAAGCAAATCGATGTGGGAATCTCACACGTGACAGGACCTCACAGAATTCTTTTCTTTTTACCTTGTCCAAGACGTACACAGGTGGTGCCACATCCCGTGGTTTACCTTCATCTTGTACCTGCAAATCCTTTCTGATACCCAGGTGTGTCAAATCAATCCTAGATTTTAAGGTATCTTTCATCTTGCCATCAATGTTAAGAAGTGTGCCGATAATGCTGTCACATATATTTTTCTCGATGTGCATCACATCAAGATTATGCCGCAGATCCAAATCTTTCCAATACTCCAAGTCCCACAAAGTGGACTTGCGGGTAAACAATAATCTCTCTTCTACCGTGCCACGCTTCCTTTTCCCGCTACCATTACCAGGATGGTTTCCTGGTGTAATATGCCTGACCTTCTCTAATTCCACTTGCAACTCATCGGCAGTGAGCCTCTTTGGCGCATCACGGTTTTCATGCTTTGCATTGAACACATGTCTTCGATATTTTCTAGGATGCGGCTTGTCCTTGGCAAGGAAACGGCGGTGTCCAATGTAACAGATCTTGCTAAGTATTGCGTATGACAGCGGATTCCTGTCACAGCGAACACATGCATTGTAACCATGTGTCGTTCTCCCTGACATAGTGCCCAAAGCCGGATAATCATGGATGCACCAAATTACAACAGCACGCAGAAAGAAATCAGCTAGTAGGCTGCTATATAGGTCTCGAGTGAGAACACCCTTCCATAGCTATTGAAGTTCCTCCACAAGAGGCTCCATGAACAAATCAAAATCCTTTCCAGGACTTTTTGGACCTGGGATGAGCAAGGCCATCATGTAGTTTGATTCTTTGGTGCAGACATTTGGAGGCATGTTGTAAGGGATAACAAGCACTGGCCACATGCTATATGTGGCGCTCTGGTGGCCAAATGGGTTAAATCCATCTGAAGCTAAGCCAAGTCTAATGTTTCTCGGGTCAGCAGCAAACTCTTTGTGTTTATCATTGAAGCTTTTCCACTCACTACCATGAGATGGATGGCTCATTACATTCTGATCTCTGTACTCCTGGTTCCTAGAATGCCACAGTACATCCTCTCTTGTTTCAGCATCATGAAACAACCTCTGCAATCTTGGTGTAATTGGAAAATGTCTCAGAACATTATGAGGAACCCTCTTCACAGCATCACCATCTTTCCATCTTGATGATTTGCATTTCGGGCATTCACTTAAGTTGGCATAATCCTTCCGGAACAAAACACAATTATTCTTACAAACATGGATCATATCATATCCAATTCCAACTGCACGAAGGAAATTCTTCATTTTACTGTAGGTGTGTGGCAGCTCAGACGCATCTGGGAAAGATTTGCGGAAAGCAGCCAACATCGCATCGAATGATTTTTTGGTCATCCGCTCAGATGTCTTCACCTGAAGAAAGGTGACCATAGCTGAGAATACTGACAGCTTATTTCTTGGGGTGACAGCAACATTGCATTGTTCCAACATGCCAGCCCACCGTTTTTCTTCTGCAGGTGAAAGTTCACGGAATGCACGAGCATTTCGTAGCATTGTTTCAGTGTTGGTCGAACTCACTGGCTCCGCCACCGCCACCTCCTCCTCCTCTTCCACCTGAGCATCAGGCAGATCAAGATGGTGATCTGCTGCTTCCACGTAGTCAATAACATTGACGTTCACAGCTTCACCATGATGAACCCACCTAGTATATGTGACCGACATCCCATACAAGTGTAGATGATTTTGCACAGTTGACTGGGGTCTTGTAACTGAATTCATACAACTGCTACACGGGCAGAGCACATCTGATTTCGGACCACCTTACTCAGCTCTGATAAAGTTCATGAAGTTTTCAACCCCCTCGACATATGCAGCGGAGAATCTTCGAGCAGAAGTTATCCAAGTCCTGTCCATCTGTTAGACATACAAATTAGTTCTTCTACTAGATATTACAGGAAAAACATATATGCTTTTTTATGAAGTCCAGAAAAAAAATACCTAGGTCGATGTCTAAAGCTATGGCAAGATATTTGGACGAGCAGATCTAAGTAACGAAATATATGTAAAGCTAATTCAGCAAACAGATTTGAGTGCTAAATTATGGCAGGCTGTTTCAGCAATCAATGAGCCCGAGCACACAGCCATCGAACTATCGAAGGCCATCGCAGCAGCAAAGATCGAATATAAAATGGTGTAGAGCTATTTCACCTAACAGATTGGCTACTAGACCATGGCAATCTACGTCACAATAAATATATGGCAGGATATTTTAGCAACTAATCGGCCTTGGCATGCCATCTCAGTTAAGCAGATTGAGTGCAGAACAGGGCAAGGAAGCTTCTTAAGCAGAGTATATTGATAGTAAACTACTTCGGCAAACAGTGAGATTAACAGCGTCTATCAGCTAACATTCAGCGCTACACCGACATGAATGGGGCCTCAGTCTAGAATGCGCGTACCGTGGGGGAAGCTGACCGCCGTGCGTCTCCACACGAACGTCGCCAGCGGTGGCAGCGCTGACCGTCGTGCGCCTCCACAAGAATGTAGCCAGAGGTGGCGGCGTGGCTAGAGGACGGTAGTCTATGAGAGCGTACTGTGGGAGCGAGCAGAACGCCGTGCGTCCCCTTGACGAACTGCGGCGCCAACGTATCGGCGCGGCGGGGAGGGCGGCTTTGGCGGAGCGAATGGAGTGGAGGGGAGACGGGGGGAGGGGGCTTTGGGGAATATTTGGCCGAAGGGCGGTTGAATCGAATTTGGGGGGAATTTTTGTGGGGGGGAGGATTTTCACGCGGTGGGCGGGGGAAGTTTGGCGCATGGTCGGTTTCTCCAAGTGCAGTCCCACGTTTCAGTGAAGAGGCAAGCCGAAGCGCGTTCCGTTTGTGTGAGTCGTGTGCAGGACCGAACGTGTGTGGGGTGCAATGGGAAAGCCTTTTTTCCTTTTAAACTAGGTGCTTCGCCCCCTAAAAAAATGTTGCTTCGCGCGATCCATCGATACTACTACTAGTAATCCGGTAATCCCGGCTAAAACGGCACGGCCGGGTCTTTTCCCGCGCGATATGCTGGGAGGTTGGCTTAGTTGAGTTTTTTAGATTTGTCTCGGTTCAATAAAAAGCAGAGTTGGTGATGATGGTGTGCTTGTCATCCTGCAGTATAGGTCGTCCGATCTATATCTAACGGATAGGAAGGAAACTATGACAATTTACCCGCACTCCTCTCCACATTTGCAGATAAGGCTTTCCCTCGTACATCCTTTTCTCCCACAAGATCTTGATCTTCCGTGCACTAGTACTCCTACAATATGTATATTATTGTGAAAGTTCATATACACCGGCCGAGATTAATGCAAACACGGCAGATTTTCATTACATTTTGAACTTTTATAAGATAGAAAAATAAAAGAAACCCGACCCTAAACCTATTCTACGGCGGCGACCGACGTCCTCCATCTGCGATCTCTATGTATGGGGGTGGGGTTCATGACCCGTGAAGTGAAGGTACGGTCTCCGGCGAGGAAGAGTAGAACACGGGATACGGACCGGCCAGTTGGCACACCATGCCCTGCTGCCTCCCATGCCCTACTCATCCTCAGAGGAGTCCCCGACCTCGGCGGTGCCGGACGTTGGACGGCGGCAAGTAGGACGCGTGGCTGTCGGTGCTCCCGTCGTCGGCCGCCAGCGTGGCCACCACTTGTGCGGTCGCGTCCGCGTCCGGCTACGCCACTATTGCGTCGCGAGAGGCGACTTGAGCGAGGGCGGCGACCTCGAGCTTCATCCCCGAAGACAAGATCTCCCGCAGAGCGTTCGCACTTGCGGTCATGGCGGATGTGGTGCCAGGTAGGAGGACGATGCGCTATGGTGTGGAGGTTAGCTGGGCGTTGCCGCTTTAAGTAGTGCATTCCGGTGAAGCCAAGCTTCCGGGTGCGTCATTAAGTGGCCGGAGTTGGTTCCTCGGGCACCGAGCCTCTTAACGGTGACATACGAACGGACGGCATGAATGCGGGCAGCTGGCGCCGGCTGGGAACGCACCGCGCGACGGCGCGAGGGATGAGGACTTTGGTGTGCCAGGGTAGTCAGCTGCGGTCGTGGCAACGTTGGAGATGCCCTTTGCTCAAATGCGATCCCCGCATGTCATTGAAAAAGCAAGACGACCCGGCATGGTCTCAGGTCCAGAGGATGTAGTTGATCACGCTACACCACTCCGCGGACGCGGCGCGGTGCCCCGTGCATCCTCGACGAGCCGGGTGTTGGGGTGTGTTTGGATTGTGGCCAAAGTGCACCTTACCAAAATTTTGGTCATGACCCAAAGATTGGTCTTTGTTTGGATGGTTGCCATTTCTTTGGCATGCCAATGAACTCTAGCCAACTCTAGTTCATTTTTCTTGCCAGTGTCGGCCAAATCATGGGCAACCAATACCTCAACCAAAATTTTGGCTACCCAATGCTTTGATGGGGCAACCTTGGGCACAAACCAAACATACTGTTGGTCGTGCCACAGCACAAACGCCACCCTCGGCACACTGAAACCGACCGTGTCTATCGACGATATGAGCATGTCGCTCACCACGGTCGTCGTGTCCAGAGGCGGTGCTGGAGCTGCGCCCCGTTGTTGGCCCCAAAGACCCACATGAACGGTTGTCGGTGGCGAGGAGGTCGTGGGCCATCTCCTCCGTTGGACTAGTTTGCGCTACGTTGTCCCTACGGGTGTGCCCCATATGTCGGTTTCCCTATTTTCCTGGCCATATTGGAGCATCAGTGCTCCGCGTTGCGCATTAGGCCTTTCACTATGTAGGCCAAGCGAGACAACTTATTGTTTATTTGAGCCGTTCAAGTGTAATCATGTGGCGTTTGCTTATTTCTCATTCCTCTCCAACCCTCTTCTCCATCGATCATGTCGCCCTCCAGTCGAGTCCATCCTCCCGCATGCCTCATTTGAACATTCCGCCGAGTATCATTCGCACGTACCCACCCTAGTCCTCTTTCAATAGATCTCCGAACCCCGAGATGAAATCGAGAGGGAACGAGTGGGGGCACGTGATACCTAAGGCGGATTCAAAATTTTGAATCGGTGATCATAGCATCCGCAAATCATATATAAAGGGTATTCAATGTTCGTTTCGTTTTTGAACGTACAATATACTCCCTCCTATCCTTTCTACCTTACATATAAGTTTTATGTGTAGTCAAAGTATCTCTACTATGATAAAAAAGGTATCAACACTCAACAACGCCCAATCAATATTGTTAGATTCGTACGTACTCCTAGATTTGTACTCGAGATGGTTTCCAATTTGACTATTGACAAGATTAATAGTACTCCTTTCACATAGGTGAGTAAGCCTTTCACATAGGTGAGTAAGTCATCTTAGGTTGTGCACCGTGACCAAGGAGGAGGGGAAAACAAGAGACATTAATGTTTATTTGCTAATTAATAGTATTGCATGCAATGAACTAACCACTGCATGTCATGTTTGATAGTGTCAGGTCATTAAAAGCATGCACACCCTCATCTCTTATTGGTTCATATGTCAAGAAACAAGAAACGAGGTAGATGTTAATGCACCGCGCCTACGTGTTTTGGGATTATTTGGTTTTCGTAAGATGACTTACACACCTAGACAGAGGGAGTACATGAGATGTATAATGTGAAAATTATATCATTGGAAACTCCTTTCACATACGAAATTGACCATATGCTTTGTGTAAGTTGCATGTCATATATTATTACTCTAACATTTGGTCAAAGTTAGCCTCGAAAAATGCATTAGACCCTGTATGCTTTGTGTAAGTTGCATGTCATATATTATTACTCTAACATTTGTGTAAGTTGCATGTCATATATTATTACTCTAACATTTGGTCAAAGTAGTATTGTGGAAGTGGATCCTCTGACGTAGGTATCCCTGCCTTACCCTCCCTTTCAGTCACTTACTGGCGGACCCCATGCTTGCTAAGCCCCGCATGTCAGTTACTCAATGGGTTCGGCCACGTCAGGGGATCCTCATCCGTAGTATACTCCCTCTGTTTTTATTTACTCCGCATAAAACGGAGGGAGTAGTGGTATAATAAATAATGCAGGAGGGGGAGGGGGAGGGATGTCGGTTTGCTCTCAACTGCGGTCCCACAAGCGAGCGAAAACGCAAGACGAAGCGCGTTCCATTTGGTGAGCGACATGGAGGGTCCAGCATGCCGGGCTACAACGCGAACGCGACAAGAGCGATGTACAGTCAAAACCGATTGACCGGTCGTCACCGGAACCACTATTCACACCAGAACCTTCGCTGCTCGGCCTACGCCAGCCACTGCCCTAAAACCACACCAAATCTCCAGCCCATTCCCCCACCTTTTCGATCCCCTAGCCCGCATCAAGCGTCCCCTAGTTCGCCGGAAAGCCATGGTGCGCCACAAGATCACTTACTACAAGATGCTGACACCGGAGCGCCGTGCAGAAATCGTGGCAGCGGTCGGCGCCACAGACCTCCGTTCCCAAGCTCGCTTTGCGGCGGGCCAATCCCCGAGTTCTCTGGAGCCAAGCTACGAGGAGGAGGAAGCCGATCCAATGTTCACTGTGGAGGTCGTGGCGCAGAAGGCCCCCGATGAGTATGAGACGACGGACGTCAACTTCGTGCCGGCGTCCGAGTCCCCCATGGTGCAGGCGGACCAGCGGTTCAACATAGCGACACTAAAGGAGGACCGGGAGGCAGAGGCTCAACTCGACGCAGAGCGCGCGCATGCCGCTGCCATCAAGGCTCTCCTGCAGGCGGAACCAAATGTCGTGGATGTGAACCGGGCGGCGGAGGCTCAACTTGAGGCGGAGCACGCGGATGCCGCTGCCATCGAGGCCCTCCTGCAGGCGGAACCGGACGTCCTGGACATGAACCGGGTGGCAGAGGCTTGACTTGACGCAGTGGGCGCGGATGTCGCTCTCATCGACGCCCTCCTGCGGGCGGAACCGGAAGTCTTGGACTTGAACCGGGCAGCAGAGGCTCAACTCGACGCGGAGCGCGCGGATGCCGCTCTCATAGATGCCCTCCTGCAGGCGGAACCGGAAGTCTTGGACTTGAACCGGGCGGCGGAGGCTCGACTCGACGCGGAGCGCGCGGATGCCGCTGCCATCGAGGCCCTCCTGCAGGCGGAACCGGACGTCCTCGACTTGAACCGGGCCGTGCTCTCGTCCGTGCAGAGCGCCCGCACGCTCCGCTTGAACGAGTAGCTGGAGGCCGAGGACAACCACGGTGCGGAGACACACGTCGGCAGCGACGGCTGGTTTGCGCCGGCAGCCAAAGACGACGAGGCCGTCTCTTTCCGCGAGCAGTGATAGTTTTTCTTTATGTTGTTGTTTTTATTATTATGGATCTTTTGCTGTGTAAAAACATACTATTTGTTATGCAAGTCGACCGAGTCTACCATTTCAGGCGGTTGGATGAATATCCTACGTCTCCTAACCCTTCTTTCCTTCTTCCTCACCTCTTCTTCTTCCCCAACAGACCACCGCATGGGCCGTACAAATACTCCGGTTGGATAAACATACTCTATGAACGAAAATTATGTGTCAGCGATAGGATGGCTGAGTTTGGTTTGTTCACATGCGACAACACGTGTCAGTGAGGGTGCGTTCCCTTGGTTGGGTTTGCGGCGTGCAGGAGCGAAGTGTGAGGGTGCGGTGCGACCGCGGCGTGAAGGAGCGACCGTGTGAGGGTGCGGTGCGACTGCGACAGCCGTGCGCAAGTGTACCTCCTTCTCATTTTGAAAACTTTAGGCAAGCTTGGCAAAAATGTGTGGCAAAGTTTGGCAATGCAAGGCCTAGACCCAAACAGGATAAGTACGTACGTACTAGGAGTACTAGTGTTAAAAAAAGAAAGGCGGGGTTTTCCTTCGATACAAATCCTCGTTTCACGTGTCAATTAATGCGTATTTTTTTCTCGAAAGACCAAAGAGCTAACCATCTCACTCCTCATCGCTTGATTAATGCAGCGCCATGCAAACGAACCTTCTCACTTCCGCATGCATGCAGGGGATATTAATGTCCTTGGTTGCTAATCCCATCAATTTTGCCTCGATTAGTGTTAGTGGCCCTTTGCAAATTGTAATTTTGATATACTCTCCTTGTGTACAAAAAAAATGGAGGTAGTAACTATATTTGAATTCCTTTCCCATTGCGGTGATGTCGATGACTTTTTTTTTGTGGTTTGGCGAAGTGCGTTCGACGGAGAACACCATTGAGGGCAACCACGGTAAGTCGTTCGCAAGTGCCGCCTGCAACCCGAGACAACCGCCTTATTTGCATCCAGGAAGTCCTTTACTAGTACTACTACTAGGAGTACTAGTGCGGTGAGATGGTTTCTCGAAGAAGACGATGGAGAAGCGGAGTCAGCGAAGAGTGAAATGATAGTTGCTTCGTCCGTGCTTTGTGATTTGACGCCTCACTGCTTTGAGATTTGTGATAGAAGGGATAGGGGAGTAGACTCTGTGCTCTATACTGTACTACTCCTACATGTGTCCAAGCATGGGAGAAAGAGGAGAGACGTTGCATTTTTCTATTCCTTCAATCAATCAATCAGGGAGCTTCGGTTCCATCTTTTTGGCTTTGGCAACGCCGTCCACAATGGTTCCCACGATGCCAAAAGCTATTTTCACATTTGGCTACACATTGTGGATGCCCTTAACCGTACCACTTGGTTTTGCTCCTGTGTGCTATCTATACAAATCTCAATTATATTGATCTAAAAAATTATAGAATCAAAGATTAGTAAAAAGGAGGTGATTTTGCCGCGCGGATGGCGGGGGAGGTTTCTTATTTTCAGAGGACGTTGTCCTGGCGGTTTGCTAACATGCGGTCCCACGTGTCAGTGCTTTACCAAGCTGATCCGCATCCCACATGAGGCAGAACAACAGCAGAAGCAACATGTGGTTAAGTTGAAGAAGATGAGGGAGAAGCGCATTTAGCAACGAGTGAAATGATGGTTGCTTCGTCCCTCCAACTTCTTTTTTAGCATTATTACTTCGTCCCTCCAACTTAACTGCGGGAAAGGTGCAGCTTTGTGATTTGACGCCTCATTGCTCATTACTACGCCGGCGCCATGACTGGGGTGCTTCACCCCGGCTGCTCTGCACTGTATTCCGGTATCGCACGTCGACCCGGTAGCTTGATGTCCCACATGTTGGCGAAAGGGACTAGAAGATTTATGAAAGCGAGCGCTCCACTCTTACGACGGAGGAGTAGATGACACGACAGCCCGGTGAACTGTCACTTGTATTGTATAGTACTATAGTTTTGCTGTTTCGCACGATCCATCGATACAAACCCGATTAAACAGGAAACGGCGGGATTTTTCCCGCGCGGTAGATGATACTGGCCATACATTTCAAAGGCAATTTTAATGTATGCAAACTGAATAATTATATGTAACAATATGATATCTAGTAAAACTAAAAACACATATGATTTATTGTGTTAGAGTGTAGTAGTAGTGTTGTATTGCATAGTTATTAGATGTAACACGCGAGAACATGTAGAGATGTAGTTTTGGAGGGCCTACAGAGAGAAAAGCGTAATACGGTCACCGAACTTCAGAATAAGCTGATTACGGTCACTATATACGTTTTGCGGTGATTATCCGGTCACTTGCTCACAGTTCAGCATCGGATTGCACTCTGTTGACCGGCCAAATAGTCTGTGTGGCGCCATGTTGACTAGATAAATTGACCATGTTCCTTGTGGGTCCCACCTGTCAGTTAGCATAGGGAAAAGGTCAGATAAACACAAATTTACGCAGGCGCGACAAGGCTCCAACCCGTGCGCGGGAATCACCTGGTTGTGTATGTGTCTGTCAGGGCCTGATGTGTGCGCATGCACGTGTAGGTTAAGCACTTGAGCATGAGAGTGTGTGTTGGTCATGTGGTGTACTGGTGTGTGCATGCATGCGTGCGTGTGTGCGTGTGAGTGTTGCGTGCGTGCGTGGCTGTGTGTGTACGTGTGAGTGTTGCATACGTGCGTGGGTGCATGTGTTTGTGTGAGTGTTGCGTGGATGGAGTTCGTGTGCATGCGTGCGTGTGTGTATAATCACCACACCAACTCCTGTGTGTTAAAACAGACGGCTCAGGATACCAATACAAGGCCACCTTGTCCGCTGTGCCCGCGGTCATGACTTCGCACCACTGTCAAAATATTTTTTTTGTCGTTTGTTTTCATTCTTACTAGCAAGATGCCCGTCCGTTGCACGTAACATCAAGATGCATTTGTATTACTTGTTTATCTTGTGAGAGAAAAGGATGAATGAGGGAAGGCCTTATTTGCAAATGTGGAGAGGTGTGTGGGTACCTTTTTGCAAAACTGTCATAGTTTCTTTCCTATCCGTCAGATATAAATCGGACGGCCTATATTGCAGGATGGCAGGCACACCATCATCACCAACTTTGTTTTTATAAGAGTGTATTTTATGTATTTTATAATAGTGTAGATGTAGAGTAGATACAAGTCGACAGGTGGGCACGATGTTAGTGAGATAATGTGATGCAACACTAGAGGTGCCACGTGGAGCATTCAACTGGTCAACTAGTCATGTCATGAGCAAATACAAAGTTGTATGGTGAGCCCGTGACTGTATAATAACCACTAAACGTAAACGGTGACCATAATGAGTGGATAATGAAGTCCAATGTATGTATCATGCTTTCACTTCAAATACAATGATCGTCATTGCATATATCGCGGGAGAAAGATGAAACACGCGTGAATTTTCTGGGGGCTTACTTTTAGAGGACCTGGAGATAGTTTTGTGTGCATACGTGAAAGGGGTATACAAGGGGGGTATGCGATGGAGAGAGAGATGCTCTTCGTTTCTCTTTATTATGACTAACTTTGTATATAGTATAAAAATATACAAATTCACAGTGCGGAATAAATATCATTGTGGGCACAATGCAATGCAAATTAGCTTTCATACTCCTCCATATAACTTTGTAATGTTGTATATATGTAGAACTCTAAAATAATTTTTTGGCCACACTTTATTCAAAAGGAATGTTGTATGCGAAATAAACGTGAAGAGAGGGCTTTTTAGATCAATGGGGTACGTGATGTAACATGTGTGAATGTGTAGTTGATGCATTTGGCGGGGCCTAGAGAGGTATGTGTGTGTATTACGTATTCGAGAGAGGCATGGATAGAGGGGCCGACAGGGGGGTGTGGGAGAGATAGCATGAGAAATGAGGGTGGTCTAGAGAGAGACGAATATGACGTCACGACAAGAGATTCCATTCCCTTGAGTGTGTATATGCAAGGGGGGAGGGAATAGAGGCACCAGGAGAAATTTTCTGTGTGTGTGGTGTTTGTGTTGGTATGTGTTGGTGTGAGAAGATAATGAGACATGGGGGAAGAGGGTGTGTCACCACGTGAGGTCCGGTGGGTCGAGGTGAGGCCCTTTGTTCGGTTCCGTCCTGCGCCACATTGGTCGGTCCAGGACACATTTAGGAAGACCCATGGATGACTAGTCGTACAAGACAAAGATAGCAGAATTGTGAAGGACTGTGTCCACTGACAAAGCCGGCTAGGATTTGTAACCCTAGGTTCTCGGACTAAGGTAACCCCTTTATCTCTGATATTACTATTCATCCAACCTAACTTTAAGGGGCATCCTACAGAATGCTCTGCTAGAATCATACTCGTCGATTAGGAAGAGAGGTGTGAGATAATGCGTGAGAGACAGGCGTAAAGATGATGTGCGTACATGAGACACGTAGGCAGGTCCATGTATATAGAAAGGGTCGATGAGGATTGTGCGTGTGTATGTTTGCGAGAGGAAGAGTGCTTGTGATAAAGGTTAGTGAAAACAGTTGTAAATGGTTACGGGAGGGAGGGAGGGTTATATCTAGAGAATGTGTGCGAGAAAGACACCTCGGGAGAGAGTGTGTGAGCATGTGTGAGAGACCACCGATGGAGAGTGAAACTACACGTAAAAGACTGCTCTACACATTGATTAAAGATATAAATTGTATCCAAATATTAGGATGGGATCATGATATTTGCAATTCGCGTAAGGAGTGGTCATTGATCCATCAGACATCTAGATTCTATCGAATTTGAGCATGTCTATGTTATTATTTGACACAATTATCCACATAGTTAGTATTTTGAACTCCAGACAATGCATCGCTTTAGCAATCGAATATAAACGTGAGTATAGTTCATGTTGTGTGTGTAAAGCACATTATACATACGAAAGTTACACAATGGACATTTATAAATAGCTACCTATGAACTAGTATACATTTGAATTCAACCTAAGATGGTTTAAAAAAATCGAATTCAACATGAAGTCCATTCAATTATTTGAATTTGATATCATGGCATTTGTAAACCATACCTAAACTATGGGGGTACCAATCTTTGCTCTGATTTTGTACATAATAGCATATGCAGTCGTGTACAAAATAGATTCAAATTTAGCTCCTCCATTCCAAAATAATCGTAGTTATAGGATTTTCAAGTGTCAAAATTTCAAAAGGAAGCGGATAATTTAATGAGGTTTTCAAACATACAAGGTCAAATGTAACGTTGTCTATTTAGGTCAATCCTCATAGTTCAAGAGTACTCTAAACGTGAATGCTTGTGTTTCAAAATTTCGAACGAAGCACCAAAAGAGCCTCTACTCGCCCAAAACCGCGTGAGACCAATGTTTGGTAGTACAAGGAAATTACTTCTCTAATAACTCCGACCTGTGAAACCTACTAGCCCGACGTCCAAAGGTCTAAACCGAGGTAGGTTTGTAGCTTCATCTAGACGCCACGCAACCGCCTCTGAAAGACATTCATACACAATGGTCGCCTAAGCACACATGCACGCGGCCGAAATCGCTCCCGCCCACTATTTGGGACACCTGAGATTACCATCCTACCCCCGACCCGCAGTAGGTCCGAAATTTAAGAGGGGGGCAAAGTTTGTACTTTCCCCAAATTTCAAACAAGCGCGTCCCATCTTCTATTCAAAAAAGCCAAAAACAAGCGCGTCCCAGACCGAAACATGGTTCCCCCCACCCGTCTGATTCCCCATTCGTACTCCGTGGGCGCCAAAACTACCTCTCCACCAGCCGCGAAACCCCGGCGTCCTCCGTCTGCCACCCCATCCCACCCATCAACCACCGCCCTCCTCCATCACGCCGGAGCTGATACCCCGACGTCGTCGTCCACCGCAACCTCAACCGCAACACCCTCCACGGCTAGTAGTTGAAGCCGAGGCCGAGCTGTCCGTACCCGAGCCAGTTCAACCGCGCCATCCTGCGCCTCACCGCTGCCGCTCCAACTTCGCCACCCTCCACCACACCGGAGTTGTTCCTGCTACGCCGTCCTTCGCCGCCTCGGATCTGCTTCCCCTCCACCGACATACAGCCACGGCAACACAGTCAACAATTTGGCCATGGGTTCGTCCAAGCCTGCACCCTCCAGAACATCAGTTACCCCGGTAAAAACAAGAAGATCGGCACGACATGTGGAGGTGACCACACCAGCAACCGAAGAAGGAACTCCTCTTCCCTTATTCGTGCAAATCTTACGTCTCTGCTTGCACGGTATTCATCACACAGAAGACACTAGTTGACCGCTTCTTCTTGATACTAGATGTTCCTAGTAACTCGCGATGCACAAGGTTTCTCCTCATATACTATTTCACCTTAGCTAGAGGTCTGTCGCGCCACTGAATTTCAATTTCTGGCCAGTTGATTCCCAATTAACGGAAGCATTCCTCAGCGTAACAGGCGCTAGTACGACTATTACACCGGGGAAGCAGCGCCTTGGTGTTTATCTTAGGGGCGTCTGCGACCTAGAGCTACTGGCGCCCGATCTGGAGGTCGGCCGGGATTAAAGGGATGGCTTGGAGGCGTTACCAAGCACGGCGGTGGTGTGAGATCGATGGGAGAGCGGGGCGGCGGAGGCACGGGTCTGGGCCGATGGTCGCTGGCGGTTCGAGAAAGATCGTCAACAGTGACTGGCGAGAGGTAGACGAAGGCCATCTGCCCGTTCTTTATAGATTGGACGGTTCATTAAAAAATCGACTGACCTATTTATTTTCAGTCAACTGTTATCTTAGATATGACCACATGTGGTGGTGTGCTGGAGGAGTACCTGCATTTCCTGTGCTCATATATTACAAAATCATACGGAGTAGAATCTAATTTTGTTTGCCATGCAATGTTGTAGAGCTATCATATGTCTCCTGTCATTTATTTTTAAGCCACCTGCTATCTGCTACTTTTACAGTGCACTAGTTCTGCACACACTTCACCCATACTCTCACTATTGTGTTTTTATGCAAGGGTATTTCAGACTCTGCCTTGAGAGAAGCGGAAAAGAAAAGAGAGAAGTCGCTCCAGCTTGGTATATGGGTAGGCAAGACACATTACAATGCTATAAAGGGTGCAGTGTCAGCAGATGGAGACGGTAAACGTAGCTCTGTAGTTGATGACCTCGCTCGCAATGAACCACCATCCCAGGTGCTTGCTTTAACTTTGCGGTGTCATATGTGGTTGCATGTTGGTGTCTAGCTTGTATTCGAAAGGCCGAAGTCGGTCTTTATTAAGATAAGGAAAGATATTTTTTACATGAACCACCATCCCGTGAGCACCAGAAGACAAATAGCTAGTCAGGGCACTGGCCGAGCCAGTGACAAGCCCAGCAAAGACAGGCATCACCTGGAAGCCAACTAAAAAGCCGCGATGGTGGCAAAGCAGCCTGCCTCCCACCAGGCTCGCAGGTCCTAGATGATCATGTTCACCACTCCAGCCGGATGTCTAGCTTGTATTGCTTCCAATTTGGTTAAATTGCATCTGCTTAGCTTACACATTATACCTTTGAATATGACATGCCTTTCTGTTTTTGGTACATACTAGTACATCTGTGTATTAACCATGTTCTTACATTAAACTAATGTTCTTGTGTATCCTTCATCAATCACGTATGACAAGGCAGGCAGGCAAGGGGACGACTCCTCATTTAAAGAATGCAGCGTCAGCCTCCCGACATGATTCTCAAGAAACAGAAATGTTAGATGAAGATAGTGAATGTAGCTTTGTAGTTGATTACAGCATTTCCCCTACACTAGCATTGCAGGTGATTGCTCTAACTTGGCAGCGTGATATGTGGTTGCATGTTGCATATGGTGTCTAGATTGTAATTCTTCCAATCTGGTTAAACTGCATGTGCTAGTCTGCTTAGCTTATACTCCTGTAAATGTGACATTATACCTGTTAATGTGACATGCCTTCCTGTATTTAGTACATAGTACATCTCTCTATTAAGCATGTCCTTACATAAAACTATTGTTTTTTGTATCCCGCATCAATCAATATGACGAGACACCTTTAGTATATGCAGTGCGATATTAGTTGCATCTTTCATATGATTTATAGCATGCGCTGCTTCTAATTTGTTGAAATTCCATTTATGATGGGACGCTTTTAACTTGGCAGTCATATTGGTTGCATCTTTCATGTGGTGTCTAGCTTGCATTGCTTCTTATTTGCTGGAATGGTTTCTGCTTAGTTTACACAAACAGTTGTGAACATGCCATGCCGTCCTGTTTTTCGTACATATTCCATCCTGGTATCATGTGTTTGCCTTACATCAAAGTAATGATTGTCAGTATCATGCATGAATGAGTTCTGAAGAGAGAATTTATTGCTTTTTCTTGTCGGTTTTACTTGACAATTCAAAATCAATAAAGCGGAAGGAAGTTAGCAAGGCAGCGGATAAAGGTGCTCCTTCCAAATGGAGGGCCTCTACAGTTTCTACTCCTCCACAACCCCAAGATGATTTCCAAGACAACACATGCATAGACACTCAACAAAAGTTGTGTTTATGATGAGCACGTCTCCCCTGCAGCATCACTGGTGCTCCCTCTAACTTGGCACTGTTATATGTGGTTGCATGTTATGTGTGATGTCTAGCTTGTATTGCTTATAATTTTGTTGAATTCCATCTGCTTACTTTACACATTATACTTGAATAAGACACGTGTTCCTGTTTCTAGAACATACAATATCTGTCTATCACACCATGTTCTTACATCAAATTACTACTGTTGTGTAACCTACAACAATCACTTATCATAAGACACGTTTGACTTCGGAGTGTGATATAGGTTACATCTCACATTCTTTTCTAGCTTGTACTACTAATTTGTTGAAATGGCACTTATGACGAGACAGTTTTAACTTGGTAGAGTGATATTATTTGCATCTTTCATATGGTGTCTAGCTTTCATTGCTTCTAATTTGTTGAAATGCCTTCTCCTTAGTTTACACATCATAAGCTATGAATATGCAATGCTGTAAATATGCAATGGCACTAATGACGAGAGACCTCTAACATGGTAGTGTGATGTTGTTTGCATCTTGCATATGATTTATTTCTTGTACTGCTTCACATTTGTTTAAACGCCATTTATGCTGAGACACTGTTAACTTGGCAGAGCGATATTTCTAGCATCTTTCATATGGTGTCTACCTTCCATTGCATTGCTTCTAATTTGGTGAAATGTCTTCTTCTTAGTTTACACATCATAGTTCTGGTTATCTCTTCCGTCATGTTTTTCATACATATTACATCCTCCTATCATGTGGTTGTCTAACATCAAAGTTTTATTCGTCTGGATCACGCATCAATTTGTTCTGAAGAACTAAATTTTATTCATTTTTCTTGTCGGCTTGACTTAACATGGCATAGAGAAAGAGGAAGAAACAGAGAATGGCAGGGAATGAGAAGCGGATGAATCCTGCAGATTCTGCTGGTACTGATGGTGCAATAGAAGGTGAAAGTCCAGCAGAAAATTCTACAAACACGGCATCCCATGCTACACGAACTGCAAAAAAGCCAAACAGAAACAAATAGCTACCACCAAACAAGCAGAGACAGCCCTAGTTCTTGCAACACCTACCACAGTACTACCAGCTGCACGACATACTCGTGTGTCAACTAAGCTAGCAGCACGTTCCCAAGCTCCCTTGCCACCTGACACTACTTCCCAAGCACTCTTGACACAAGATGAGTTGGCAATATCAGATGAACCTTGTGAGCTTCAACAGCAAGAAGGTAGTTACCGGAGTCAAGTTACAATTGCATGCTTCTTTATATGTAGTCTCACAGTTTGAGTACACTAACACTTCCTATGTTTGTTGTTGGACTAGCACCTAGGCACAAGAGGAAACAAACATCAGGGATAATGCTCGATAGGTTAACTAAATCTAGAGGAGGAAGAATGGAGATCCGTTTTGACGTAGGTTTAAAAAGGCCACGTGATGCTACAGAGTCAGCCAAGTTAGTATCAGAGGCAGCGGTTGTCGTTAGGTGTCATGTACGTATCCTCCCAACATGGATTCAGTATAGGAATGACAAAGACGAAACCCAGTTCAACACCTTCCTCGACCATTTATCTCTAAGTATGGTTATGTATGGAAACTAGTAATATCGTCTTGCTCTGTCCCATACTTTCTAGGTTGCTGATAATGAGACTCCCATAATTTTCAACAGATGAGGTTCAAGTTGGATAGCCAAGATGATGCAACCGGACAAGCTTGCACCCATGTTTTCAAGTCTGCTCTGCGACAGTATCGGTATAACTTGAGGAAAACTCACTTTGAAGGCAAGGCTAACAATGAACTTTCCCAAACATCTCCAGTGGAAAATATATCGGATGAAGACTGGAGGGGCCTTGTTAAACACTGGTCTGATCCGAAGTATCAGGTACATTATATATATATATATATGTGATCAGATCACATGTTGAAGTCCTATTGACGCATGTGCCACACAAATCTATCTTCTTGTAGGTGAACTGTTCAAAGAACAAGGCCAACCGTACGAAAGTGAAATTCCAACAGACGACATGATCTCGTAGCCATATTGCACACTGCGAGGCTCTTGTAATTAGCTGTTGTTTCACTCTTTTCGCTGTACCATATTATCATATCTATATTGACTTGTTCGAAATGCAGAGGACAGCCCGCAAGGACCAAAAAGTACCTGAACCAAATGTTGTGGAAATCTTCAAGGACTGTCACACCAACAAGAAGGGCATGACTACACCAGTCAAAGCGTCTGTTGTAAGTCCTTAATCCTCATGCCTTTTAACTACTACTTACTCTGACTTGTGCCTTGAACTGCATGGTTTGCAGCCAATGTCTATTACTCTTTTCAATTTTATACACAATTGTCTTAGCGTATCATTGCACCTTACAAGGTTTAAAAGGGAGGAGTGATGTTCCTTTGATCTTGACCCGTAATCTAGTTCCGTGCTGGACTTGCCCACACAATGTTACAATTGTTTGTTTGTCTGTTCTGAGTTGTTTTGTGTTATGAATGATGTCATACTATGCTTACGTATTATAAACTTCGTCTCTTTATCCTTAGCCCTCAATACAATGTGAAGAAATAGACAATACATTAGCGATGGTACATGGTCATATGTTTGGAACCTGGTTTTATTATGTACTTTGCAATAAAATACAACTAATATTTTACATGGGTTCACCAGAATAAGTTCTGTATATAGACCAAAGCTATTTTGTTTGGTTTTGCTGCCTCCTTAATATCTTCTGTTCTGGTACTACTAATGTAAAACCTCAACTTTTCAGCGAGCTATGGAACAAATGGTGGAACCGCCACCTTCTGAAGGTGGCGAGGCAACTATAACCGCAATGTCAGCTCTTGCTGCAGTGGGTCAGTACCTGTCCACTAACAGTGCCAAAAGCACGTTCTTGCGTAATACTGGGTTGGTTGTTAAGGCAATATCATCCAAATTGCCTCATGATCAAGATATGCAAGCTCAAAGCAATGTTGTATCTGCGCTCCAAACACAAGTCCATTCCCTAACAGAGGCCCTTTGTGAAACAAGGAGAAACATTGCCCAATGTCATCAAGATATGCATGGTTTTGAAACCAGACTATCAGGCATTTGCTATGTTGTTCAGGAGCCTAGGGGAAATGAAGGCGAGGGTTATGGTGTTCCATCGGACAATATAGCATGAAAACATAACAGTCAGGTCAAATGAACCGAGCTTCTGAACTTCTGGTGGTGCATTTATCTGCTAGACTGTTAAGTTTTATGCCAACCTTCCTTTTGTTATATAGTTGTAATTTGTTTTGGTGCGATACAAAATTTATTCTTAACGTGCAGCCACCGGCTGAAGAAAACAGCAAGCCATTTTTGTATAGTGTAGGGTGTTCCCTATATTTGCACTGGTGGCGATCTTTGATGCCGAGTGGATGTAATCTATGCAATCGCCTTAATAGCCTAGCATTAGTTTGGGCCTTATTTATTTCCTAGTCTTCTTTTTCCCTGGTTTGCTAGTGGCCGCAACTACCCATGGGCCATATACGGGCCGTAGGATCCATGGGTCTCCTGCGGGCCGTCGATAAATGGGCCTGTAATCGGTGGGCCTCGGGTCATCGATAAATGGGCCTCGGGTCGTCGGATAAATGGGTCTACATGGGCCGTAAGAGGGCGTAATTGGTATCGGCACAGCACGGTAACGGGCCGTTAACAGGCTGTAGGACTGCAAAAGCTTAATTCTGTCACAGGCATAACGGGTCGTTAATGGGCCAGAATATAGGACGGGCTGGCCAGAAACGGGCCGACTCTTGCCATGGGCCGAATTTGGCCCATTAGGGTAACAGGCTAGTACCGGGCCGACTCTTGCCATGGGCCGAATTTGGCCCATTAGGGGAATAGGCCAGTAACGGGCCGGAAGTAATCGAGGGCCGAAAAGGAGCCCAAGAACGTATGGGCGTCAATAGGTCGAAAGCTAACACGGGCTGGAAACGGCCCATGTAAATCACGAGCCGTTAACGGGTACAAAGAAAATTACTATTCATTATGGGCTAGAGTCACCGTGGGCCTGTAAAGGGCCGAAAGATATGAAGGCCTCATATGGGCTGAAAGACGTCGTGGGCCATACATGGGCCGAAAGTGAAATGGGCTGGTGTTATATTTGACGGGCCACATGACGTTGTTGGGCCGATTTCCTTTAGTGCCTAACGGGCCGTAAATTGGGCTATTTGCGAAGAGACCGTTAACAGGCTTTTCATGGGCCAGCCCATTAACTTTTGACCAAGTCAAACGGGCCAGCTTTGTAAGCTAAATGGGCCAGTGGTGGGCCGTGGCACGTGTCGACATATCATAGGCGCCTATCTGACCCACTGACGAGCTGACACGTGTTTCGTCCGGCCAATAAGAATTTTACACGTGGAAATTTCCCATTGGTTAGGGCTGTTAACGGATTATCAGATCCAAAACCCGACCGGATAGCTTAACGGCGCTCCATTATGGTGGATGCCACGTGTCGGTCACCCTTGACGAAAGCACTTCTGTGACGCGCGATTTATCGTCATGGAAGTGGACACTTCCGTGATGATAATTTTGGTAATGTCATGGAACACTTCTACGATAGCACAGGTATGACTATCTTGATTCTGTCATAAATTTGTCATGGATGTACATGCACGACAAAAAACACGACCTACTGTGACAAACACGTATCATCACGGAAGTGTTTTTTGTAGTGCAAGGTGGTCGCGGGCAAGGCATCAAAATCAAAGAGGCTTCGAGTGGATGGTGGGAGGGAAGGCAAAGGGGGGCGAAGAAATAGCCTACGTCTCGTTGAGCTAGCGCCGGTCTTGGCGACACCGCGAGCAGTGATGGGTGCCATTTTTAGGGGAAAGAAGGACATCGCGGTACGAGAGCGAGGGGACGGCAGCAGCGGTGATGAGACTACGGTTGGGAACCAGAAGCACAGGCGGCGAGGCAAGTGGCGCAAGGGACGAGCTGTTGAGAGGCCTCGGCGGGGTAGCTAAGTAGGGCGCACTGGCAAGGGAGGGCTAGTTTACCGCGTATGAGCCATGGACTGCCCCATCACAGGGGGAAGGCGCATGCAACCGGTCCCTACAAGGGGGAGCAGCAGGTAGGTTTGCCATTAATGCGGGGGAAGGGGGAGGACGGAGAGGTACATGCTGGTGGAGTGTGTGGTCACCTGAGAGGTGAGGGATAGGGGCACATGGGAGGGTGGGGAGGCGATTTGACAAGGCAAGGTAGCAGCATGCGTGACCGCGGGCGTGCTCACCATGGCTAGAGCCGAAGGAGAAGTAAACAAATTCACTGTGGGGGAGGGGCAACAGTAGGGGGCGTACCCAGGATGGAGCGCGGGCGATCATCACTCTCGAGGGGGGTGGGTATGGGCAGTTTTCATGACGGCCAAGTCCAAAGAGAGGGCGGATTCAAAATTTGAAAACCTGGCATGCTGCTTGAAGGGAGGTCAAAAGCACTAGGCCTATGCCCGGGCAAGAATCGGGCGAACAGGAGACAATCTCATTTCTAACATCTACCGATGAGACAAGCATAAGGAAAAGGTTTTCCTGGTAATGCATGATAACAAAGCGTGAAAAGCCCCAGAAGACGTGGTCCAAAGTGAATTTAACTAGGCATCCACTTGGTTTTGCTACTGCAGAAAATAAGCTAATCCAAAGGAGGGAGTGTTTTTTAGGATCAGGTGGGGAAGCTGGGAACTAGGTCTAATTTGAACTTGCTGCGGATGAAGGAACGAAACTTAGACCCATGAAGTAATTGAGTAACCTTAGCTAAAGATCGAGGCAAACTAACTTGGCCCGATGCTGAGGATGGGTAACCCCACAAGCCGAAGACCCCGCAGCCGGCAGGCTAGCTGCCGCCCCGCCGCCGACAGGATCAAGAAGCGGACATCGATCCCAGGCTATCGTAGGTTGCCGAAGGAGACGGCAAGGTCAGCGACCCCACAGTTGGCAACAAGACACACAAACTCGTCGTCAGCAGTGGCCATGGAGAGGAAGTGCATAGGGTCACCCCTGAACTGGCAGCTGAGGATGAGATCACATAGTTGAGGCGACATCGGCAGGGGAAACTAAAGGATGGAGACCATCAAACAATAGGTCGGTGGAGCTCGGGCGGCAGGCACAGAGATGAACGACTTTAGCCTGGCCTAAGCGCCGTTTGCAAACTTGAGGCCGATGCTGTGATGCAGGAGCAGAAGGTCAGCCAAGGATTTGCAAGAGCTCAGCAGGCCGTCAACAGCCGAAAGGCAAGGCGCCGACGAGAAGGGCGTAAAGTAGAAGGAGAAGAGCCTTTGGTGGACATGGAGGAGACACAGAACAAACGCAGCACTGGACTCGTCGGAGACACAGAAGAGAAAAGTTTGATCACGGAGAAGGCGGACGTTGAAAAGGTGAGCGTCGCCACTAAGGAATGCCTGCAGGAGAGCACCTACGAGCAGCTCATTGAACCAGAGTTTTTTAGGAGATGCAAAGGCAGATGTAGCAAGAGCTCGGTGGCGCGAGGGTGTGCTACCTCTTGAGCATGCATTGGTTTTAACTTGAAGAGGAAAGGGTGATGCAGCAAAGTAGTGTAAGTATTTCCCTCAGTTTTTGAGAACCAAGGTATCAATCCAATAGGAGACAACGCGCAAGTCACCTAGTACCTGCACAAACAATCAAGAACCTTGCAACCAACGCGATAAAGGGGTTGTCAATCCCTTCACGACCACTCACAAAAGTGAGATCTAATAAAGATAGTAAAGTAAATATTTTTGGTATTTTTGTTGTATAGATTGGAAAGTAAAGATTGCAAAATAGTAAACGAGATGCTATGTAAATAAAAGAGATGCAATATAATAAGAAATAGACCCGGGGGCCATAGGTTTCACTAGTGGCTTCTCTCAAGATAGCATGTATTACGGTGGGTGAACGAATTACTGCCGAGCAATTGATAGAAAAGTGCATATTTATGAAGACATCTAAGGCAATGATCATGAATATAGGCATCGCGTCCGTGTCAAGTAAACCGAAACGATTCTGCATCTACTACTATTACTCCACACATCGACCGCTATCCAGCATGCATCTAGAGTATTAAGTTCATAAGAGCAGAGTAACGCATTAAGCAAGATGACATGATGTAGAGGGATAAACTCAAGCAATATGATATAAACCCCATCTTTTTATCCTCGATGGCAACAATACAATACGTGCCTTGCTGCCCCTACTATCACTGGGAAAGGACACCGCAAGATTGAACCCAAAGCTAAGCACTTCTCCCATTGCAAGAAAGATCAATCTAGTAGGCCAAACTAAACCGATAATTCGAACAGACTTGCAAAGATATCAAATCATGCATATAAGAATTCAGAGAAGACCAAATAATATTCATAGATAATCTAGTTCATAAATCCACAATTCATCGGATCTCGACAAACACGCCGCAAAAGAGTATTACATCGAATAGTTCTCCAAGAACATCGAGGAGAACTTTGTATTGAGGATCAAAGAGAGATAAGAAGCCATCTAGCTAATAACTATGGACCCGAAGGTCTATGGTAAACTACTCACGCTTCATCGGAGAGGCTATGGTGTTGATGTAGAAGCCCTCCGTGATCAATTCCCTCTCCGGTAGATCGCCGGAAAAGGCCCCAAGATGGGATCTCACGGGTACAGAAGGTTGCGGCAGTGGAAAAGGGGTTTCGTGGCTTCCCCTGATGTTTTTAGGGTATAAGAGTATATATAGGCAAAGGAAGTACGTTGGTGGAGAGGGGCCGACGAGGGTGGGGGCGCGCCTACCCCCTGGGCGTGCCCTCCTGCCTCGTAGCCACCTCGTTGCGTCTCCGACTTCATCTCCAAGTCTTTTGGTTTGCTTCGGTCCAAGAAAGATCATCGTGAAGGTTTCATTCCACTTGGATTTCGTTTGATATTCCTTTTTTGCGAAACACTAAAATTGGCAAAAAAAACAGAAACTGGCACTGGGCCTCCGGTTAATAGGTTAGCCCCAAAAAATACTATAAAAGAGCATATTAAATCCCATTAAACATCCAAAACAGATAATATAATAGCATGGAACAATCAAAGATTATAGATATGTTGGAGACGTATCAAGCATCCCCAAGCTTAATTCCTGCTCGTCCACGAGTGGGTAAATGATAAAAACAAAATTTTTGATGTGGAATGCTACCTAACATATTTATCAATGTATTTTTATTTATTGTGGCATGAATGTTCAGATCCAAAAGATTCAAGACAAAATTTTAATATTGACATAAAAATAATAATACTTCAAGCATACTAACAAAGTAATTATGTCTTCTCAAAATAACATGGCGAAATAAAGTTCATCCCTACAAAATCATATAGTTTGGCTATGCTCCATCTTCATCACACAAAATGCTCAAATCATGCACAACCCCGATGACAAGCCAAGCAATTGTTTCATACTTTAGTATTCTCAAACTTTTTCAACTTTCATGCAATACATGAGCGTGAGCCATGGACATAGCACTATAGGTGGAATAGAGTGGTGGTTGTGGA
This sequence comes from Triticum dicoccoides, assembly GCF_002162155.2. Classification (NCBI taxonomy): domain Eukaryota; kingdom Viridiplantae; phylum Streptophyta; class Magnoliopsida; order Poales; family Poaceae; genus Triticum; species Triticum dicoccoides. Next base: position 176,285,416 of record NC_041383.1, read on the forward strand.
GAAGACAAAAAAAGGAGGAAGATGATCTCACATAAACTAGGCGTATCAACGGGCTATGGAGATGCCCATCAATAGATATCAATGTGAGTGAGTAGGGATTGCCATGCAACAGATGCACTAGAGCTATAAATATATGAAAGCTCAACAAAAGAAACTTAGTGGGTGTGCATCCAACTTGCTTGCTCATGAAGACTTAGGGCATTTGAGGAAGCCCATTCTTGGAATATACATGCCAAGTTCTATAATGAAAATTTCCCACTAGTATATGAAAGTGACAAAATAAGAGACTCTCCATCATGAATATCATGGTGCTACTTTGAAGCACAAGTGTGGAAAAAAGATAGTAGCATTGTCCCTTCTCCCTTTTTCACTCATTTTTTATTTGGGCCTTTGGCCTATTTTTTTTGGGGGGGGTGGCCTCTTTTTTATTTCCTCACATGGGACAATTCTCTAATAATGATGATCATCACACTTCTATTTATTTACAACTTGATACTTAGAACAAAATATGACTCTATATGCGTGCCTCCGGCGGTGTACCGGGATGTGCAATGAATCAAGAGTGACATGTATGAAAGAATTATGAAGGTGGCTTTGCCACAAATACGATGTCAACTGCATGATCATGCAAGGCAATATGACAATGATGGAACGTGTCATAATAAACGGAACGGTGGAAAGTTGCATGGCAATATATCTCGGAATGGATATGGAAATGCCATAATAGGTAGGTATGGTGGCTGTTTTGAGGAAGGTAAATGGTGGGTTTATGGTACCGGCGAAAGTTGCGCGGTACTAGAGAGGCTAGCAATGGTGGAAGGGTGAGAGTGCGTACAATCCATGGGCTCAACATTAGTCATAAAGAACTCAGGTATTTATTGCAAAAATCCACAAGTCATCAAAAACCAAGCACTATGCGCATGCTCCTAGGGGGATAGATTGGTAGGAAAAGACCATCGCTCGTCCCCGACCGCCACTCATAAGGAAAACAATCATCAAGTATCAAACTTCTCATAGTATTCAACGCACTTTATATGAAAGTTTTTATTATACCCATCTTGGATGCCCATCATATTAGGACTAGTTTTATAACCAAAGCAAATTACCATGTTGTTCTAAAAGGATCTCAAAATAATATAAGTGAAGCATGAGAGATCAATAATTTCTATAAAATAAAACCACCACCGTGCTCTAAAAAGATATAAGTGAAGCACTAGAGCAAAATTATCTAGCTCAAAAGATATAAGTGAAGCACATAGAGTATTCTGAATTCCGATTCATACGTGTCTCTCCAAAAAGGTCAGCAAGGACGATTGTGGTAAAATAAAAAGCAAAGACTCAAATCATAAGCAAAACACATATCATGTGGTGAATAAAAATATAGCCTCAAGTAAAGTTACTGATAGACGAAGACGAAAGAGGGGATGCCTTCCGGGGCATCCCCAAGCTTAGGCTTTTGGTTGTCCTTGAATTTTACCTTGGTGTACCTTGGGCATCCCCAAGCTTAGTCTCTTGCCACTCCTTATTCCATAATCCATCAAATCTTTACCCAAAAACTTGAAAACTTCACAACACAAAACTCAACAGAAAATCTCATGAGCTCCGTTAGTATAAGAAAATAAACTACCACTTTAATGTACTGTAATGAACTCATTGTTTATTTATATTGGTGTTAAACCTATTGTATTCCAACTTCTCTATGGTTCATACCCCCGATACTATTCATAGATTCATTAAAATATGTAAACAACACACGAAAAATAGAATATGTCAAAACAGAACAGTCTGTAGCAATCTGATTTGTTCGAATACTTCTGGAACTCGAAAAATTCGAAAACATTAGGATGACCAGGGCAATGTGTATATTAATCTACTGAAAAAGGAATCAGGGCAAAATCTCTTTTCTGTGATTTATTAAAATTATTTTAGTGAGCATAAAGTTTATGTCTTTTTCAGCAAGATCAAACAACTATCATCCAAGAAGATCCTAAAGGCTTTACTTGGCACAAACACTGATTAAAACATAAAAAACACAATCGTAACAGTAGCATGATGAATTATTTATTACTAAACAGGAACAAAAAGCAAAGAACAAAACTAAAATTGGGTTGCCTCCCAACAAGCGCTATCGTTTAACGCCCCTAGCTAGGCATAAAAGAAAGAATAGATCTAGGTATTGCCATCTTCTCCCTTTTGATGATAATGAGATAACTTCTTATCCAAAGCACTTATCTTTCTATTTTGTGAGAGTACGTGGCCACTAATGGTAGAAGAAAGATTAAGCACACTACGAAAATTTGCATCTAAGCTAGCCTTCATCTCTTTGATAATTTCATTCTGATAAAAACAAAAAAGAGAGGCGGATTCAACCTTTTCACTCATGGGGTGCCCAAATATAGCTTTCATCTTTTCATAGATATCGATGGAATCCCCTTCAAGAAAACCTTCTTCAAAAATAGAATCTAAAACTTGCTTGAAAGAAAAAGGTAAGCCAACATAAAAACTTCTTAAGTAAATCTCAATTTGATATTGGGGCACATAGATAACTCGGATCCTTAATAGCCTATCCCAAGCATCTTTCAAAGATTCATCAAGCAAATAATAAAAAATTCCGGGGTCATCTTCATCAAAATTATTAAAACTCTCGTGGATAATCCCAGTAGGTCTTTCCATAGCATCATTATTTATGAGCTTAGAAAGGATAGAGGGACTATCCAAAGTATTAAAACTCGGGAGAAAGCCCTTAGCCCCTTTTGGTTCAGCCATGGTGAGAGAAAGGCAAAGGTTTTCAAAAATTATTTTAGAAGTGGGGGGAGGAAAACGAGATGCGAATGGAAAATAATGTAATGCGGGGGAGAAGAGTTTATGATGGGTACTTGGTATGTCTTGACTTGGCGTAGATCTCCCCGGCAATGGTGCCAGAAATCCTTCTTGCTACCTCTTGAGCATGTGTTGGTTTTCCCTTGAAGAGGAAAGGATGATGCATCAAAGTAGCGTAAGTATTTCCCTCAGTTTTTGAGAACCAAGGTATCAATCCAGTAGGAGACAATGCGCAAGTCACCTAGTACCTGCACAAACAATCAAGAACCTTGCAACCAACGTGATAAAGGGGTTGCCAATCCCTTCACGGCCACTCGCAAAAGTGAGATCTAATAAAGATAGTAAAGTAAATATTTTTGGTATTTTTGTTGTATAGATTGGAAAGTAAAGATTGCAAAATAGTAAACGAGATGCGATGTAATAAAAGAGATGCAATATGATAAGAAAGAGACCCGAGGGTCATAGGCTTCACTAGTGGCTTCTCTCAAGATAGCATGTATTACGGTGGGTGAACAAATTACTGCCAGAAATTGATAGAAAAGTGCATAATTATGAAGACATCTAAGGCAATGATCATAAATATAGGCATCACGTCTGTGTCAAGTAGACCGAAATGATTCTGCATCTACTACTATTACTCCACACATCGACCACTATCCAGCATGCATCTAGAGTATTAAGTTCATAAGAACAGAGTAACGCATTAAGCAGGATGACATGATGTAGAGGGATAAACTCAAGCAATATGATATAAACCCCATCTTTTTATCCTCGATAGCAACAATACATTACGTGCCTTGCTGCCCCTACTATCACTGGGAAAGGACACCGCAAGATTGAACCCAAAGCTAAGCACTCTCCCATTGCAAGAAAGATCAATCTAGTAGGCCAAACTAAATCAATAATTCAAAGAGACTTGCAAAGATATCAAATCATGAATATAAGAATTCAGAGAAGAACCAAATAATATTCATAGATAATCAAGTTCATAAATCCACAATTCATCGGATCTCGACAAACACACCGCAAAAGAGTATTACATCGAATAGTTCTCCAAGAACATCGAGGAGAACTTTGTATTGAGGATCAAAGAGAGAGAAGAAGCCATCTAGCTAATAACTATGGACCCGAAGGTCTGTGGTAAACTACTCACGCTTCATCGGAGAGGCTATGGTGTTGATGTAGAATCCCTCCGTGATCGATTCCCCCTCCGGCAGATCGCCGGAAAAGGCCCCAAGATGGGATCTCATGGGTATAGAAGGTTGCGGCGATGGAAAAGTGGTTTCATGGCTCCCCCTGATGTTGTTAGGGTATAAGAGTATATATATAGGCGAAGGAAGTACGTTGGTGGAGCTACGAGGAGCCCACGAGGGTGGGGGCGCGCCTACCCCCTGGGCGCGCCCTCCTGCCTCGTGGCCGCCTCGTTGCGTCTCCGAATTCATCTCCAAGTCTTCTAGTTTGCTTTCGATCCAAGAAAGATCATCGTGAAGGTTTCATTCCGTTTGATATTCCTTTTCTGCGAAACACTAAAATAGGCAAAAAAAAAACAGAAACTAGCACTGGGCCACCGGTTAATAGGTTAGTCCCAAAAATAATATAAAAGAGCATATTAAAGCCCATTAAGCATCCAAAACAGATAATATAATAGCATGGAACAATAAAAAATTATAGATACGTTGGAGACGTATCAGGGTACCGAGGCAGCAGTCCAGAGAAGCGATCCTGTCAGAGTCCCCGACACCACGGAACAGACACAAGGTGGCCTGCGCGAGTAGAGTGTAGTGAGGGGTGATGGAGGCGGAGGCAGGGGCTGAGGAGACAGCTAGGGCGCTCGCGGCGGCAAGGGAGAGCTGCGACGGTGCTGGTGGAGCAGAGCGGGAGGAAGCGGAGCCATTGTGTAGGATGGATTTTGGTTTGTTCATCTTTTGACTTTTTGACACACGCCGCCAGCAATCAAGGATGCATCTCATTGAGGGATGAGCACTCGGGTAAATGTATCAGCTGCTCATTGATGATGTTTCATTCAGCATGCGACAATGGAGGCATGGAGCCAGCAGATCCGGTGCTCGGCTCAAGATGACTTGTCACGACGGTGCCGGACACCGTGGCGATTTGTTCGCTGCCCGCTGCCAATCGGCGACAATGTTGCACCGCTCAAAGGTGTCAAACTGTCAATGACATATATGGTTGGACGTTGGATCCTGGTTCATGGAGATTAGATGGTTTAAATTTGAAAGTGATCCATGGAGCATGGAATACACCTAAAGATATTGAAGGAACAATTGAGCTCAAGTTCAGCGGTTTACAGTACACGTTCAACAAGCTCGGTGTGCTGCTTGGTGAGGATGGAGCTTTAGTAGTGGAAGCAAGGCTAATTGTTTTGTGACTGGCCTGTGTGAAATGATAGGTTAAGCGTATGCAGTGATTGCAGGGACGCATACGTGTTATAAGGGCTCGAAGCCAACAGATTACAATGGCTAGTTAGGCCTAGGATTGATCTCCAAGAAAGCTATCTAGGATCTATCTCTAAGGTCTAACCGAATACATATCACACCCTAGATATCTACTTATACGATTTACATCATACCGTATAGATTACAATGTTTAACACTCCCCTTCAATCACAACTATCCAAGTTGAGATTGTGCATGAAAGCCTCTAGCTGCTTCAAAGTGAGTGGCCTAGTGAATCCATCTGCAACTTGATCACCGGTAGGTATAAACCGTATATTCAACAATTTATCAGCCACCTGTTCACGAACAAAATGATAGTCAATTTCAATGTGTTTTGTCCTAGCATGAAAGATAGGATTAGCAGATAAATATGTAGCACCAAGGTTATCACACCAAAGTGATGCTGCCTTTGGATGACACCTAGTTATGTCAACAAATTTTGAACCCGAATAATCTCAGCAATAGCATTGGCTAGAGCCTTGTACTCAGCTTCTGTACTTGATTTGGAAATAGTGGGCTGCTTGCGAGCACACCAAGATATTAGGCTACTTCCAAGAAATACTGCAAAGCCTCATGTTGACCTCCTGTCATCAGGACAACCTACCCAGTCTGCATCTGAAAAAGCACTTACTAGCATTGAATCTGACTTTCCAAGTCTGAGACCATGACCTTTGGTTCCTTGAAGATATTTAATATCCTCTTTATTGTTGTCCAATGTACACTAATAGGAGCATGTAAACATTGACAGACTTTGTTTACTGAGTATGAAATATCTGGCCTAGTCAAAGTCAAGTATTGCAATGCTCCTACAATACTTCTATACCTGGTGACATCCTCTGCTCCAAGTGCCTCTCCATCATGAAGGGACAATTTTTCAGAGATAGACAAGGGTGTAGGTGATGGCTTACAACCCTTCATGCCCATGCTCTGAATTATTTCTTGTACATATTTCTCCTGTGACAACATAATTCAACTTGGTACATGTTTTACCTCAATTCCAAGGAAGAAATGAAGACTGCCAAGATCCTTAAGTGCAAACTCCTTGCTCAAGTCCTTGATAAGAGCTTCAACTGCTTGAGAGATGAACTTGTAACAACAATATCATCAACATAAATGAGCATAAAAATAGTTATCCCATGTCGATGATAAAAGAACAATGAGGTGTCTCCCTTAGAAGGAGAAAACCCTAGGGGTTGTAACTTTGAAGATAATCGAGAGTACCAAGCCCTAGGTGTCTGTTTCAGTCCATACAATGCTTTGTCAAGCTTACAAACATGACATGGAAATCTGGAATTTTCATACCCAGGAGGTTGCCTCATGAACACTTCCTCTTCCAGAACACCATGCAAGAACGCGTTCTTCACATCTAGCTGTCGAATGCACCAGTTTCTAGAGACTTCAACTACAAGAATTATTCTAATAGTAGTTGCATTTACTAGAGGACTAAATGTGTCCTCATAATCAATCCAGTACCTCTGCTTAAAACCTTTGGTAACTAAACGTGCCTTGTACCTGTCAATAGTACCATCAGATTTTCGCTTGACCTTATAGGCCCACTTGCAGTCAATAAGATTCCTTCCCTTGACTGCTGGAACCAAACGCCACGTTTTTTTCATGAGAGCATCATATTCCTCATCCATCGCTTCCCTCCACCGACGTTCTCCGAGTGCTTCTCCCAGACTCTGCAGTTCACCTGTGGCACAAAGAACTCCAACGAACACAATCATCTTTATAGATTTTAGGCTGAACAATACCACTATGTGACCTGGTATGGGAGCGTTCAGGAGGAGGCGGAATTGGGCACGAAACGAGTTGCTGAAGCCAGTTCGAGGAAGAAGACACAGCAGATCTGGAATCCACAGAAGATCCGCTGGGGAACTCCTGTTGCAGCAGCCTCCCCAAAGCGGAGACTTGGCGTGTTCCGGTTGGACCCCAGCGGCTGGTCGGGCAGCAGCCTACTGGAGCCGCGCGCAGAGGGCCTGCATGGCCCCGCCACAGGTGCGGCCAGCGGATGAGATAGGGACCGACTGAGGCCATGTGGGGCTGGCCCACCTAATCCCGTCGCGGCTGCGGCCCGCCTGGCTGACACCAGCGCAGATCCTAGAGGCGATTCGCCTGGCCCGCCTGGAGCACTTGACGAAGCGGATCCGGAGGGGATCCTGCCTTGATCAACTCCGGGATCGGCGTCCGGATCTTCTGTGGCGTTGGCTGCAGTTTATATTCCTGGCATAAAATCATACGAATTTTCTCTTGTTGCTTCGTCATTTTCCTGCACACTTTCAGCAGAGTTTTGATCAACAGAGTTATGAGACATTGACACATGATCAGTAGGATCCACTACACCCCCGGGAACAAAGTTTGGCGATGGGAGGAGATGGGAGGGTAGAAGAACAAGTTCTTTGCGAAGTTGAGCGGCAGCGTTGGGGTGGGAGCTTCGCAAATGGAAAAACTTGCTCATCAAAAACCACATCGCTGGAAACATAGACACGTCTAGTGGCAACATCCAAACACTTGTAACCTTTATGAAGGCTACTATACCCCAAAAATACACATTGTTTCGAACGAAACTTGAGCTTGTGCTTATTGAAAGGGCGTAAATTTGGCCAAATGGCACAACCAAAAATGCAAAGAAAGGTGTAACTTGGTTTACTGTCAAAGAGACGCTCAAGTGGGGTTTGATTATTAATGACTCTACTAGGAACACGATTGATGAGATAGATAGTCATGAGAAACGCCTCATCCCAATATTTCAAAGGCATGTAGGCATGAGCAAGAAGGGAGAGACCAACCTCCACTATGAGCTTATGTTTTCGTTCAGCAGATGCGTTCTGTTGGTGAGCGTGCGGGCTGGAAACATGGTGAGTGATTGATACGTCTCCAACGTATCTATAATTTTTTATTGTTCCATGCTATTATATTGCCCGTTTTGGATGTTTATGGGCTTTACTTTACACTTTATATCATTTTTGGGACTAACCTACTAACCGGAGGCCCAGCCCATATTGCTGTTTTTTTTTGCCTATTTCAGTATTTCGAAGAAAAGGAATATCAAACGGAGTCCAAACGGGATGAAACCTTCGGTAGCGTGATTTTTGGAACGAACATGATCCAGAGGACTTGGAGTGGACGTCAAGCAACAGCCGAGGCGGACATGAGGGTGGAGGGCGCGCTCCCCCCTACTGGGCGCGCCCCCTATCTCGTGGGCCCCTCGGGCATCCACCGACCTACTTCTTCCTCCTATATATACCCACGTACCCCGAGAACATCAGAACAGACCATGAAAACCTAATTCCACCACCGCAACCTTCTGTATCCGAGAGATCCCATCTTGGAGCCTTCGTTGGCGCTCCGTCGGAGGGGGAGTCGATGACGGAGGGCCTCTACATCATCTCCAAGGCCTCTCCGATGAGTTGTGAGTAGTTTACCACAGACCTTCGGGTCCATAGTTATTAGCTAAATGGCTTCTTCTCTCTCTTTGGATCTCAATACCATGTTCTCCTCGATCTTCTTGGAGATCTATTTGATGTAACTCTTTTTGCGGTGTGTTTGTCGAGATCCAATGAATTATGGGTTTATGATCAAGTTTATCTATGAGAAATATTTCAATCTCCTCTGAATTCTTTTATGTGTGATTAAGTTATCTTTGCAAGTCTCTTCGAATTATCAGTTTGGTTTGGCCTACTAGATTGCTCTTTCTTGCAATGAGAGAAGTGCTTAGCTTTGGGTTCAATCTTGCGGTGTCCTTTCCCAGTGATAGCGGGGGCAGCAAGGCACGCATTGTATTGTTGCCATCAAGGATAAAAAGATGGGGTTTATATCATATTGCATGAGTTTATCCCTCTACATCATGTCATCTTTCTTAATGCGTTACTCTGTTCTTTATGAACTTAATACTCTAGATGCATGCTGGATAGCGGTCGATGTGTGGAGTAATAGTAGTACATGCAGGCAGGAGTCGATCTACTTGTCACGGACGTGATGCCTATATACATGATCATGCCTAGATAATCTCATAATTATTCGCTTTTCTATCAATTGCTCGACAGTAATTTATTCACGCACCGTAATACTTATGCTATCTTGAGAGAAGCCACTAGTGAAACCTATGGCCCCGGGTCTATCTTTTATCATATAAGTTTTCAATCTACTTTTGTTTGCATCTTTACTTTTCCAATCTATATCATAAAATACCAAAAATATATTAGCTTATCATATTATCTCTATCAGATCTCACTTTCGCAAGTGGCCGTGAAGGGATTGACAACCCCTTTATTGCATTGGTTGCGAGTTCTTGTTTGTTTGTGTAGGTGCGTGGGACTTTTGAGGAGCCTCCTACTGGATTGATACCTTGGTTCTCAAAAACTGGGGGAAATACTTACGCTACTATTGCTGCATCACCCTTTCCTCTTCAAGGAAAACCAACGCAAGCTCAAGACGTAGCAGTGATGCCTATGCGCTCAAAAAAAGAAGGAGTTTTTGGTATTCACCGGCCCAATCCGTTTGCATGGCAAGAATTTTGCGGTCAAAGAGATGTTCAACATGTTGCTGGAAAAGATGAAACTTCTCAAACACATCAAACTTATTTTAAAGCAAATAGATCCAACTGAACTTACTAAAATCATCAATAAAGCTGACATGATACTTTCATCTGCCAACAGAAACGGGTCCAGGACCCCAAACATCTGAAAAAAGAGCTCTAAAGGAGCCTTTGATTCACTAGTAGAACGAGAATAAGGAAGTTGATGGCTCTTGGCCATCTGACATGAATCACACACAAGAAGATGATCCTTTTTATTCGAAACTGAAAGACTAAAATCTCAAAGAATTTTCTGGACTACTGGTAAAGCGGGATGCCCTAGGCGTTTGTGCCATCTTGAGGTAGATGGCTTGATCACACTGAGGGCATGTCGAGGAGGAGCATCATGGCGGCCAGATACAGGAAACAAGTGACCTCTACTCTTGCTTTGAAGTACGGTTCTTCGGGTGGATCGATCCTTAACAAAGAAAATTTCAGGGTAAACTTCGAGGAAAGCATTATTATCTCTAATAAGCCTGTAGGCAGAAAGTAAACTTTGATTAGATTGTGGGGCATGGATGATATTATTCAGATTTAAGGAGCCATGAGGAGTAGTAAGAACCAAATGGCCGATGTGAGCAATGTCCATACCTTGACCACTCGCGGTGTGGATTTGTTCCATGCCGGTGTAGCGACCACGAACAACAAGTTTCTCCAACTCCCCCGTCACGTGATCGGTTGCTCCGGTGTCGAGGTACCAATTTGTGTCCACTCCATAGGAGTGAACAGCATTGGCCGAAAGATTTCCACCGCCAACTCCGTCGCCTGCGGGGTTGCGGATACTGTTGTTGTAGTTGCGATCATAGCGCTTCTTGAAGCGCCAAGCTCCAGGCCCCTCCGTCTTACAGATCTGACACTTCTCGCGGTCACCGCGATCACCGCGGTCACCACCACCTTGTCACGGCGCACCTCCAAACCCGCCGCTGCCAGAGTTTTCTGAGTAGCGATGGCCACCCGCGTTGTTGTTGTTGAAGCCGCGGGAGCCACAGCCGCCGCCGCCATTGCCACCGCTGCGACCATCGCCCCTAGCCGCGAGGTTCACAGAGTAGAGGCAGTCTGGGCGGCGATGCGGGCCTCTGCCACAGGTAGTAGCGGTGTTGGTGGGGATGGCGGAGATGAACCCATTATAGCCGGGCTCATGCAGAAGGCCTTGCGGGATGTGGTCGACCACGTCGTCCTCATCAAGTGGCTTGCAGGTGGCTGCAAGTGCGTCGGCGATGCCCTTCATCTTGGTGAGGTAGGCCACCGCCGGAAAATCACCCTTGCGGGTGTGTTCGAGCTGTGAGCGGAGCTGGATCACCCTTGCCCTGGATTGCGACGAGAAGCTCTGCAGGAGTGCCGTCTAGAGAGTCGTGGCGGTGGTGCATGTGCGGACCTGCATCGGGACCTCCTGAGACAAGATGCGATCAGAAAAGTAAGAACCTGCTGATCCTGGGTGACCCACACGACATGCTCGGGGTTGGGCACGGAGGTGACCTCCTTTTTGCCGGAGACATCTTTGCCCATGGTGATCACAGCGGGGGGCTCCCGGACGGAGCCGTCGATGTAGCCCATCATCCCTGCCGCCTTGATGTGCGGCAGGACTTGCGCTTTCCACACGAGGAAGTTCTCGCGCGTGAGCTTCTCGGTGATGGTGTGGCCAAGAGCAGCGATGGAGGGTGCAGCCATGGCAACGGAGGAAGAAGGCTCTATATACCATGTGAAAAGATAGGTTAAGCGTATGCAGCGATTGCAGGGACGCGTACGTGTTATATGGGCAACAGATTACAATGGGTAGTTAGGCCTAGGATTGATCTCCAAGAAAGCTATTTAGATGGGATCTATCTCTAAGGCCTAACCGAACACAACTCACGCCTAGATATCTACGTATACGGTTTACATCATATCGTATGGATTACAATGTTTAACAACCTGTCAGGAATTAGCATTTCTGATCTTGAATTATCATCAGCAATTACATTAAGGCCAATTGTCGTGACTGGCCTGTCAGAAATTAGCATTTCTGATCTTCAAGAGGGGCAGTTATCCTCAGCTAGGACAGCCTCAAGCATTAAGGAACTGAAGGAAGATGGACTGAGGGACTACGCTGATCTCAAGCAATCTTTGCTGCTTTACGACATATCTATCGTTATAACAGGTTTCTCTGCCTTCACTCTGGCTTCGAATGATGGAGCCGCCTACTCGTTCCTCGTCGGCGGGATTGGAGGGGTTCCTGTATCTATTGCTGCTCCAAAGATTTGCGGACGGGTTGCCGGTAGTTAGTTCTCCTTCAGAAGCGAGCAGTTCAGAGCCCACTGTGAATTTCAGCGGCATAAGAAGGCCGTGGTTGATATTGTCGGTTTTAATGGTTGCTGGGGCTGTTGCCCTGAAGTACGGTGCTGGTGGTGACAGCTTCGAGCTAACTCCAACTGAGCTCTTTGTTGGCGCCGCAGGGTTCTTGGCAAACAAGGTTGTTGTTCTTCTAGCAACATTCAAACCCTTGCAAAGTAATTTGGAGAGTAACGATGGATCTGTGGGCTTCAACCCTGTCTCCTGTAATTACTTGGTAGTTTCCTAGTAGCTTCTGGACATGCAAGTACGTGGTAGTAGTTGTGCATGTTCTTGGTAGTTTCTTAGTGCATGGATAGGAAAGTGCTATGCACTTACGTGGTGGTGATCACGCAAGGGTTGTGCATGTATGTAGTAGTTCCTAGGAGTTTACTTTAGCTTGACTAGGTAGCCTATAAAAGGACCCGTGCCCCATCGGTTGTAAGTAGGCCATCCACTGATAATCATCCAGGCATTTCCAGTTCCTCCTAGTACCACCTTGTGTGATCGTTTAGCTCAAGAAGTACTCCAACTCTAGTCTATAGTGTGTGTGCATTACACTAGGCCATGGCACAACTAGTGAGTGTGCAGCCGTTGGTTGTAGTGTTCCTCCGCTAGATTGTACCGAGAGAGAGAGAGAGAGAGAGAGAGAGAGAGAGAGAGAGCTACTCGCTATTGTTTTGGGCTAACAATTGGCATCAGAGCCCCAGGTTGCGGTAGCTATGGCCGGTGCACAAGGAAAGCAGCAGCGCACCACCTCGGGTGGTTCCAAGCCACAGCCATCACAGGACGACTCCCAGTCGCCGCCTCCGGAGAAGCAGCGAGGGCGCAACCGGTCCAGGCGCGGACATCACGGTGAGGTCGTGGTCAGGGAGATCGTGCGTGAGACTGCAGTCAGCAGTAGCGTACCCATCACCTTCTCGATGCTCACGCGCTCGAACTATAGTGAGTGGGCATTGATCACGGAGCGCAACCTCCATGCGGCGAGCCTCTGGGTTCCTATGGAGGACGACCTGGTCGAGATAAAGGAGGACAGGAAAGCCGTGGCGCACTCATGGACGCCACGCCGCCGGAGATGCACGGCATGCTCTCGGCGAAGGCAAGCGCCAAGGAGGCGTCGGAAGCCATCCACACCCAGCACCTCGCCAGCAATCGTGTGCGCGAGGCAAACGCACAGAAGCTGCGGGCGGACCTCGAGAACATCGCCTTCAAGGAGGGCAAGCTTGTCGACGACTTCGCCATGCGGATCGCTAGCCTTGCGTCGCAGCTCCGCGCGCTCGGCGACACCATGGACGATGTGAGAGTCGTGCGGAAATTTCTTCGCGTCGTGCCACCTCGCTTCACTAAGGTAGCGGTCTCCATCGAGACTTTGCTTGACCTGAGCGAGCTCTCCATCGAGGTGCTCATGGGCCGGTTGCGGGTGGTTGAGGACCGCCTTGACAACGGTCGCTAGAGCTTCAGCGGCGGACAACTCCTATTCTCGAAGAAGTCGGAGGCGAGGAAGCGTCAAGGACGTGGTGGCGGTGCCCAGAGCAGCGGAGGCGGCACCGGCAGAGGCGGCGGTTGCACCCAGCGTGGAGCCGGATGAGGTGCCGGCAACGACGACCGGGACAAATGCCGATATTGCGGCATCAAGGGCCACTGGGCCCATGAATGCCACAAGAGGATGGCTGGCGAGGATGCCGCAGCCGCGGCAAATCTCGTGCAGGCTGAAGAGGACGGTGGGCCAGCAATGATGATGGCTTGCGTCGAGACCATGCAGCAGGGCGCAACGCCTCCGGAGACCATGGTCCCGACAAGCATCGAAGCCGTGCAGGAGGGCGCAACACCTCCGGCGACCACGATGCCGGCAACTGTCAAGTCCGTGCGGGAGGCACGGAGATCTTCAACTGATCCCTTCCCAACATCGGTAGCGCTTTCCCCAACAACAGCGTTCTTGGGGGCCTACAACTGGGAGGAGATGAAGACCTGGGTGTGGGGGAGCCTCACCCCAGCAACCACGTCCCTTGTGACGCTGGTCAAGCCCGTGCAAGTTGGCATGGCAATCGCGGCCCCGACATCCTCGGGACCCGACAAGCCCGTGCAAGTTGGCACGGTAAAGGCATCGCCGACATCCTCGGGACCCAACAAGCCCGTGCCAGGAGGCACGGCAACGACACATATGGTGGGCCGCGTCCCAACCATGATGCTGGCGACCAGTGAGCCCGTGCAAGAGGCACGACACTCTCAGGTCGGCCACACCTCGACAACCAGGTTCTCGGGGTTCTGCAAGCCCATGTGGGCAACACGTCACTCTTCGACAAGCCTCAACTGGGGGGCGATGAAAAGACGGTCATGGGGCGACAAGGCCTCGACCATGACTATGGCAGCCGTCGAGACCGTGCAGGAGCCATGGTGCTCTATGGTCGGCCACACCACGACCTCTACATGCTCGGGGTCCATTGAGTTCGTGCAGGAGGCAAGGCACTCTCTGGTCGGGCACGCCCCGACCACGCTCGTGGCGACTGTCGAGACCATGCAGGAGGCACGGTGCTCTATGGTCGGCCATGCTGCAACCCTGATGCGCTCGGGGTACATCGAGTTCATGCGGGAGGCACGACTCACGATTGTCGGTGGAGACCTGACAAGCAGGTCTGATGGAAAGAACGACAAGGAGTCTGCTACCTTGGGAGAAGCCACTTCGGGTAGTGCGATGTCCGACAAGTCATACCCGGGAAGGGAGCTCCCGGGCAATGTGAAGTCATACATGACGACCCCGGGAAGGGAGTTCCCGGGCAGTGTATCATCAGGAACTACGACCCCAACAACACTGACGCCCACGAGCGAGGTGGTTCTCGAGCAGGTCGTGTCCCCGCCGACAGCGTGGTCAGACCTGTTCGATGCCAACAACAATGTTGGCACTCCACACAGGTTCCGATGCCCAGGGGACCTTCTCGGCAAGCCTATGGGATGACCGCGGCACCCCGAGATCAAGAAGAACAAGCACGACATCATCATCAAGCACAAGGTGAGGCTAGTCGCGAAAAGTGGCAAAGCACGAGCAGTGCGTGAGGGCTGCACAAAGCCTGAGGAGGCGGACATTCTGACAAAGACTCTTGGCCGCGTCCGGTTTCAGGAGTTGCGTGACAAGGTCGGGATCGTCAACATCCAACCCGTTCGACAGGGTTGAGGGGGAGATTGTGGACTTCAACCCTGTCTCCTGGTAATTAGTTGGTAGTTTCCTAGTAGCTTCTGGACATGCAAGTACGTGGTAGTAGCTGTGCATGTTCTTGGTAGTTTCTTAGTGCATGGATAGGAAAGTGCTATGCACTTACGTGGTGGTGATCACGCAAGGGCTGTGCATGTACGTAGTAGTAATTCCTAGGAGTTTACTTTAGCTTGACCAGGTAGCCTATAAAAGGACATGTGCCCCATCGGTTGTAAGTAGGCCATTCCACTGATAATCATCCGGGCATTTCCAGTTCCTCCCAGTACCACCTTGTCTCCCTAAACTCTAGCTTGATCGTGAGAAAGAGAGAGATAGAATTCAGAGAGGAAGAACACGCAGAGACACTGAAGTTTTTGTGCTGCGCTCAACCCCTGCAGCTTTTCTGTTTTTGCTCTTCTTATTCATCAAGAGTACACCAACGTGCCCGAGCAACATGCTCCACTACTGACCACGTCCATCCCCATGATCCGAGCTTCGTGCTGGGCCTACTACGACTGAGCCAAGGCGCACAAAACGCAACCAATTGGCGAGAAAAAACGCTAACAGAAAAATGACTAGCTACTGTCGAAACTGAATGTGTCTAGCGACACTTATCTGAAGAAAACAAACTAAATTCAGAGAAGGCAAAGGGAGACAGGGTTTAAGCCAACAATTTCCCCCTCAACCCTGGCGAACGAGCTTGACGTCGACGACCCCAATCTTGCCAAGCAGCTCCTGGAAGCAAACACGGCTCAACGGCTTCGTCAGTATGTCTACTTTCTGATCCCTCGTACCGATGAACTCCACGGCCACCCATCTCTTCTCAACATAATCACGAATGAAATGATATTGAAGGTCGATGTGCTTACTGCGATCATGGAGAACTGGGTTCTTGCAGAGCGAGATCGCAGATTTGTTGTCAATGAACAGAGAGAACGGCGTCGCTGGTTGATTCATCAGCTCACCGAAGAGACGCGCAAGCCAAATGCCTTGGCAAGCCGCCGTCGCCGCCGCGATGTACTCCGCCTCGCAAGATGAGATTGCGACGACCTTTTGCTTCTGAGATTGCCAGCTGACGGGGCTTTCACCAAGAAAGAACAGCACGCCAGAAGTTCTCTTCCTGGTGTCCACGTCACCGGCGTGATCGGAGTCGCTGAAGCCTGTCAGGGACTCGCCTCGCCGTAGCAGTACACGCAGCCGTAGCTCAGCGTGCCCGCTATGTATCGAAGGAGGTGCTTCACTGCTGCATAGTGGTATGTTGCTGGCGCCTCCATGAACCTGCTCAGGAAACCCACGGCGAACGAAATGTCTAGGCGTGTGTGTACGAGGTACCTCAGGCTGCCGATCACACTGCGGTAGAGCGTTGCGTCCACCGCGGCTTCCTTGCTTTCCTTTCTCCACTGGCACCATGGCTCCATAGGAGCGCGAGTTGGATAGCACCCTGTCAGCCCAGTTTTGTCGAGCAACTTGCAGGCGTAAGCTGCCTGTGTGATCGTGGTGTGTCCACGCTCCTGCTTTACTTCCAAGCCGAGGTAGTAGCGAAGCAGGCCCAGGTCGCTCATGGAGAAGAGCTGCTTCATCTCCTCCTTGAACCCGAGTACCTCCTGTTCCTTTGCGCCGGTGATCACCAGATCGTCGACGTACACCCCGACGATGAGCAGGCTCTCGCCGGTTCCACGCGCGTACATGCCGTGCTCCGCGACGCTGCGCGTGAACCCGAGAGATGTGAGACTGGCATCCAGCTTGTCGTTCCACGCCCTTGGAGCTTGACACAGACCATACAGAGCCTTGTGCAGCCTGTACACATCCTGCTCACGCCCATCCGCGACGAACCCAGGTGGCTGAGACACATAGACCACTTCCTTGAGGTCGCCGTTCAAGAACGCCGATTTGACGTTCATGTGGTGCACTTGCCAGCCACGGTGCACCGCTAGCGCCAGGATGAGCCGCACGGACTCCAGTCTGGTAACCAGCGTGAACACCTCCTCGAAGTCCACCCCAGCGCGCTGCACGTAACCTTTAGCAACGAGGCGGGCTTTGTGCTTGACGACGTTCCCTTCCTCATCCTTCTTCAGCTTGAACACCCATTTGAGGCCGATCGATTGATGACCTGCAGGGAGCGTGGTGAGCGTCCAGGTGTTGTTTTCGTCGATGGACTACAGCTCGTCGAGCATCGCCCGGCGCCAACAGTCCTCGTGCTCGGCTTCGGCGAATGATGCCGGTTCCTCCCCCGTAACTAGGTGCAGTTCCTCATCATCACCATTGTCCTCCGGTGGCGGGGCCCTCTCAGCATGTCGTGGTGCTTCAAAGGTTGAACCGAGCAGATCCTTGACCAGGCGGTATTGATGTGGTGCGGAGACGTCGTCCACGTTGTCGAACATCTCCGGCTGTACCGCCGGTGGTGACACGAAGCGCACCAGCGTGGCCTCTGGCGTGACCGCATCCACCCCTCCCGCGCGCATGGGCGGCGATGTGGCCGCGGGCGTGTCGGGAATGATGCTGCCTGCAGCAGACGAGGCACAAGACGAACTTGCAGAGGTAGGTGACGACGCTGCTCTTTCTGCTGCAGCGGCCTTGGCGGCCCCGGTTGTCGCGGTGTACACAGGGTACTCGACGGTAAAGGAGTTGCACACTGGCGACTCCCCCGACGCCTCCTAGTTCCAGCATGCCTCCTCGTTGAATACCACGTCTCTAGACACATGCAGGCGCTTCGTCACTGGATTGTACATGCGGTATGCCTTGGACCCGATCTCATAGCCGATGAAGACCATCGGCGTGCTCCTGGCGTCCAGCTTGCGCATATGTGGTCTAGCTGCCTTGACATGGCCAACGCACCCAAAGATGCGCAGGAACCTCACATTAGGCTTCCTGCCGTACCACGCCTCATACGGTGTCATGCCATCGACGGAGCACGTGAAGCTGCGGTTGAGGATGAAGGCAGCGGTGAGCACGGCCTCCCCCCAAAACACGTTGGGCACCTGCTTCGCCTTGAGCATGCTCCTCGCCATGCCCAGGAGCGTCTGGTTACGCCGTTCGACGACGCCGTTCTGCTGCGGCGTGTACGGCGTAGTCAGGTGCCGCTGCACACCGCTCTCCTCGCAGTGTTTGTAGAACGTGGCCGAGGTGAACTCTCCGCCACGATCGGTGCGGAGCACGCGAAGCTTGTGCCCGCACTCCACCTCGGCTGCGGCCTGGAACTTGACGATGGCACGCGCGGCTTCATCCTTTGTCTTGAGCAGCTCCACCCACATGAAGCGACTGCGATCCTCGATCAGCACGAGCACGTAACGCCGCCCCCCAGGTGTTGGTGGAGAGACAGGGCCGCACATGTCACCGTGCACAAGCTCCAGCGGTGTCGTCGCCCTGTACTTGGCCTTCTGCGGGAATGGAATGCGCCGCTGTTTCCCTGCGAGACAGGCCTCGCACAGCTCCTCGGCATGAGCTATGTGAGGGAGCCCGCGCACCAGCTCTTTCTTGGACGTCTTCTCCAGGCCGTCGAAGTGCAGGTGGCCGAGCCTTGCGTGCCAGCGCCAGGCATAAGAGACCGCCCCCACAGCAAGGCACACTGGATGCACAGGCGTGAAGACGAGTTTGTACAGGAGATTGGTGGAGCGCGATACCTTGACGAGGAGCTGCCCGTGATCGTCGCAGATGGTGAGTACGCCACGACGGATGTGCACATCGTACCAGCTCTCATCGAGCTGACCCAGGCTGACCACGTTGTTCTTCAGTGCAGGTATGTAGTACACCTGAGTGAAAGCGTTGTGATGACCCGTCTTGGCGGCGAACACCACCGTCCCACGGCCGCGGATCTTCACCATTGATCCGTCAGCGAAGCGCACCGTGCCAGACACTGACATGTCCAGCTCCACGAAGGACTCCAGGGAGCCTGTCATGTGATTCGTGGCTCCAGTGTCGAGGAACCACGACTGCCGCCCCTGATCGCCGTCGAGGGAGGGCATGATGACGGCCTTCTCTTCGTTCAGAAAGACTTGGCCACCGTTGTGCACCGCAGAGTTGCACGACGCGGTCACCAGTGTTGATGCAGGGGTGGCCACGTGATCTATGCCCTCGCGCACTTCCTCGACACACGCCATCATGAGGCCAGGACCGCCGTCCTCCTCTGCCTCGGCGAGGTTTGCAGCCGCCGCTGGCGGTGCTGCACCTGCCTTGGCAGCCTCGTCACGCCTCTTCTTGCGGCAGTCTTTGGCCCAGTGGCCTTTCTTGCGGCAGTAACGGCACTGGTCCTTGTCCACGCCTTGAGCCGAGCCAAGTGGAGTAGAGGCAGGAGGTGGCTGGCCACTCCTCTTGCCGCGATCGTCGTTCTTGACGCCAGAACCGCCGCCACGGGGCTGGCGCTTGCGTGCTTCCCACTGTTCCTCCGTGAGGAGCAGCTACCCGCCTGCGAAGCCGCTGCCCTGGTCACCATCCATGCGCTCCTCGATCGCGCGCAGATGGCCCGTGACCTCCTCGACAGTCAGCGATGCAGGGTCGAGGAGGGTTTCCATCGAGAAGGCGATCTGCGCAAAACGCGAAGGAACTACTGAAAGGAATTTTCTCACTATTTTTTCTTCGTTGACGACGTCCCCCAGTGAACGCAGTGCAGCGGCGAGGTTGGAGATGCGGATGGCGAAATCCTGGATCTTCTCGTTGTCCGTGAACGCCACGGTCTCGAACTCAGTTCGAAGACGCCGCAGTCGTCCGTCGCGCACACGATCAGGTCCTTGGTACTGGACCCGGATCGCCTCCCACGCCGCTTTGGCCGATCCCTTCCCGATCAACATGCAGTGCATGTCGGCTGGTGTCGATCGGAGCAGCGCCGCCAGGGTCTTCTTGTCGTCAACGCGAGGGACGGCATCGTCCTCGATCTCGTCCCAGAGCGACGCGGCCTGGAGGTTTACCTCCATGACCATCGCCCAGTGCGTGTACCCGCCACGCGTCAGCATCGGGAACTGTAGATTTGCGCCGGAGCCACTGCTGGACTCGCGCACGACCTGCTGCACGACCACCTCGCCGCCACCACGTCGAACTCTACTCCTGCCGCGGGTGGGCGAGCGTCGTCGCTGCTTCGCGGGCGGAGGAGTTCGTGACTGGTGCGGCGCGCCACTCTGCGACATGGCCACAGGATCTCGCCGCTCTGATGCCAATTGTCTCCCTAAACTCTAGCTTGATCGTGAGAAAGAGAGAGAGAATTCAGAGAGGAAGAACACGCAGAGACACTGAAGTTTTTGTGTTGCGCTCAACCCCTGCAGCTTTTCTGTTTTTGCTCTTCTTATTCATCAAGAGTACACCAATGTGCCCGAGCAACGTGCTCCACTACTGACCACGTCCATCCCCATGATCCGAGCTTCGTGCTGGGCCTACTGCGACTGAGCCAAGGCGCACAAAACGCAACCAATTGGCGAGAAAAAACGCTAACAGAAAAACGACTAGCTACTGTCGAAACTGAATGTGTCTAGCGACACTTATCTGAAGAAAACAAACTAAATTCAGAGAAGGCAGAGGGAGACAGGGTTTAAGCCAACACACCTTGTGTGCTCGTTTAGCTCAAGAAGTACTCCAACTCTAGTCTATAGTGTGTGTGCATTACACTAGGCCGTGGCACAGCTAGTGAGTGTGCAGCCGCTGGTTGTAGTGTTCCTCCGCTAGATTGTACCGAGAGAGAGAGCTAGCTACTTGCTATTGTTTTGGGCTAACAGGATCCATGGACTGAGCCTCTTGACGACATTGCTCTGAATATACTAGCACAGTGTTTAAAAAAGAGGTAGAATGTAGCAAGAAGTAGCATTTATAGTAGTTCAACGGCATTCAAGATCTGAAGGTAAGTATCTAAAGTGCAGGGGACTAGCTCAGAGTCACTTGAGCCTCTTGGTAACTTCATTCCATCAGCTTGCACAACCACAGAAGTTCATCTCTTAGCATCCTTTTGAGAGTCAATCAAGAACAAAAAGTCTGGTTAATAAAATCATAAAATACATTTCTGGCCATTGTAATGCTACTCAAACTTGAATTGTTCAGCTTTAGCCTCGAGTACTTGGCTGCGCTAAAAGGCATGTAGACCGTGACACCTGGAGATGCCAGATACCTCAAATGGTTCAAATGTTCATTCAGGTGAGATGGTTTGGTTACTAACTCCAAACTTATGATAGTTCTAGCATTACCATATGGTATACGCTGTAAATAAACTAATCGACTGTCCCGGGCAATTGGGCTGCTAGATATTACAATACACATGTATGTATATAAAGTGGAATTATATTTGTTATATGTTGAATGTTCTTATGATTGGAAATATAGATGTATTTTCAGAGTGTAAAATTAATGTTTGTGAATTATACTTGATACTGAAATACGATATTAGTGATATATTTCATGAATATCAGTTTCAGACACTAAATTGAGAAGATTCACAAATATCATATTTCAAAAGTATGATTTCACTCAATTAAAATAATAATATAATTTCACTAATTTCAAAAAACTGATTTTAAATAGATAGACAGTTCCACGTTTTTGAAATAACAAGTTTCACATATTTCACGTTGAAATCTGCTTCATATATATGAAAACTAATTTGACTCATTTAGAAGAAAAAAAATGATTTCACTTATTTCAAAAAATAAATTTCACACATTAAAAAAATGTTTCACTCATTTAAAAAACTAATTTCACTTATTTTAACAAACTGATGTTTATGAAATATAACTGATATTTAAATTAATCGGATTAGAAACTTCATGAAAAAAATCATTGAAATAAGCACCTTCAGAAATATCAAATTCCAATTTCAGCTAATATTTCATAAGATTGAGTGAAATAAGTGGATTGAAACGGGTTTTAAATATATCCAAGATTGGTCTTGTCCTCAAGGTCTTGGCGTCAGGAGTTCAAATTCAAATATATAAATAAAATAGAAAAGAAAGTATAGTTTAAAATATATGAATGATTTAGAAAAACAT
Source organism: Triticum dicoccoides (assembly GCF_002162155.2). Lineage (NCBI taxonomy): Eukaryota > Viridiplantae > Streptophyta > Magnoliopsida > Poales > Poaceae > Triticum > Triticum dicoccoides. Next base: position 176,307,718 of record NC_041383.1, read on the forward strand.
GTTTGAGCAAAAGGAAGAGAGATAATGATATAACATGCACCTGCAAACATATAGCATATGCATATGGTTGCACACATTTACATGTGGCGGCACTCCATTGGTGCCAAAACCACCTACCCACTAGTATTACTCCATCTCAAATTAGTTGTTTTAAATTTGTCTAGATACAAATGTACTCAAAACTAAAATGTGTCTACATACAGATATCTAGACAAATCTAATACAATTAATTCGGGGCGGAGTAAAAAATTTTAGATCAAGCATTCATTGATTAACTTTAGGTAGTCAAAATAGGTCCTCCGTAGAAGAAAGGTATTGATCGCTGGTACGTAAGCTATGACGTATGTCAACCGTTCTTCTCGATGAGATAGACGTAAGCCAACCATCAACGAGCACTACTCTGTACTCCGTATTAGTTAACGGCGTGCAAAGGTTTGTCGTTCTCGATCGACAATTGTACTACTTCTATTGTTTTTTCAGATAGCTTCTATGCCATGTGGCAGACCAACAATTGGTTTTTGTGTTGAACTGATTCCCTGAAGGAACGTTAGCCGAGACGAAAAGTCTGTTTCCATTTGTCATCGATGACGTCACGACGATCGCCCTTTCATCTCATCGGACGATCTATTAGCATATAGGAGTATTATTATAGTGCTACGAATAAAGTGGGCGTCCAGGTTCACTCCGTGTCCGCCTGCTTGAAGCTGTAGAGCAGAGCTGAGAAGGTTCGGTATCAGATTGGAGTTGAGTCATGGGAAGGATCGACCCAAGTTCAAACACAATCCCCACCTGAACACCAAGTCGTCGTCGTTGCCCTGCGCCCCTATAAATCTCTGCTTCGTCTTCATCGTCTCCATATCAGACCATCCTACAGGCCTCTCTCTCTCTCTCCCTTGCTGTCTCACACACACACTCCAAAGGGAAACATACGCTCCAAAAATCCACACCACCGATCAGGAGTTGAAGAAATCGTTGCCAACATGGTCGGCGCCGGAACCAACACCGCCATGGGTCCCCGGAAGACGCGGGTGGTGCTCTACCCGTCGCCGGGCATGGGGCATCTGGTCTCCATGATCGAGCTCGGCAAGCTCTTCGCGGCTCGTGGACTGGCCGTCACCGTGGCCCTCGTCGACTCCCCGCACGATACCAGCGCCACGGGCCCCTTCCTCGCCGGCGTCTCCGCGGCCAACCCCTCCATCTCTTTCCGCCGTCTACCACAAGTCAAGCTCCTCGGGTCTGAGCCGCCGGAGATGCTGACCTTCGAGGTCGTCCGCCTCTCCAACCCGCACCTCCGTGACTTTCTCGCCGGCGACTCCCCAGCCGTCATCGTGCTGGACTTCTTCTGCAGCGCCGCCATCGACGTGGCCACGGAGCTCGGCATCCCCGCCTACTTCTTCTGCACCTCAGGGGCCCAGATCCTGGCTTTCTTCTTGCACCTCGCGGTTCTGCACGGCAAGAGCACGAGGAGCTTCGGGGAGATGGGCCAAGAACTCGTGCACGCTCCGGGAATCACCTCGTTCCCGGCGACGCACGCCATTCAGCGGCTTATGGATCGTGACAGCGCGCCCTACAAGGCATTTCTAAACATGAGCACCAACCTGTTCCGGTCCCAGGGCATCATCGTCAACACCTTCCGCTCGCTGGAGCCGCGCGCCATGGACACCATCCTGGCCGGACTGTGCGCACCATCCGGCCTCCGGACGCCCCCGGTCTACTGTATTGGGCCACTGATCAAGTCGGAGGAGGTGGGCGTGAAGCGCGGTGACGAGTGTCTCGCCTGGCTGGACACCCAGCCTAAGGGTAGCGTGGTCTTCCTCTCCTTCGGCAGCCTTGGCCGGTTCAGCGCCAAACAAACGAGGAAGGTGGCCGCCGGGTTGGAAGCTAGTGGACACAGGTTCCTGTGGGTGGTGCGGAGCCCGCCAAGCGACAACTCGTCGAAGAACTCCGAGAAGCCGCCGGAGCCGGACTTGGATGCCCTCCTCCCACAGGGTTTTCTTGAACGGACCCAGGGTAGGGGCCTCGTTGTGAAATCATGGGCGCCGCAACGCGACGTGCTGGCCCACGATGCGGTGGGCTGTTTTGTGACACACTGTGGGTGGAACTCGGTGCTCGAGTCGGTCATGGCAGGCGTGCCGATGTTGGCATGGCCGTTGTACGCGGAGCAACTGATGAACGCGGTGTTCCTGGAGAAAGAGATGGAGCTGGCCGTCGCGATGGAAGGGTACGACGAGGAGGTGGTAGAGGCCGAGGAGGTTGCTAAGAAGGTCAGGTGGATGATGGACTCAGACGGCGGGAGGGTGCTCCGAGAGCGGACTTTGGCGGCGATGAGACATGCGGAAGAGGCTCTACTCGAGGGCGGGGAATCAGAGGTGACATTGGCAGGTCTAGTGGACGCGTGGATTCGTGCTTGACGTTTTGAGTTGGCCGTGGGTATAAGCAGTGAGCGTGAAGTCAATATGTGATTTTAGTTTCATCCTTTCTTTTTCTTTTTGACTCGTAGTTTCATTCTCTATGGACATGTACTCTCTACAAGCAATATAGAGAAAATTCTTTATAAGACAATCAAAACTTGCCCATATGCTTATATATACCATTTTTAAAATTGGTTTGAAATATCACTATCAATTTGCGTTTTTACAAATCTCGAAAAATATATACTCCCTCCGTCCCAAAATTCATGTCTTACATTTGTCTAAATACGGATGTATCAAGTCACGTTTTAGTAAGTACTGTGGTCGCGTTTGTTACACATTTACCACTACCGTCGGTTGACCAACCACTATCTGCGAAGCAGACAAAAAACGTGTTAGATTTTCCTCACGTTGGCCACTCACGGTGGATTGGCATCCGGTGTGGTGCTGGTGCTAGGCAAGAAACCTCCATCTTTTGACTTTTCGACGGACGCCGGCAGCGACCAAGGATGCATCTCGCTGAGGGACGAGCACTCGACCAGTCGCATCAGCCGCTCGTTGATGCTGATTCGTGCAACGTGCGACCATGGAGCCAGCAGATCCGTGCTCGGCGCCAATCGGCGACAGTGTTGCGGCGATCAAAAGGTGTCGACTGTCAATGACGCCCATGCTTGGACACTGGATCCTGGTTCTAGATTCCAGATACCTATAAGGTGTAGTGCTATCCTTGTCATCGCCGGATCCGTGGCGCAATGGTAGCGCGTCTGACTCCAGATCAGAAGGTTGCGTGTTCGATTCACGTCGGGTTCAATTATCCCGAAAATATAATTCCGGTCCTTTTTTCCTTGTATCTTCTATACACTTTTTTTTGAGACATGCTTTTGTGGTTTTTTTAAGGGGTTCAATATCCCTCAGCAAACCACAACAACAAACTGAGGCCCAACTCCTAAAATCCCTAGACTCCGAAGGCCCATTTCGTAAGTAAGCCCATGGCGCCGGTTGTCGTGGGTTTTCTTTTTGGACCCGGGATGTCGCGGTTTTAAAATCTTATATATTGTAAAAAAAAGTACTCCCTCCGTCCCAAAATTCTTGTCTTACATTTATCTAGATACGGATATATCAAGTCACGTTTTAGTATTAGATACATCTATATCTAGACAAATCTAAGACAAAAATTATGGAACAGAGGGAGTATATGACTTAACGAGGGGTGACACAAGCTTATATACAGGTTTAGACCCTCGTGGTGGGGGTAAAAACCATAGTCATGTATTCTTGCATATGAATATGAGATTACAATGGTTGCGAACCCTCGGCTCAAAACCCCGTATAGACTTATATAGAGCCGGCCATGCAGCAACAACCAAAAGAATCAGCTAAATAGAAAAAAAAAACCTAATAGACCGATATATTTTGGTTTGGTTTGTTTGGTGCTTCGGTGAACTGAACTATGGAGTAATAGCTTCACATACAGGAAAATATAAAGGAAAACATGGAATGAAACTCCACACAACACTGCTAACCTTAGATATAAAAAAAGAAAACACTTGGGCTTTCGGCTAGCTAGTTTGATTGAGCCCTTAACTTTTAGCA
>NC_041383.1:176312051-176360641 GCF_002162155.2 Triticum dicoccoides
TGAGGGCACGACGCGGGAAGACTCAGCCTGACAGTTGCCTGCTCGCATGGAACATGATTTTTTTTTTGTGGCAACCGTCCAAGTGTTGCAAATTGTGTTGTGGAGAAGCCCTAAATTTGGAGTAATATTTTTTTTTCAGATAAGGCATCATGAAGCATTATTTTTGCCCTCTTGTAATGTACAAAGCGGGTATGCGCTATTATATATGAGAGAATTCCTTATTTGGCCTTTCTTAAATTTTGCTTCCTTATTTGGCCCAAAATGAAATTTTCTTCCCTATTTGATACCTAAAGTAATTTTCACTCCTTATATGACATTTCCTTCCATTTTAGGCACTAACGTGGTTAAGTGTGACGTGAAAAGACTATTTTGCCCCTAGTGCATTGTGCAACTATCCTGGATGTAGTTCAAAAGCAATCAATTCACCCATGTTTTAGGGATGTTCAAAGGATGCTGCAATATTTTGTTTCTTAGGTAAACTGGTATGTGTGTGTAAAAGCCGTACGGTACATACGTAGAATTTGTATCAGCCGTACAAGCTATCACATATATGTACTAGCTGTATATAACTAGCTTATATAGGATTTAGTAGTATGTGACTATGTATAATTTTGTACTTTGGAACGTGTAAACAAATTCAGGACGAAGTGCTAATTGGAGGATTTAGTGCTATGTGACTATGTGTATACTGTGCTTCAGAAATCAGAACATGATGAACTAATCAAAATATGGTACTATACTGATCATAGATATACTAGTACAAATTCTACGGATGTTTTGTATGGCTTTTGCACGCACATACCAGATTACCTAAGACAAAATATTGGAGCATACATATACATGTGCAACATCCTTTGAACATCCCTATAACATGGGTGAACTGATCGCTCTTTTACTTCATCCAGGACATTTACAAAATGCATTAGGGGCAAAATGGTCTTTTCACCTCACAGTTAGCACCGTTAGTGTCTTAAATGGACAAAAGTGTCATACAAGGAACAAAAATTACTTTAGGTGTCAAATAGAGAAGAAATTCTATTTTGGGCCAAAAAGAAAAGCAAACTTTAAGAAAGGGCCAAATAAAAAATTCTTACTCTTATTAGCTCCTAACTGCAACTCTCCTATGCACCATGAGCTCGATTTTAAAATGCAGGCCCACGTTGATCGTTTTTAGCGGCAGCATGATTCTTACGGCAGAAATGATTTTTTCGATAAAGGATGGATTTTATTGGCTCAAAATGGAGATCAAGTGGATACAAATACAACGAGCACACATTCGTCCTCTGCGTAGCTAGGATGCACATAGCCAACACCAACAACGCAAAAAGAAGTGCCGGCAAATAGCAAAATCATACAAGACCAATGTTATGCCTAAGTGAGTAAAAGGAAAAAAAATTCCAAAGCGATCAAATCTGCGATCAACATACTATAACAATGACCATATCCGCACCAACCATCTCATGACACCACAAGAACAACGAGGTTCTTCAACAACAACGCCTTCAAGAAGGTAGCAACGCTCGAGCGCCATCGTCACCGGTTCCAACCACAAAAGCCAGAGTCTAGGTTTTCACCCTGAAGAACCAATCCGAACATATCCGAGCAATGCCTTCAAGAAGGTAACGACGCTAAAACATCGTCATCGCCAGGTATGACCAACTTGGGTCAGACCTAGGTTTTTACCCTGGAGCTCAAGACCGGGTACTCGAGAGCACCACCATCAGAGTCAATCATGTGTTGTCGCCACCAATTTTCCTCTGTGTCGAGCCATCGTCCATAGATTGCATCTTATCGCCAAAGGCAACCACCGGATCTGAAGAAGATCTTTCGGTGATCATCGCAATTCACAGTGGGCGCGCGGTGCAAGCCTGAGTGGTCATTCAGACCAGCACTGACGGCGGAGCACCTCACCGCTGACTGCCACCTCCACGAAGAGAACCCAACCCAGGCCATCAGCATATGAACCGACATGGCCAGATCTAGAGCACGAAAGGCAGATCGGACCGCTGGCCAAGAACCAGAGCACGACAACACCAATGATTCCTGGCCCATCTCCATTGAAACATCCATCTGCAGCACCCAACTCCTAGCGGCAAAGCAGTCGTACCTGAGCCAAAGCCGTGGAGCGCAGCCAGGGCCTTGGCTGCCTGGGAGTCCCAATCCAAATGGATGTTTCTGTTGTAGGAATTTTTTGTAGGAACTCTGTATGATAAAATTTTCAAAGGAATTTTTTTTAGCCATTCGGCTTGTAGGAATGCATCATATTCTACTTAGGATAGGAATTAATCCTTCATATTTCAAAGAAATAAACATTAGGCTAGAGTCAGTAAAAATATTTTATCATATGTATCAAATGACATCTCTTTCTCTACAGAAATTGAGATACATGCCATTTCATTTTCTGTGTTTTTCCAATTCCTCTGATATTCCTATCCTATAAACAAAAGGAGGCCTTAGGTCACTTCTAACCAGTCCCTTATTTCAATTATGCTTTACTTCTGTGACTAGCACCTAGCCGGTCCATTATATGTCGTAAGGGAGTATAATTTTTTACTCCGGCCCCAACTTTCTCCCTAACTTTACTCCCCCGCGCGGCGGCCGAGTAAAACCCGCGCCCTCTCACGTCGCCCCCACTGATGACCCAAAAGTATAGGGGATCTATCGTAGTCCTTTTGATAAGTAAGAGTGTTGAACCCAACGAGGAGCAGAAGGAAATGACAAGTGGTTTTCAGCAAGGTATTCTCTGCAAGCACTAAAATTATCAGTAACAGATAGTTCTGTGATAAGATAGTTTGTAACAGGTAACAGGTAACAAAAGTAACAAGGTGCAGCAAGGTGGCCCAATCCTTTTTGTAGCAAAGGACAAGCCTGGACAAACTCTTATATAAAGCAAAGCACTCCCGAGGACACATGGGAATTATCGTCAAGCTAGTTTTCATCATGCTCATATGATTCGCGTTCGTTACTTTGATAATTTGATATATGGGTGGACTGGTGCTTGGGTACTGCCCTTCCTTGGACAAGCATCTCACTTATGATTAACCCCTCTCGCAAGCATCCACAACTACGAAAGAAGAATTAAGGTAAACCTAACCATAGCATGGAACATATGGATCCAAATCAGCCCCTTACGAAGCAACACATAAACTAGGGTTTAAGTTTATGCCACTCTAGCAACCCATCATCTACTTATTACTTCCCAATGCCTTCCCCTAGGCCCAAATAATGGTGAAGTGTCATGCAGTCGACGTTCACATAACACCACTAGAGGAGAGACAGCATACATCTCATCAAAATATCAAACGAATGCCAAATTCACATGACTACTTATAACAAGACTTCTCCCATGTCCTCAGGAACAAACGTGACTACTCACAATCATATTCATGTTCATAATCATAGGGGTATTAATATGCATAAAGGATCTGAACATATGATCTTCCACCGAATAAACCAAATAGCATCAACTACAAGGAGTAATCAACACTACTAGCAACCCACAGGTACCAATATGAGGTTTTGAGATAAAGATCGGATACAAGAGATTAACTAGGGTTTGAGAGGAGATGGTGCTGGTGAAGATGTTGATGGAGATTGCCCCCTCTCGATGAGAGGATCGATGGTGATGACGATGGTGACGATTTCCCCCTCTCGGAGGGATGTTTCCCCGGCATAATGGCTCCGCCGGGGCCCTAGATTGGTTCCGCCAAGGTTCTGCCTCGAGACGGCGGCACTTCGTCCCGAAAGCTTCCTTATGATTTTTTTCAGAGCAAAAGACACCATACACCAGAAGATGGGCATCGGGGGGCTGCCAGGTAGCCCACGAGGCAGGGTGGCGTGCCCAGGGGGTAGGGCGCGCCCTCCACCCTCGTGGACAGTGGGTGCCCCCCTCTGGTGCTTTCTTCGCCCAATATTTTTAATATATTCCAAAACTGACTTTCGTGGAGTTTCAGGACTTCTGGAGTTGGGCAGAATAGGTCTCTAATATTTGCTCCTTTTCCAGCCCAGAATTCCAGTTGTCGGCATTCTCCCTCTTCATGTAAACCTTGTAAAATAAGAGAGAAATGGCATAAGTATTGTTACATAATGTGTAATAACAACCCATAATGCAATAAATGTTGATATAAAAGCATGATGCAAAATGGACGTATCACCCACCCATGCAAATTCACCGGCGCAACTCCCGGTGACAGCCCGCCGGCGTCACTGCTACTCGTTGCCTCCCTTGCCCTCCGCCACCCTTTTGCCTGACGTCGAGCCCCTTCGACCCCAGTCGCCGTCACCAGAATCAAGGTGAATCACCGCCGTTGTCACCATTATTAATTCATCGAATTGCTCCGTTGCTAATATGTAGTTGCAATTTATACTAGAATTGCAAAGTTTAGAAAAAATAAAAATTTACCACGTTATATATAGGGGATCAGCTAGGTCCAGCCTATTGAGTATATGATTATTAGGAAGTATAGATAGACTAGGATTTGTCCTGTCTTGTCTTTTACTCCAAGTTGGTCATTGTACTCCTATATATATGCCCATGAGTGTAAGGGCACTTTTGTCCCTAAGTAGTTTTGGTGATTGATGACAATGCCTTTGTGGACTAATCGTGTGTATTGAGCTTTTCAGATTCATCACTGAGGGAGTCCTGGACTAGGGGGTGTCCGGATAGCCGAACTATCATCATCGGCCGGACTCCAAGACTATGAAGATACAAGATTGAAGACTTCGTCCCGTGTCCGGATGGGGCTTTCCTTGGCGTGGAAGGCAAGCTTGGCGATACGGATATGTAGATCTCCTACCATTGTAACCGACTCTGTGTAACCCTAGCCCTCTCCGGTGTCTATATAAACCGGAGGGTTTTAGTCCGTAGGACACAACAACAATCATACCATAGGCTAGCTTCTAGGGTTTAGCCTCCTTGATCTCGTGGTAGATCCACTCTTGTACTACCCATATCATCAATATCAATCAAGCAGGAGTAGGGTTTTACCTCCATCGAGAGGGCCCGAACCTGGGTAAAAACATCGTGTCCCTGGTCTCCTGTTACCATCCGCCTAGATGCACAGTTCGGGACCCCCTACCCGAGATCCGCCGGTTTTGACACCAACATTGGTGCTTTCATTGAGAGTTCCTCTGTGCCGTCACGATCAGGAAGGATGCCTCTTCCCGTCTTTAAAGACGGTACCATTGCCAAAGGAGCTTTGGCCGCCGACCAAACTATCCGGCTAGGTGGTTTTCTTATGACCTCCTGTTCGGCCGCCGCTTTGACGATGACCTCTCGGGTCATCAAAAGCAATCTTCACGTCAACTCGGAATTCGCCGAGAAGCTGGATCCAATGGAGCTCTCTTTCGTAAACGAGCTCTTGGATCGCATCACCGCCCTGGGAGTCGCTACAGACTACGATCAGATTGGGCTTAAAACCGATCTGAGAGAGATTAACTCTCCCCAGGTTACCCACCACGTTGCGGTGGTAGAGGAACAACGCGGCGACTCTTCTTCTGTATTAAAAACCAGTTATGTCCGGACTCCTGATCCCTCCATGCCAGATTCCCGCGGAGGGACGGACGTCAATCAAGTACTGAACCTAAAGTCAGGCAGCGGACCAGACTCGTTGGACAACGTCCAGCAATCCAAGCTTCCAAATTCGGAAACTTTTCGGCCCTTGAGCCTCAAGTTGGGCAGGCTTCCGGACTTAATTCCACCCGCCCACCCAAACATAAGCGATCTATCTCAAATCCGGCAAGAGCCCACGGAGACAGACCAAGCCACAACGGCATTCATTACTCCATACGGACCATTCTGCTTCAACACAATGCCCTCCGGACTCAAAAACGCCGGCGCAACATATCAGCGCATGATTCAGACATGTCTGGCTGCCCAGATCGGCAAAACAGTGGAGGCATACGTAGACGATGTGGTCGTCAAGACCAAACACGTCGAAACTCTAGTAGACGATTTGAGGCTCACATTCGACAACCTCCGAGCATATGACATTAAGCTCAACCCGGAAAAATGCATTTTCGGCGTACCAGCCGGAAAGCTCTTGGGCTTCATTGTATCTGGTAGAGGAATTGAAGCAAACCCAGCCAAGATCCGAGCTCTGTCACAGTTGGATACCCCAAAAGACCTCAAACAAATACAAAAATTGACTGGATGCATGGCAGCTCTAAGCCGCTTCATCTCCCATTTAGGAGAAAAGGCATTGCCCCTCTATCGCCTCCTCAGGTGCACCTAACACTTCGAATGGACGGATGCTGCCACGGCCGGACTCGAAGAAATAAAGGCCATATTGGCAACTTGGGCGAACCAATGTTGTTATATATCGCGGCAACACATCAAGTTGTAAGCGCGGTGCTCGTCGTCGAACGAGAAACAGAAGGACAGAAATTCCCTCTTCAAAAACCAGTGTACTACGTATCCACTGTCTTAACTCCATGCAAGTCCCGATATCCACATTATCAAAAGATAGCGTACGTGGTGTTCATGGCATCCCGGAAGCTGCGACACTACTTTCAAGAGTGTTCGATAACAGTTGCCTCCGAAGTACCTCTCAACGACATTATAAACAACCGCGACGCGACAGGCAGGATTGCAAAATGGGACATTGAGCTCTTACCATTCGACATAACCTACAAACCACGGCGAGCTATAAAGTCGCAAGTCTTGGCTGACTTCATCGCTGAATGGACTGAAGCCGAACTCCCTAAAGAGTACGGTGCATACTCCAATTGGATCATGCACTTCGACGGCTCTAAAATGTTGGTCGGCTTGGGGGCTGGCGTCGTCTTGACATCCCCAACCGGAGACACAGTCCAATACGTACTTCAAATAATGTACACAGACTCCAACGCAGCCGAATACGAGGCCCTTCTACATGGTCTCCGGGTGGCAATCTCCATGGGCATTCAACGCCTAGAGGTCCGCGGGGATTCAAACCTCGCAGTATCCCAAGTAAATGGAGATTTGGATGCCAAGGATCCGAAAATGGCAGCCTACCGTAACACCGTCTTAAAAATGTCAGCTCGTTCGAAGGACTCGAATTCCACCATGTAGCCCGGGATAATAACCAGGCGGCCGACGTGTTGGCGCGCATCGGCGCAAAGCACGACACCGTCCCTCCAAACATCTTCCTGGAGCGGCTCTTTAAGCCATCCGTAGTATGGGAAGAGGAGTCCGGAAACAACAATCCGGAACCAACCGCACCGCCAAACACCGAACATTCTGACACAAATGGCGGCTCAGCCAATGAAATAACACCTTCAGCCCATGAAATAATGGCAGTCATTGCCCCGTGGACGGAACCATTCCTAGCCTACTTAATTAGGCAGGAACTCCCCGAAGACCAAAATGAGGCCCGCTGCATAGTACGGCGATCTAAAGCCTACAAAGTCCATGAGGGAGAGCTTTATAAGAAAAGCACAACCGGAGTCCTTCAAAGGTGCATCTCCGAAGAGGAAGGGCAAAATCTGCTGGCTGAAATTCATGCCGGACTCGGCGGGCACCACGCCGCTGCCCGGGCCCTTGTAGGCAAGGCCTTCCGTACAAAATTTTATTGGCCGACAGCCCGGGCAGATGCTCAGGACTTAGTCCAACGATGCGTCGGGTGCCAGCTTTTTGCTAATCAAAGCCACATGCCACCCACCGCCCTCAAAACTATACCCATCACCTGGCCGTTCGCGGTCTGGGGGCTTGACATGGTTGGACCCCTTAAAGGGGGAACCCACAAGCAAAAGTACCTATTGGTCATGGTGGACAATATCACCAAATGGATAGAGGCCAAGCCAGTTAAAACGGCCGAATCCGGACCTGTGATAGACTTCATATCCGGGGTAGTACACCGTTATGGCGTCCCCCACAGCATCATCACCGGTAACGGCACGAACTTCACGGCCGACGAGGTTAAACTCTGGTGCAAAAACATGGGCATTAAGCTCGACTACGCTTCAGTCTATCACCCTCAAACTAATGGTCAGGTCGAACGAGCAAATGGTCTAATCATGAGAGGCATCAAACCCAGGTTTGTGCGGTCCCTCACGGAATCTAACACGCATTGGGTAGAGGAGCTCGACTCTGTACTCGGGGGGCTGCGGACCATGCCAAACCGTACTACCGGATTCACGCCATTCTTTATGGTATACGGCGCAGAGGCAGTTTTGCCCTGCGATATAATTCATGACTCACCTCGAGTGCGCATGTACGAAGAAAGAGAAGCCGAGTTGGATCGGCGGGACAGTTTGGACGCATTGGAGGAGGAGCGCGACGTGGCAAAGGCTCGTTCCGCATTCTACCAGCAGCAGGCTCAAAGATATCGAAGCAGAGAAGTACGGGCCAAAACTTACAATGTTGGCGAACTAGTTCTACGCCTGCCGGACAAGAAAAAGGACAAACTCAAGCCCAAATGGGAAGGTCCCTTCATCACCGACCAAGTCCTAACCGGCGGAGCATACCGTCTGCGAAACGCATCGGACAACCGACTCGAGCCGAACCCATGGAACGCAGCCCGCCTCCGAAGATTCTACGCCTAGCGCCGGACTCAGAGTTCGTCTCCTTCCTCCGTCCACATTTTATACTTCAGTTGTCTTTTGTTTCTCTCTTTTCTCCTCCCTTTTTCATAGAGCCTTTGAGGGCTGACCTGCGCATTGTTCGCACACACTTGACGTGTTGCTTGCACTCATTATACCTGGGGGCTTCTTTAACATAAGCTTATTTATACGGGCTTCATGCCCAACACATGCGTCACACTTCCGCATGTACCTTTTACTCACCATTATATGCATCGATATGACTTAAGTTTTGGCCAAACTGGGTTGCCTGGCTCCTGTGCTTACTCCTACATTCCCGATTGTTCGGCTAGGAGGTAAAAGGAGCACCTCTGCGATTGTTACTGCCGGGTCAGCCGGATGTGTACCTCAGACTGGGTGAAGTCGAAAGCTAGCGTTCTTAAGGGAATATTCGGTCGGTGACTTGAAAGATGATTTCTTATTTATTTATTTATCTGCCCCCAGATGCTTTTCTGCTCTTTTCGCAGTCCGGACATGCACTTTAGGGCATGCCTCCCAGGGAAAGGAACCCCTAACGGAACTATTCTCTCTGGAAGATGTTTCTTACTAACCATGTAATATAACATAACTAGTTGGGCACTTGTCTGATAAAGCACTAATGACCCCTACGCCTGGTCTCCATGCATGCCCCGGTTTTTTCATAACCGAGAGGGTATTCGGACACACTCCAGACTCTAGGGTCCCGAGGTTGAAGCGAAAAGGTCCGCAAAGACAAACGATCTACAATCCGGCTAGAAGGCATTTTACATGTCATTTTAAAATACATCATCAAATTGACTGATTGTACTCCTCTTCAATCCCGTCTAACAGGCTGTCTAATTTACAGTCCCGTTGGGAATACTTAGCGGCCAACTCTACTTGGCTGTACATTAAGCTCACAGATCTCCTTCCCATCGGGCCCCACAGGTCCAACCTCGGCCATGTGGTTCGGATCCGCCTTCGTGTACCGCGTCTTCACCATGGCCCAGGCCTCCCTGGCACCTTGACGGCAGGCCGATATCTTCCACAGACGAAAGCGTTGTCGTGCTCCCTGAAGCTTCTCCGCAAGCCCTCCAAGACCCTTGGGTAGGGAGACGGACGGCCATAAGGCCTGGGCGACGCCAGTCATCGCCTGCCGAACACGTTCGTGCAGTTGCAGCAGCTCGGGAAGTTGGTCACCCGTTGAACCGGGCATTTCCTCCGCAGGGCAACCTATGAGCACACCTACAGACACATTTCTGTCAATCGACTTCCTCGCCGAACTCTTCTTTTCAAAAGAATTTGCTTAAGCACTTACTGTAGATGCCGCGACGAAGCCGCCGATTCTCCTTTACAGAGTCAGACAGCTGGACCCGAACATCTTTTAGTTCTTCGCCCAGCTGAGTGTTGGCATCTTGGAGTTTGTTCCTCTCCTACTGCACCCTCATAAGCACCTTCTCGCCGGCCTTCAGCTGGCGCGGCAGATGTTGCTTGTCCGGATCTAGTCCGGCGCCCTCTGCAATATTATTGTCAGACTTATACGCACGCCGCACTTCATAAACCGCTTATCTTTTTTGAAATATGTGTTACCAGAAGGGGTCTCTGTGGCTCCTCCTGCGGCGGCTAGTGCGGCCTCAAGTTGGGCCTTGCACTCTTGAAGCTCCTGGGACAGTTGGGTATTCTTCTCCGTAAGATCCTGCATATCAAATGATCCTTAAATCAGTTATTCCAACTACTTTAAGTCTCGGGGGCTACTGGCATATATAACTATTAAAATTCCTTACTCGTATGTCTTTCACATACTTCTCCATGGCTCTAGTTAAACCATCTTGAGCGGCACGGAGGTGCGCGTCTCCCGCATTAAAGGCATTTAACGCCTCCGGGGAGAAACACGCGTCACGAAGAACTGTCCAGCGACGCCTGTGATTCATGGCGCTCTCCACCTCAGACCTGGTGGCGGACAGCCTGTCGGCATCCTCCGTTGGAGGAGCATCTGGCTTGCGCCTTGCGCTCGCCTCCCCCTCCGGACCAGGTGTTGGAGCCTGGCTGGCGGAGGCTTGGTTGGCAACCTCTCCGGACACAGTCCGGCGAGCGCTCTTTTTCCTAGAAAGGTCATGAGCATTAATATATCTCCTAGGAACCTTTCCCTTAAAAGCGGTGGCGTGCTATACCGTTGCGGCGACGTTTTGATTCGCACGGCACCCCTCTTCCGCATGCTGGTCCGAACTGACCCTTGTCGGTCAGCCACCGCGGGTTCGGCTTCCCGCCTTGAAGGCACCTCCTACGAGACGCCGTTGGTATACGGTGGTCAGAAACAAGCACAGACGGAGTAATGGTGTGAGGACTTCGGTCATAGTTACCTAGAAGCCGGAGATAAACCGGGGTAGTCAGCCGTAATGGCGACTAGAGCATTGTCCATGCTGAGTTGGTGGAACACCCCGTCAATCAGCTCCACCTTTATGTCCGGATCCTCTCCGGAGGCCGGATCAAGGGATCTTTCCGGATCCTCGGGTTGTGGAGTCGGACTGTGTATGCCCTCCACATCCCGGCACAATTCCTGCGTCGAAATCATAAAGTAAGACACTTAACTTTGAAGGCATGGATCGGATAGATAAACATCCGCTTACCTAGCTCCGAGGGTTGTTCATGGAGAATCCATTTAATGGACTCGTTTGGAGGAAGTCCTCTTCTCCCCCTTATACAAGCCGGACAGGATCTTCACCAGATCGGCGGCCGATCCCGGCCCCTTGCGGCCATGACGGGTGGCGTCATTCTCCCCGTTGAAATCCCACATGGGGTGGCCCCTATATTGGAGCAGCTGCACCCCTCGCATAATGCACGTGGCCATGACTCCAATCATGGTCAATCCAGAGTGGGCCAGCAACCTTATCCGGCCCATTAGATATCGGACGCTCCTATCATCTTCCCGTTGAGGGCTCCGTGGGCGCCAACTCAGGCGTTTCTTCAGAGGAGCGTTGCTGAACTCCGGGAGGCCGATCCGAACTGGGTCCGGCAGTGGAGCGTCTTCCACATAAAACCATTTCGAAGGCCAGTCTTCAGACGCCTTCTTTGGGGTTCCGGATAGATATCCGGTCCCGGCGATGCACCATATTTCGGCTCTGCCCACTTGATATATCGAC
Source organism: Triticum dicoccoides (assembly GCF_002162155.2). Classification (NCBI taxonomy): domain Eukaryota; kingdom Viridiplantae; phylum Streptophyta; class Magnoliopsida; order Poales; family Poaceae; genus Triticum; species Triticum dicoccoides. The sequence continues at coordinate 176,323,709 of NC_041383.1, forward strand.
CCCTCGTGAGAACGGGGTACGAGGCAAAACAATCTCTTCCATAGTGCAAAATGGGGCTCAATGCCCAAGTGATTTGGATCTAGATCCTTGCCTCTCTTATAGGCAGCTTATTCGTGCAGCTTTGGGGGTAAAACGTAAAAATACCCTGGCTTTTCGCATTCATACGACACGTGGAAGAGGGCCATTATTGGGCGTGGAAGCCAAGGAGCGCAACATTTATAAGGAAGCCGGACACTATTCGGCAAACACATGGAATTTGGAGGAGAACCCGCCTTGCAACGCCGAAGACAATATACGCGCCGGACTCGTCGTCATTGAAGCCTGGTTCGGGGGCTACTGAGGGAGTCCTGGACTAGGGGGTGTCCGGATAGCCGAACTATCATCATCGGCCGGACTCCAAGACTATGAAGATACAAGATTGAAGACTTCGTCCCGTGTCCGGATGGGGCTTTCCTTGGCATGGAAGGCAAGCTTGGCGATACGGATATGTAGATCTCCTACCATTGTAACCGACTCTGTGTAACCCTAGCCCTCTCTGGTGTCTATATAAACCGGAGGGTTTTAGTCCGTAGGACACAACAACAATCATACCATAGGCCAGCTTCTAGGGTTTAGCCTCCTTGATCTCGTGGTAGATCCACTCTTGTACTACCCATATCATCAATATCAATCAAGCAGGAGTAGGGTAAACCTCCATCGAGAGGGCCCGAACCTGGGTAAAAACATCGTGTCCCTGGTCTCCTGTTACCATCCGCCTAGACGCACAATTCGGGACCCCCTACCCGATATCCGCTGGTTTTGACACCGACAATCACGACTAAACACAAGACGATTTGATGCCCCTCGAAGATTATTGAAGACGGTGTTTTTCTACGGTTCGGTTCGGTGGAGTTGAGTCGTAGGAGAGCCATACTATTAAGAGGGGGTCCGCTTTGGAAAGGTTTGGGTGGAATCTCACGTACACATTCCCTTTTGCACCGCCTTTCCTTGAGCTCCTTGGAGTATTCCTCCGTCTCAACATGTCTTTGCGAAATGAAGGCCTCGGTCTTGCTCTTCTCAGGCTAGCGGTAATACTGCTCTTTTGAGCTGTATTACCGCAGGAGCCAGCGGTAGTACCGGGCTCCGGCACGGTAGTACCGTAGGTTCCCACGGTAGTACCGCTCGTCCGAGCGGTAGTAGCGCGAGCTATGGTCTGGCACCGTTCTCTAGCGGTGGTAGGCGCGGATGTAATTTTTTACATCTGCGCTCCATGCGGTAGTACCATACTATGGCGCGATAGTACCGTGGCACCAGGCCAGGTTCCGGAGCAGGAGCGGAGGTAGGGGCGGATGTAATTTTTTACATCTGCACCCTCCACGGTAGTACCGCAACCTCGGTCGCGGTAGTTCCATGTCGGATTTGTGCACGATATTTTCTCAGCGGAGGTAGTCACGGATGTAATTTTTTACATCTGTGCCTATCAGGCCTGGCCCATGTCTGCCTTGCGGAAGTACCGCATGGGGCCGCGGTAGTACCGCTCCTGCGGATCTACCGCACCCTGTCGGTGCTCCTTTTTACGTGGTCAGGTCTCTGCCGTGCTCACGGTAGTACCGCGGTCTACCACGGTAGTACCGCACGCTAGTGCGGTAGTACCGCGCCTGTGGAGCGGTAGTTCCGTGGGTCGTGGGCTGAGTGGTGGGCAACGGTTGGAATTGTTCCCCACTATAAAAGGGGGGTCTTCTTCTCCAAGAAGACTCGCCTCTTCCAACCCTAAACTCCATTGTTGCTCCAAGCTCCATTTTCGCCCGATCTCTCTCCCTAGCCAATCAAACTTGTTGATTTGCTCGGGATTGGGTGACAAGGGCCCGATCTACACTTCCACCAAGAGATATTCGATTCCCCCCCCCCCCACTTATTCCTAGCGGATCTTGTTACTCTTGGGTGTTTGAGCACCCTAGATGGTTGAGGTCACCTCGAAGCCATACTCCATTGTGGTGAAGCTTCCTGGTGTTGTTGGGAGCCTCCAATTGTTGTGGAGATTGCCCCAACCTTGTTTGTAAAGGTTCGGTCGCCGCCTCCAAGGGCACCAATAGTGGAATCACAGCATCTCGCATTGTGTGAGGGCGTGAGGAGAATACGGTGGCCCTAGTGGCTTCTTGGGGAGCATTGTGCCTCCACACCGCTCTAACGGAGACGTACTTCCCCTTAAAAGGAAGGAACTTCGGTAACACATCCTCGTCTCCACCGGCTCCACTCTTGGTTATTTCGTGCCTTTACTTTTGCAAGCCTACTTGTGTTGTATCCCTTGCTTGCTTATGTGCTAGTTGTTATTGTATCATATAGGTTGCTCACATAGTTGCATATCTAGACAACCTATTTTGTTGCAAAGTTTAAATTGGTCAAGAAAAGCTTAAAAACTATTAGTTGCCTATTCACCCCCCCCCTCTAGTCAACCATATCGATCCTTTCAATTGGTATCAGAGCCTCGTCTCTTTTTAAGGACTTTACCGTCCGAAGAGTATGGTTGACGTTGTAGATGATGTGGGAGAGCACTCCAGTGCGAATCCGATATCATCTACGGGAGATGGGGGTAACTCGATCTCACATGAGGAATTCAATGTGGCGTTGGACACATTGAAAACCTCCATGACGACCGAGGTCAAGGACATGTTTAAGGATTTCTTAGAAGGGCTTAAACTTTCCACCGTGCCCATGAAAGTGGGTGATCCCGCCAACACGGTGACGGATGCTAACCCCGACAAGGGGGAAGCTACTAGTGAGAAAGCTCCTATGTCTAGTGGTAAAAATGGCACCGGCATCTTTGCCCGTGTGGAACCCCCAATTTATGGAGGACCGATTCCCTCTACTCATTTGAATCATGCCGGTCCTCCTCCAAAGTATGAGAAAAATGAAGATTTTGATTCTTGGGTTTATCGCTTCAAGCGTCATTTAAAACATGTGAATACTAACCTTTGGAGAATCATTGAAGAATGTTTCTATCCTCATGACCCAAGCAACTTGACCCCTCGAGAAGTAATGGATAATCAATTCAATGAGAGTGCTCTCTTCATCATCCAAGATGCAATCCTTCCCGAAGATCTCCCTCATCTTCGACCTCATGCCATGGCTAAAGACGCATGGAAATGTGTTGTGTCTCTCTATCGAGGAAGTGCTAGCATCCAACGCTCCAACTATGAAGTGGTGCAAGATGAAGCCGATGAGTTTGCAATGAAAGAAGATGAAGAACCTCGTGAGCTCTTTCGTAGAGTGACCAAACTCGCGGTCTCACTCCGAGATCATGGAAGCAAGGACAGGATGACAATTGGATCAAGCGCAAGTTTCTCAAGGACATTATGCCCTACAACAAGGCCATGTCCTCCGTCATTCGTCAAAGACCAGACTTCCACTCCATGACCTCAAGTGAAGTGTTGGATGAGTTCGTTGCAATGAGCATCTTGGACAAGACCGTCGACAATGCGGTGCTCCTTTCTCAAAGGTCAAAGAAGCCCAACCTTGATTTGAAGGCCAAGGCTATTATGGAAGAAGAGGAAGAAGTGGAAGATGAGGAGAGCAACCCGGAAGACACCAAATATGATTATCATGAGCACATGGCCCTTGCTTCAAGACAATTTTGGAGCAAGAAGAATACAAGACCCAACTTCAACAAGAACAACTCAAGTGGCGTCAAGGGTAAGCAAAGAGTTAGAACTTGCTTCAACTGTGGCAATGTGAGCCATTTCATTGCGGATTGTCCTTACGAGAAGTGGGAAGACAATGGTGGCAAGTTCATCCGAAAGGACAAAGCCAAGTCCTTCACCAACAAGAACAAATTCGCCAAGAAGACTCCCACTCGTGGGTTGGTGGTTCAAGAAGAATACCAAGAGGATGACGACGATGATGAAAATGGAGAAGCGATGGCCATGGCATCCGTTGCCATTGCTACTACTCCACGGGTGTCTCTCTTTGATTCACCCAACGAGAACATCACCGCCAAGTGCCTCATGGCTAAAGCTTCAAACAAGGTAACCCCCAACATCAAAACCACCATCATTACTAATCCCTCCTTGGAGGATTGCATTGATGAACATGATGGGTCTAATGAGGAAGTGAATGAATTTGAGTCTTTTATGAGTAAGCTCAAGGGCAAGTCCAAGAAGCATTTTGTTGCTCTCTTGGAACAACTTGGTGAGGCCAATGACATGATTGAGGCTCACGAAGAAACCATCTCTAAGATGGAAGGTCATAGTTGTGACTATGCCGATGAGATATCGAATCTCTCTAATGCTCTTGAGGAAGAGCGTGTTCATCGTTTGACTTTTGAGGAGTCATACAACGATGACCATGCTAAGTTAAAGAAAGATCTTGATCATGCTCTTGTCGCGTCTCATGTGCTAACTTTCGAGAAGGCTAAACTTGGGGTTGATCATGCTAGACTCAAAGAGGAGTTTGAGATACTTGACAAGGCCCACAAGGTCTTGAAGGGTGCTCACGCTAACCTCAAGGAGTCTCATGCTCAACTCTAAGTTAAGCTAACCAAGGAAAAGGCCACATTCCCTCATATGGTATTAATTGATAATGCATGTGCTACTAACCCATGTTGTGAGCATGTGCATCTTGTGGAGGAGAATGCCAAATTGAAGGATCAACTTGAGAAAGGCCTTGTGACATGCATTCAAGGTGAGAAGAACCTCAACGACCTTTTGAGCAATCAAAAGGAAGTTGTGGCCAAGGAAGGAATTGGGTTTGCACCCAAGTCCAAGAGCAAGAAGAAGACCAAACGTCCTCCTCCTCTCAAGCAAACTTTTGTGAAAGAGGGAGAGGGTGCTCCTAAGGAGAAGAAGGAAAAAGTGAAGGGAGTTGACGTCCAAAAGGGCAAAAGCATTTCCTCCAACAAAGCCGGCGACTTTAACCCGTCATATGTGTTGTGCCGTGCTAGTGATGGACATGTTTATGCTAAATTTGTTGGTTCTCCTTATGAGTACATTGATTGGTCTATTTGGGTTCCTAAGACCCTTGTTACTAACATCAAAGGACCCATTACTAAATGGGTACCTAAAACCAAGCATTGATCTCTTGTAGGTGTTTGCTTCCGGTGGGGGGTCATGGTTGCTCGATAGTGGAGCAACAAATCATATGACCGGAAGCAAGGACTTGGTGGTGGACGTGCAAAAGATTCCATCTATGCCCACCAATGTCAAATGGGGTGATGCCTCACATTCTAAGGTATTGGGTCTTGGCAAGGTTTTCATTTCTCATGATCTAACGATCGAGAAAGTCATGCTTGTTGAGTCCCTTGCATACAATTTGCTTTCCGTTCGTCAACTTGCACTCATGGGATTTGCTACTTTCTTTGACATTGATACCGTGGCCCTCTTGTGGAGCAAGACTCTTAAAGTAGCCTTTGTTGGGCATGTCGAGAATGGTCTCTATGTGATTAACTTTTTGGAGCGACCCACTAAGACCGCGACATGCCTAATGGCTAAAGTTGACGTGGGATGGCTTTGGCATCGCCGTTTGGCCCACGTCAATATGAGATCTTTGCAAAGTCTTCTCAAGGGGGACCATGTCCGTGGACTAACAAATGTTAGTTTTGCCAAAGATCGTGCTTGCAGTGCTTGTATTGAAGGAAAGCTTCATGAGAAGGCTCACCCTCCCTCGACCATCATCTACTCAAAGAGACCCTTGGAGCTCCTTCACATGGATCTCTTTGGGCCTCCATCTTTTGATAGTCTTGGAGGTAGAAAGTATTGCTTGGTGATTGTGGATGATTATTCAAGATACACTTGGGTATACTTCTTCAAGAGGAAGAGTGAGACTCAACAAACTGTCATCGACTTTGCAAATGAAGCTCAACGTCAACATAATGCAAAGATCTTGACAATCAGAAGTGACAACGGCACCGAGTTCAAGAACTACACCTTGGATGAGTTTCTTAGTGATGAGGGGATCAAGCATCAATATGCTGCGCCATATACCCCTCAACAAAATGGTGTTGCGGAGAGGAAAAACCGGACGTTGATGGATGCGGCAAGGACCATGATAGCGGAGTTCAAGTCTTCATACAACTTTTGGGCCGAAGCCATCAACACCGCATGTCATGCATCGAATCGGCTCTATCTCTGCAAAGGCTTGAACAAGACTCCTTATGAGATACTCACCGGCAACAAGCCCAATCTCAAGTACTTCCGGGTGTTCAGTTGTAAGTGTTTCATTCTCAAGAAAGGTGTTCGTTTGTCTAAATTTGAGGCTAGAGCTTATGAGGGCATATTTGTTGGTTATGCTACAAACTCCCATGCTTACCGTGTTCTCAACAAGTCCACCGGACTCATTGAGGAGACATGTAACATGGAGTTTGACGAAAATAACGGCTCCCAAGTGGAGCAAAGTGGTACTTGTGATGTAAGTGATGAAATTCCTCCCCAAGCCATAAGAAGAATGGGTATTGGTCATATACTACCCATTGAGGAACCCCTTGTGGCCGAAGGAGAAGGACAATGCTCCACTCAAGTGGAGCCATCACCTCCTCAAGACCCACACGCTTCCGAAGAACAAAGTGAAGGCCCTCAACCTCGTGAACAAGACCAAGGGCAAGATCAACCTCAAGATGGTGGTGAACCTCTAAATGATGCCCAAGGTCAAGTTCTCCCCCTCGAGCAAGTTCAAGATCATGAGCAAGCTCAAGATCAAGAGTAAGCTCAAGACGGCGCTCAAGATAATCAAGTTAACCCTCCTCCTTCCACACCCGAGGAGGAATTAGAGCGTCATGCCGCGAAGATTGCTTCCAAGCTCACCACCCAAGGCCATCTCATGGAAAACGTGGTTGGAAGTCTAAGAAAGGGGGTAAGCACTCGTAGACAATTAGCAAACTATTGTGAACATCACGCGTTTGTCTCTTGTGTTGAACCCCAAAAGGTCTATGAGGCGCTCGAAGACTCGGATTGTCTCAATGCCATGCATGAAGAACTCAACAACTTCGAGTACAACAAGGTGTGGAGATTGGTGCCAAGGCCATTGGGGAACCACAACGTCATTGGAACCAAGTGGATTTTCAAGAACAAGCAAGATGCTCATGGGAACATCGTTCGCAACAAGGCAAGATTGGTAGCACAAGGATACTCCCAAGTCGAGGGTATCGACTACGGTGAAACCTTACAAATGGATGTAAAAAGTGCTTTTCTTAATGGTCCTATTAATGAGTTGGTCTATGTCAAGCAACCCCCCGGGTTCGAGGATCCCTACTTCCCGGATCATGTGTATCAACTCGATAAGGCACTCTATGGCCTTAAACAAGCCCCACGTGCGTGGTATGACCACCTTACCGAGTTGTTACAAGATCGTGGATTTGAGGTGGGGCAAATTGATCCCACTCTTTTTACTAAGAAGGTCAAAGGGGAGTTGTTTGTATGCCAACTATATGTTGATGATATTATCTTTGGTTCCCCTAACAAAGCTTTCAATGAGGAATTTGCCGCTCTCATGACCTCAAAGTTCAAGATGTCTTCGATGGGAGAGTTGAAGTTCTTCCTTGGTTTTGATATCAAAAAAAGAAGAGAAGGAACCTTCATCAACCAAGCCAAATACACTCAAGACATGCTAAAAAGATTCAAGCTAAGTGATGTCAAGCCGGCTACTACACCGATGCCCACCAAGTGCCAACTTGACATTGATCCCAATGGTAAAGCGGTGGATCAAAAGGTATATCACTCCATGATTGGCTCCTTGCTTTACCTTTGTGCATATAGACCGGATATCATGTTGAGTGTGGGAATGTGTGCACGGTTTCAAGCCGCACCGAAGGAAAGTCACTATGTGGCGGTCAAGCGAATCTTTCGATATTTGGCTCATACCCCAAACTTTGGCTTATGGTACCCAAGAGGAGCAAACTTCAAGCTTGAAGGATTTACAGATTCCGATTGGGCGGGAGACAAAGTGGATAGGAAGTCCACTTCCGGAGAGTGCCAGTTTCTTGGGTGCTCTTTGGTGAGTTGGTCGTCCAAGAAGCAAAGTTGTGTGTGTCTCTCGTCCACCGAAGCGGAATATGTGGTGGCCGGTAGTTGTTGTGCACAACTCCTATGGATGAGGCAAACTTTAAAGGAATACGGTGTCATTTGTGACAAAGTGCCTCTTTGGTGTGACAATGAAAGTGCCATCAAAATTTCTCTCAACCCGGTGCAACACTTCAAGACGAAGCATATTGAGATTCGGTATCATTTCATCCGGGATCGCATTAGGCGAGGGGAGATCGAGCTCAAGTATGTCAACACTCATGATAACCTTGCAGATATCTTCACGAAGCCCTTGGATGAAGCAAGATTTCGCGAGTTAAGGCATGAGCTAAATATCATTGATTCGAGCAATGTGACTTGAACCCTTGCACGCCCACCTCACTCAACTTGTTGTCTGGTTTAGATGTAGGCATGGACATAGGGGGAGTGTTGTTCTCTCAATGAACTCTCCCTCCCCCCATTATGCATAAAACGATCAACTCTTTCACATTAACCATTTTTTATGGTACTTGTGATTCAAAGACGAGTTTTGGTCATGGGCCCAAGGATAATTCTTCGCGGTGCCATACCAATTGACTCAAACATAGGTGGCTCCGGCCACCGCTCTCCTCACAGAGAAGTTGTGTCTTGTGGTTGGTCTCTTTCGCCGTGTGTGTTCGTCTCTTAGTTGTTTGGTGTCTCTTCCGGAGTAGTTTGTTTTGCCTTTTCTCTCTTTTCTCCTGTGTGTTCTTCACTTTCTTGGATTTACGGTACTACCATGGTGAGCCACGGTACTGCCACGGGAGTTGGTGGCTCTGCGTCTTGTGCGTGGACCTCCAGGGGCACGATACTACCGCTACCTCCGCGGCAGTAATTTTTTACTGCCACTGAACGAGCGGTACTACCGCCCAGTGTGCGGTACTTCCGCCCGGGCGATACTACCGCGAGGACCCGTGGTACTTCCGCGCCCCCGCGAGCGAGTGGGGGTTAAGAGCGGGACAGGGGGAGTTCTAACCCCCCATACCCATTCATCTCTATTCCCCACCCCGTCTCTCTCTCTCCTGACCAAGAACGGCGCCGGAGGCCTTCGCCAGATCTCCGTCTCCGGCCGCTCTCTACGGATTCCGACCGGTGGGATCGTTCCCCACCTCGCCCTCTTGCCATGGACCCAGGTTTTCCCCCAAGCGCCTCTTCCTTTTGTCCTTCCTTGTGCTTCTAGGTTTTGGGGAGATGCATGTGGTGTTCGTGAGATTTTTGGCTAAATCTGTGCAAATGGGATTCGTTGTAGAGTGGTAGTGTTGTCCCATGCTCTTTAGACTGTCAAATTAGTTCCGTTTGATCAACGGTTGCACCGTAGTTGTCGTGTGGTGGTTCCAAATCCAGATCCGCGTCCTCTGTGGCGGTTTTCAAACCGTGTGGTACTACCGCTCCTCCTGGAGCGGTACTACCGCAGCCTCACCTGGATCTGGCGCTCAGCGGTACTTCCGCACCTCGGTGCGGTACTACCGCTTGGCGTCCGAAAGTAAAAAAATCACTTTCGTCCCAAGCGCGGTACTACCATGCTATCCCAGCACGGTAGTACCGCGGCTGGATCGGATGTAATTTATTCCTTCCGCAACCCTGCCCGGTACCACTGTAGATTCATCCTGCACTCATTTGTTTCGTCCAAATGGCATGTTTTGTGTTTCTCTCTGTTTGGTTTTGATCCGTTTTGTTCCCGTGCGTGTCTTTCTGTCTTTTGTGTTTAGGTGGTGGCTCCGGTTTTGCTCGTCGCTCGAATCCCAGCCGAGACACAGGGTCAAAGCGTCTGCGCAACCCAGATGATGTTCCAGAGGGGTCCTCTGCTGCTCCCCAATGCCGAACCAAGACCTCCGCTAACAAACAGAAGGAGCCCGTCATGGGCATGGATGTGATGCCCCAGGCCGAGTTTGTGATTCGAAGGAAGCTCAATCCCTATGTGAATCCCCGGGCTAGCACGCGAGGCAATGAACTATTCTGGAACAAGCAGCAGAATCTGATTTACATGGATGTGATCAAGGCCAAGCAGAATCACTATGTTGAAGTTCACTACATTGACATGCATCACATGAGGCAGGACATGCACCGTGAGTACTTTGGAGAGGCATTGGATCTTGTCGAGCAGTTCGCCATTGAGCACTTGCTCACCTTCCACAAGGATTTTGATCCCGAGATCATCGCACAGTTCTTTGCTTCCGTCCATTTCGGCACTGATATTGCAAGGACCATGACTTGGATGACAAATGGTCGCCGTCTGTCTGCTACTTGGAAGGAGTTCATGGAGTTGCTTAACGTTCTAGATGAAGGGCTCGACACGCCAGTTGGAGTTCGCCCTCATGCCAACTCTGACTCTGCCAACAAGAACAAGCTCATGCCATTCCTTGTTCCGAAGTCTCTTTCCAACAAGAAGACTGTGTGGGTGCTTAATCCCTTCCTTGACATCATGCATCGGCTCTTTCGGAACACCCTCTTCCCATGCATTGGGCACATGGGCCAGGTACATGCTTACCTCATTGACATGATGATTATCTGCGAGGAGGCTCATAAGGCTCAGACTCAACCACTTGATGTCTCACGTATCATGTGGTGTGAGCTTCAGTTCACCGTGTTCAACCGTAAGGTCCCCATCTACGGGCCTTACCTGTTCCACTTGATCTCCACGACTTGGGAGAAGTTGTTTCCCCAGGATGAGTTTGAGGCTCCAGGGTGGATTCGTCATGAGTCTGTCAGGCTCCGCATCAAGCCTCAGTGGGCTAACACCACCACTTCTGCTGAGGCTGCCAGGCAGGCTGTGGATGAGGAGGAACTTGAGAGGGATGAAGCTGTTGCTGACCGTTCTATTTTCTCGCCTCCCTCTGATGAGCCCTCTTGGGCAACGAAGCTGAAGAACAAGATGAAGAGGCTGTTCTGCATGCAGGTTCAGGGTCAGTACAAGGCCCATGTTGCTCAGAAGGAGAGTCGCCGTCGTGACATCAGGATCTTGAGGGCTTGCGGGGAGATGTGGCCAGCGGTTCTGAGAAGCACATCACCCCAGAGACTGCCTGGATGGAGAAGTAGGGTTACAAGTGGACCGATTTAGAGGAGTCTGTTCCTGCTGCAGAGTCTGAAGACGAGGAGTCCTTTTCCGCCTGAGCCACCACCGTTGTTGTAGGTGACCTCTCTGCCTTTTTGGTGTCTCAATGCCAAAGGGGGAGAGTGTAGGATTTGCGTGAGTGTCGTGTGTTTCGTCGTTTGCCTTGCCTTCCGTCGTTGAACTTCTTGCTTTGATTTGGTTGTGCTTGTGAGACTATGTTTATCATATGGTGTAAGACATATGCACTCTATCGTACCTTATTGATCTTGTGCTTTATCATGCTATTCATGTTATGCTCATATCTACTATCTTGCTTAGTGTCAGCCTTTCCATTGCAAGATATGCCTTGTTTCTAAAATATAGGGGGAGTGGTGATCCTAGTATTCATGCCGTGCAGTCCAAAGCACCTTACTCTCTATCACGAATCTAGGGGGAGCTCATCTATATTTTAGAGATGTGGGGTTTGCTTGTGCTATATTCATCTCCTTTGTGCAAATCCCGTATTGTCATCAATCCACCAAAAAGGGGGAGATTGTAAGGGCACTTTTGTCCCTAAGTAGTTTTGGTGATTTATGACAATGCCTTTGCGGACTAATCGTGTGTATTGAGCTTTTCAGATTCATCACGACTAAACACAAGGCGATTTGATGCCCCTCGAAGATTATTGAAGACATCGTTTGTCTACGATTCGGTTCGGTGCAGTTGAGTCTTAGGAGAGCCCTACTATTAAGAGGGGGTCCGCTTTGAAAAGGTTTGGGTGGAATCTCACGTACACATTCCCTTTTGCACCGCCTTTCCTTGAGCTCCTTGGAGTGTTCCTCCGTCTCACCATGTCTCTGCGAAATGAAGGCCTCGGTCTTGCTCTTCTCAGGCTAGCGGTAGTACTGCTCTTTTGAGCGGTACTACCGCAGGAGCCAGCGGTAGTACCGGGCTCCGGCACGGTAGTACCGTAGATTCCCACGGTAGTACCGCTCGTCCGAGTGGTAGTACCGCGAGCTATGGTGTGGCACCGCTCTCTAGCGGTGGTAGGCGCGGATGTAATTTTTTACATCCGCGCTCCACGCGGTAGTACCGTACTATGTCGCGGTAGTACCGTGGCGCCAGGCCAGGTTCCGGAGCATGAGCGGAGGTAGGGGCGGATGTAATTTTTTATATCCGCACCCTCCACGGTAGTACAGCAACCTCGGTCGCGGTAGTTCCGTGTCGGATTTGTGCACGACATTTTCTTAGCGGAGGTAGTCACGGATGTAATTTTTTACATCTGTGCCTATCAGGCCTGGCCCGTGTCTGCCTTGCGGAAGTACCGCATGGGGCCGCGGTAGTACCGCTCCTGCGGATCTACTGCACCCTGTCGGTGCTCCTTTTTACGTGGTCAGGTCTCTACCGTGCTCATGGTAGTACCGCACGCTAGTGCGGTAGTACCGCGCCTGTGGAGCGGTAGTTCCGTGGGTCGCGGGCTGAGTGGTGGGCAACGGTTGGAATTGTTCCCCACTATAAAAGGGGGGTCTTCTTCTCCAAGAAGACTCACCTCTTCCAACCCTAAACTCCATTGTTGCTCCAAGCTCCATTTTTGCCCGATCTCTCTCCCTAGCCAATCAAACTTGTTGATTTGCTCGGGATTGGGTGACAAGGGCCCGATCTACACTTCCACCAAGAGATATTCGATTCCCCCCCACTTATCACTAGCGGATCTTGTTACTCTTGGGTGTTTGAGCACCCTAGACGGTTGAGGTCACCTCGAAGCCATACTCCATTGTGGTGAAGCTTCGTGGTGTTGTTGGGAGCCTCCAATTGTTGTGGAGATTGCCCCAACCTTGTTTGTAAAGGTTCGGTCGCCGCCTCCAAGGGCACCAATAGTGGAATCACGGCATCTCGCATTGTGTGAGGGCGTGAGGAGAATACGGTGGCCCTAGTGGCTTCTTGGGGATCATTGTGCCTCCACACCGCTCTAACGGGGACGTACTTCCCCTTAAAAGGAAGGAACTTCGGTAACACATCCTCGTCTCCACCGGCTCCACTCTTGGTTATTTCGTGCCTTTACTTTTGCAAGCCTACTTGTGTTGTATCCCTTGCTTGCTTATGTGCTAGTTGTTATTGCATCATATAGGTTGCTCACATAGTTGCATATCTAGACAACCTATTTTGCAAAGTTTAAATTGGTAAAGAAAAGCTTAAAAACTGTTAGTTGCCTATTCACCCCCCCTCTAGTCAACCATATCGATCGTTTCAAGCTCAAGCAATAAACATCCATCATACAATCAACGATTCCACCAATCTACCTCTCTCCCTTCTAACATGGTATAAGCCTGACCGATCCAAACCCTAGCCGCCGCCCGACGCTTCTGCCCGCGCGCCGCCCCCAGGGCGGTCGGCTGATATGTCTCCAACGTATTTATAATTTTTTATTGTCCCATGCTATTATATTATCTGTTTTGGATGTTTTATATGCATTAATATGCTATTTTATATTATTTTTGGGACTAACCTATTAACCTAGAGCCCGGTGCCAGTTTCTGTTTTTTTCCTTGTTTTTGAGCTTCGCAGAAAAGAAATACTAAACGGAGTCCAAACGGAATAAAACTTCAGGATGATTTTTCTTGGACCAGAAGACACCCAGGTGACTAGAAGTGCAAGTCAGAAGAGCCACGAGGCGGCGACAAGGATGGAGAGCGCGCCCTCCTACCTTGTGGGCCCCTCGGTGACCTCTTGACCTAGATCTTCCTCCTATATATTCACATATATCCCAAAACTCTCAGAAACATCCAGAAAAACACTTTTCCACCGCCGCAACCTTCTGTTCCTGTGAGATCGCATCTTGGGGCCTTTTTTGGCATCCTGCCGGAGGGGGATTCGATCACAGAGGGCATCTACATCAACTCTATTGCCCTTTCGATGAAAGTTAGTAGTTTACCTCAAACCTATGGGTCCATAGCTAGTAGCTAGATGGCTTATTCTCTCTCTTTGATTCTCAATACCATGTTCTCCTCGATGTTCTTGGAGATCTATCCGATGTAATTCTCTTTTTGCGGTGTGTTTGTCAAGATCCGATGAATTGTGGATTTATGATCAACTTATCTATGAATATTATTTGAATCTTGTCTGAATTCTTATATGCATGATTTGATATCTTTGTATTTCTCTTTGAATTATCGGTTTGGTTTGGCCAACTAGATTGATTTTTCATGCAATGGGAGAGGTGCTTAGCTTTGGTTTCAATCTTGCGTGAATTCACCCAATGACAAAGTAGGGGTAGTGACACATGTATTGTATTTTTGCCATCGGGGATAAAAAGATGGGGTTTTCATCATAGTGCTTGAGTTAATGCCTCTACATCATGTCATCTTACTTAAGGCGTTACTTTGTTCTTTATGAACTTAATACTCTAGATGCATGCTGGATGGCGGTCGATGTGTGGAGTAATAGTAGTAGATGCAGACAGGAGTCGGTCTACTTGACACGGACGTGATGCCTATATTTCATAATGATTACCTTGGATATCGTCATAACTTTGCGCTTTTCTATCAATTTCTCGCTAGTGATTTGTTCACCCACCATATTATTTGCCTTCAAGAGAGAAGCCTCTAGTGAAACCTATGGTCCCCGAGTCTATTTTCCATCATATTAGTTTCCGATCTACTATTTTGCAATCTTTTATTTTTCAGATCTATAAACCAAAAAAAACCCAAAATATTTTATTTTTTGTTTAGTTTCATTTATCTCTATGAGATCTCACATTTGCAAGTAACCGTGAAGGGATTGACAACCCCTTTATCGCATTGGGTCAAGTGTTTGATCATTTTTGTAGGTACATTCTATTGGGGACTTGCGCGTTTCTCCTACTGGATTGATACCTTGGTTCTTAACTGAGGGAAATAATTATCTCTACTGTGCTGCATAACCCTTTCCTCTTCAAGGGAAAAAACAACACAATCTCTAGAAGTAGCATCGGCCTCCATGATCGCCGCCGGGGGCTGCGTCGTCTGTACCTAGGGTTCGTCCGCCGGTCATGTTGACCGGCTGCCCTAGAGAGTCGTTTTCCTGATCTTTTGATCCGGGTTTTCTCTCCCTCTCGTCGATCGCTTTGATCGGTGTTTTCTTTTTGGTCTTCCCATATATGCTTGATCGGTTTGTGTCGCCCGTCGCCGCCGTCGACTCCCGTGTGCCTCTACTCTGGCATCGGCGCAACCGACATGCTTCTTCACCAACACATCGGCCTCGCGCGACTTGCTCCTCATGGTCGTCGTCCGCGCGCCGGCCGTCACCGCCCTCTCCGACCGGGACACCCGCATCGCCCTAACCGGCGGCCTCGCGCCATGCAGCTGTTGGGTTTCGTAGTAATTTCAAAAAATTTCCTACGCGCACACAGGATCATGTGATGCATAGCAACGAGAGGAGAGTGTTGTCTACGTACCCAACACAGACCGACTGTGGAAGCGATGACACGACGTAGAGGAAGTAATCGTACGTCTTCACGATCCAACCGATCAAGCACCGAAACTACGGCACCTCCGAGTTCGAGCACACGTTCAGCTCGATGACGATCCCCGGACTCCGATCCAGCAAAGTGTCGGGGAAGAGTTTCGTCAGCACGACGGCGTGGTGACGATCTTGATGAACTACAGCAGCAGGGCTTCGCCTAAACTCCGCTACAGTATTATCGAGGAATATGGTGGCAGGGGGCACCGCACACGGCTAAGGAATCGATCACGTGGATCAACTTGTGTCAACTTGTGTGTTTAGAGGTGCCCCTGCCTCAGTATATAAAGGAGCCAAGGGGGGGAGGAGGCGCCGGCCAGGAGGAGGTGGCGCAGGAGGAGTCCTACTCCTACCGGGAGTAGGACTCCCCTCCAATCCTATTCCAACTAGGAATCCCCAAAGGGGAAAGAGGGAGAGGGGTGGCCGGCCACCTCTCCTAGTCCTAATAGGACTAGGGGAAGGGGGGAGGCGCGCAGCCCCCTTGGGCTGCCCCTTTCTCCTTTCCACTAAGGCCCATGATGGCCCATATGGCTCCCGGGGGGTTCCGGTAACCTCCCGGTAACCCGGTAAAATCCCGATTTCACCCGGAACACTTCCGATGTCCAAACATAGACTTCCAATATATCAATCTTTATGTCTCGACCATTTCGAGACTCCTCGTCATGTCCGTGATCACATCCGGGACTCCGAACAACCTTCGGTACATAAAAATGCATAAACTCATAATATAACTGTCATCGTAACCTTAAGCGTGCGGACCCTACGGGTTCGAGAACAATGTAGACATGACCGAGACACGTCTCTGGTCAATAACCAATAGCGGGACCTGGATGCCCATATTGGCTCCTACATATTCTACGAAGATCTTTATCGGTCAGACCGCATAACAACATACGTTGTTCCCTTTGTCATCGGTATGTTACTTGCCCGAGATTCGATCGTCGGTATCCAATACCTAGTTCAATCTCGTTACCGACAAGTCTCTTTACTCGTTCCGTAATACATCATCTCACAACTAACATATTAGTTGTAATGCTTGCAAGGCTTATGTGATGTGTATTACCGAGAGGGCCCAGAGATACCTCTCCGACAATCGGAGTGACAAATCCTAATCTCGAAATACGCCAACCCAACATCGACCATTGGAGACACCTGTAGTACTCCTTTATAATCACCCAGTTACGTTGTGACGTTTGGTAGTACCCAAAGTGTTCCTCCGGTAAACGGGAGTTGCATAATCTCATAGTCATAGGAACATGTATAAGTCATGAAGAAAGCAATAGCAACATACTAAACGATCGGGTGCTAAGCTAATGGAATGGGTCATGTCAATCAGATCATTCTACTAATGATGTGGCCTCGTTAATCAAATAACAACTCATTGTTCATGGTTAGGAAACATAACCATCTTTGATTAACGAGCTAGTCAAGTAGAGGCATACTAGTGACACTCTGTTTGTCTATGTATTCACACATGTATTATGTTTCCGGTAAATACAATTCTAGCATGAATAATAAACATTTATCATGATTATAAGGAAATAAATAATAACTTTATTATTGCCTCTAGGGCATATTTCCTTCAGTCTCCCACTTGCACTAGAGTCAATAATCTAGATTACACTGTAATGAATCTAACACCCATGGAGCTTTGGTGCTGATCATGTTTTGCTCGTGGAAGAGGCTTAGTCAACGGGTCTGCAACATTCAGATCCGTATGTATCTTGCAAATCTCTATGTCTCCCACCTGGACTAGATCCCGGATGGAGTTGAAGCGTCTCTTGATGTGTTTGGTCCTTTTGTGAAATCTGGATTCCTTTGCCAAGGCAATTGCACCAGTATTGTCACAAAAGATTTTCATTGGACCCGATGCACTAGGTATGACACCTAGATCGGATATGAACTCCTTCATCCAGACTCCTTCATTTGCTGCTTCCTCACTAACTGGTGTAGGTGTCACTGAAACAGTTTTCTGTGATGAACTATTTTCCAGTAAGGGAGCAGGTACAGTTACCTCGTCAAGTTCTACTTTCCTCCCACTCACTTCTTTCGAGAGAAACTCCTTCTCTAGAAATGATCCATTCTTAGCAACGAATGTTTTGCCTTCGGATCTGTGATAGAAGGTGTACCCAACAGTTTCCTTTGGGTATCCTATGAAGACACATTTCTCCGATTTGGGTTCGAGCTTATCAGGTTGAAGCTTTTTCACATAAGCATCGCAGCCCCAAACTTTAAGAAACGACAACTTTGGTTTCTTGCCAAACCACAGTTCATAAGGCGTCGTCTCAACGGATTTTGATGGTGCCCTATTTAACGTGAATGCGGCCGTCTCTAAAGCATATCCCCAAAATGATAGCGGTAAATCAGTAAGAGACATCATAGATCGCACCATATCTAGTAAAGTACGATTACGACGTTCGGACACACCATTACGCTGTGGTGTTCCGGGTGGCGTGAGTTGCGAAACTATTCCACAGTTTTTCAAATGTACACCAAACTCGTAACTCAAATATTCTCCTCCACGATCAGATCGTAGAAACTTTATTTTCTTGTTACGATGATTTTCAACTTCACTCTGAAATTCTTTGAACTTTTCAAATGTTTCAGACTTATGTTTCATTAAGTAAATATACCCATATCTGCTTAAATCATTTGTGAAGGTGAGAAAATAACGATATCCGCCACGAGCCTCAATATTCATCGGGCCACATACATCGGTATGTATGATTTCCAACAAATCTGTTGCTCTCTCCATAGTACCGGAGAACGGTGTTTTAGTCATCTTGCCCATGAGGCACGGTTCGCAAGTACCAAGTGATTCATAATCAAGTGGTTCCAAAAGTCCATCGGTATGGAGTTTCTTCATGCGCTTTATACCGATATGACCTAAACGACAGTGCCACAAATAAGTTGCACTTTCATTATCAACTCTGCATCTTTTGGCTTCAACATTATGAATATGTGTATTACTACTATCGAGATTCAATAAAAATAGACCACTCTTCAAGGGTGCATGACCATAAAAGATATTACTCATATAAATAGAACAACCATTATTCTCTGATTTAAATGAATAACCGTCTCGCATTAAACAAGATCCAGATATAATGTTCATGCTCAACGCTGGCACCAAATAACAATTACTTAGGTCTAATATTAATCCCGAAGGTAGATGTAGAGGTAGTGTGCCGACTGCAATCACATCGACTTTGGAACCGTTTCCCACGCGCATCGTCACCTCGTCCTTTGCCAGTGCCCGCTTATTCTGTAGTCCCTGTTTCGAGTTGCAAATATTAGCAACAGAACCAGTATCAAATACCCAGGTGCTACTGCAAGCTCTAGTAAGGTACACATCAATAACATGTATATCACATATACCTTTGTTCACCTTGCCATCCTTCTTATCCGCCAAATACTTGGGGCAGTTCCGCTTCCAGTGACCAGTCTGCTTGCAGTAGAAGCACTCAGTTTCAGGCTTAGGTCCAGACTTGGGTTTCTTCTCTTGAGCAGCAACTTGCTTGCCGTTCTTCTTGAAGTTCCCCTTTTTCTTCCCTTTGCCCTTTTTCTTGAAACTAGTGGTCTTGTTAACCATCAACACTTGATGCTCCTTCTTGATTTCTACCTCCGCAGCTTTCAGCATTGCGAAGAGCTCGGGAATAGTCTTGTTCATCCCTTGCATATTATAGTTCATCACGAAGCTCTTGTAGCTTGGTGGTAGTGATTGGAGAATTCTATCAATGACGCAATCATCCGGAAGATTAACTCCCAATTGAATCAAGTGATTATTATACCCAGACATTTTGAGTATATGCTCACTGACAGAACTGTTCTCCTCCATCTTGCAGCTATAGAACTTATTGGAGACTTCATATCTCTCAATTCGGGCATTTGCTTGAAATATTAACTTCAACTCCTGGAACATCTCATATGCTCCATGACGTTCAAAACGTCGTTGAAGTCCCGATTCTAAGCCGTAAAGCATGGCACACTGAACTATCGAGTAGTCATCAGCTTTGCTCTGCCAGACGTTCATAACATATGGTGTTGCTCCAGCAGCAGGCCTGGCACCCAGCGGTGCTTCCAGGACGTAATTTTTCTGTGCAGCAATGAGGATAATCCTCAAGTTACGGACCCAGTCCGTGTAATTGCTACCATCATCTTTCAACTTTGCTTTCTCAAGGAACGCATTAAAATTCAACGGAACAACAGCACGAGCCATCTATCTACAATCAACATAAACAAGCAAGATACTATCAGGTACTAAGTTCATGATAAATTTAAGTTCAATTAATCATATTACTTAAGAACTCCCACTTAGATAGACATCCCTCTAATCTTCTAAGTGATTACGTGATCCAAATCAACTAAACCATGACCGATCATCACGTGAGATGGAGTAGTTTTCAATGGTGAACATCATTTATGTTGATCATATCTACTATATGATTCACGCTCGACCTTTCGGTCTCCGTGTTTCGAGGCCATATCTGCATATGCTAGGCTCGTCAAGTTTAACCTGAGTATTCTGCGTGTGCAAAAACTGGCTTGCACCCGTTGTAGATGGACGTAGAGCTTATCACACCCGATCATCACGTGGTGTCTGGGCACGACGAACTTTGGCAACGGTGCATACTCAGGGAGAACACTTCTTGATAATTTAATGAGAGATCATCTTATAATGCTACCGTCAATCAAAGCAAGATAAGATGCATAAAAAGATAAACATCACATGCAATCAATATAAGTGATATGATATGGCCATCATCATCTCGTGCTTGTGATCTTCATCTCCGAAGCACCGTCATGATCACCATCGTCACCGGCGCGACACCTTGATCTCCATCGTAGCATCGTTGTCGTCTCGCCAATCTTATGCTTTCACGACTATCACTACCGTTTAGTAATAAAGTTAAGCATTACATCGCGATTGCATTGCATACAATAAAGCGACAACCATATGGCTCCTGCCAGTTGCCGATAACTTGGTTACAAAAACATGATCATCTCATACAATAAAATTCAGCATCATGCCTTGACCATATCACATCACAACATGCCCTGCAAAAACAAGTTAGACGTCCTCTACTTTGTTGTTGCATGTTTTACGTGGCTGCTACGGGCTTAAGTAAGAACCAATCTCACCTACGCATCAAAACCACAACGATAGTTTGTCAAATAGACTCCGTTTTAACCTTCGCAAGGACCGGGCGTAGTCATACTTGGTTCAACTAAAGTTGGAGAGACAGTCGCCCGCAAGCCATCTCTGTGCAAAGCACGTCGAGGGAACCGGTCTCGCGTAAGCGTACGCGTAAGGTTGGTCTGGGTCGTCTCGTCCAACAATACCGCCGAACCAAAATATGACATGCTGGTAGGCAGTATGACTTGTATCGTCCACAACTCACTTGTGTTCTACTCGTGCATATAACATCAACATCAATAACCTAGGCTCGGATGCCACTGTTGGGTTTCGTAGTAATTTCAAAAAATTTCCTACGCGCACACAGGATCATGTGATGCATAGCAACGAGAGGAGAGTGTTGTCTACGTACCCAACGCAGACCGACTGCGGAAGCGATGACACGACGTAGAGGAAGTAATCGTACGTCTTCACGATCCAACCGATCAAGCACCGAAACTACGGCACCTCCGAGTTCGAGCACACGTTCAGCTCGATGACGATCCCCGGACTCCGATCCAGCAAAGTATCGGGGAAGAGTTTCGTCAGCACGACGGCGTGGTGACGATCTTGATGAACTACAGCAGCAGGGCTTCGCCTAAACTCCGCTACAGTATTATCGAGGAATATGGTGGCAGGGGGCACCGCACACGGCTAAGGAATCGATCACGTGGATCAACTTGTGTCAACTTGTGTGTTTAGAGGTGCCCCTGCCTCAGTATATAAAGGAGCCAAGGGGGGGAGGAGGCGCCGGCCAGGAGGAGGTGGCGCAGGAGGAGTCCTACTCCTACCGGGAGTAGGACTCCCCTCCAATCCTATTCCAACTAGGAATCCCCAAAGGGGAAAGAGGGAGAGGGGTGGCCGGCCACCTCTCCTAGTCCTAATAGGACTAGGGGAAGGGGGGAGGCGCGCAGCCCCCTTGGGCTGCCCCTTTCTCCTTCCCACTAAGGCCCATGATGGCCCATATGGCTCCCGGGGGGTTCCGGTAACCTCCCGGTAACCCGGTAAAATCCCGATTTCACCCGGAACACTTCCGATGTCCAAACATAGACTTCCAATATATCAATCTTTATGTCTCGACCATTTCGAGACTCCTCGTCATGTCCGTGATCACATCCGGGACTCCGAACAACCTTCGGTACATCAAAATGCATAAACTCATAATATAACTGTCATCGTAACCTTAAGCGTGCGGACCCTACGGGTTCGAGAACAATGTAGACATGACCGAGACACGTCTCTGGTCAATAACCAATAGCGGGACCTGGATGCCCATATTGGCTCCTACATATTCTACGAAGATCTTTATCGGTCAGACCGCATAACAACATACGTTGTTCCCTTTGTCATCGGTATGTTACTTGCCCGAGATTCGATCGTCGGTATCCAATACCTAGTTCAATCTCGTTACCGGCAAGTCTCTTTACTCGTTCCGTAATACATCATCTCACAACTAACACATTAGTTGTAATGCTTGCAAGGCTTATGTGATGTGTATTACCGAGAGGGCCCAGAGATACCTCTCCGACAATCGGAGTGACAAATTCTAATCTCGAAATACGCCAACCCAACATCGACCATTGGAGACACCTGTAGTACTCCTTTATAATCACCCAGTTACGTTGTGACGTTTGGTAGTACCCAAAGTGTTCCTCCGGTAAACGGGAGTTGCATAATCTCATAGTCATAGGAACATGTATAAGTCATGAAGAAAGCAATAGCAACATACTAAACGATCGGGTGCTAAGCTAATGGAATGGGTCATGTCAATCAGATCATTCTACTAATGATGTGACCTCGTTAATCAAATAACAACTCATTGTTCATGGTTAGGAAACATAACCATCTTTGATTAACGAGCTAGTCAAGTAGAGGCATACTAGTGACACTCTGTTTGTCTATGCATTCACACATGTATTATGTTTCCGGTAAATACAATTCTAGCATGAATAATAAACATTTATCATGATTATAAGGAAATAAATAATAACTTTATTATTGCCTCTAGGGCATATTTCCTTCAGTCTCCCACTTGCACTAGAGTCAATAATCTAGATTACACTGTAATGAATCTAACACCCATGGAGCTTTGGTGCTGATCATGTTTTGCTCGTGGAAGAGGCTTAGTCAACGGGTCTGCAACATTCAGATCCGTATGTATCTTGCAAATCTCTATGTCTCCCACCTGGACTAGATCCCGGATGGAGTTGAAGCGTCTCTTGATGTGTTTGGTCCTTTTGTGAAATCTGGATTCCTTTGCCAAGGCAATTGCACCAGTATTGTCACAAAAGATTTTCATTGGACCCGATGCACTAGGTATGACACCTAGATTGGATATGAACTCCTTCATCCAGACTCCTTCATTTGCTGCTTCCGAAGCAGCTATGTATTCCGCTTCACATGTGGCTACACCGACCCTCGCGTTGCCGCTGCGTCACCTCGTCGGGCCGTAGCGAGCGTGGCACGCGGTCCATGCCGCCGTCCAGAGACCGTTCCCACGGTTGCACTGACCAGAGTTCCGCCGCTGCGCTGCCCCTTCGGGTCGTAGCACCGCGGCCCGCGGTCCCCGCCGCCGCCCCGAGGTCTTCCCGCCGTCGCCCCGGCCTGCTTGCTGCTGCTATGTCGCTCCTTCGGGCCATAGCGCTACGGCCCACGGTCCACTCCGCCGTCACCGCGTGTCGACCTCCCGTGGTATGCGCCGCGTCGTCTCCCTCGGCGCGGGAACGCCATCGTCTGCGCTGGTCTTCGTCATGTTGTTGGGTTCTTCGCCTACTTCGAACACCGCCGTCGCGCTCCTAACCTAGCCGCCGCCACCAACAGGCCGCCGCTGCCGCTACCCCTGTAGCCGCCGCCGCTCATCCACCCCCTTTCGTCTTTGTCAAACACCAGCCCGTCGCCAGTGTTGCCATCTTCTTCCTCGACCACTTCGTCTACTCTGACCATCGTCGGCGACATCGGCCCCATGCCGATTGGCGCCGTAACTGTTGTCGAGTCATCTTCTCTGCTGGCCCTCTGACTCCTCGACATGCCGTACAACTTGTGCAGGCCCCTCGTCTACGCATGCCCGGTGCTGGCAACACCGATGCGTGCCTTCGTCCACGACTTGTCCCCGGGCCCGGCAAGCCTGGTGCGGTGCTTCGTCAACTTCATCTTCGTCCTTATACTCATGCCCGATGATGGCAACACCGACGTGTGCCTTCATCTACAACGTGTCCCCGGGCTTGGCAAACCTAGCGCAACGCCTCGTCAACATCGTCTTCTCCCCCGCGCACCACTACTTCAACACCAATGCGCTCGTGACTAACTCGGCGCCTCCTTGCGCTCGCGGCTCCACGACGACTTCCTCGACACCGACAACCCTGACTCGACATCGACCATGACATTCTTCGCATGGCTACCTCGACCACGGCTACACCACCCACGCTCTCAGCTCCCTCGACAAACGGCACAAAGGGCTACCACCTTGCTTGAGCAACCTCGTCGGTTTTCACTCCAGCCACGCCTTCCGCGATGCATTGACCGTTACGACTATGGTGGTGGTGGGGGGGGTGTTCGTCGGCTTGCCTTCGGATTCTTCTCCAGTCTCACCATTTGCATCGCTACCGTTGTGACTTCGGGGGGATGTTGAGTATATGATTATTAGGAAGTATAGGATAGACTAGGATTTGTCCTACCTTGTCTTGTACTCCAAGTTGGTCATTGTACTCCTATATATATGGCTACGAGGCTCAAGCAATAAATAAACATCCATCATACAATGAATGATTTCAAATCTCCCTCTCTCCCTTCTAACACAGCCAAAACTTAGCAGAGTAAATATACTTCACGAAGGGTTTACTCCACTATTCTTAGGGGATCGGTTAGAAATGCCCTTAAAGCATTTTCAGGCGGAGCCAACTCATTGGTGACTGGAACCAATAAAAATTAGCATACCTCTTTATAGAATTATTACGCCGCTAGCCTAAGACTAAGGAAAGAACTGAACACATTGCTTAGCAAAGCTGAACCCAATGACTGATAATCGTGTCTATGCCCTTCCATCCGTGCGGGTAGACGCGGACTGGTGGATACGTCCTCCTGCGTGCACAGCTGAAGTCCAATCGGATATCTTTGTGGTGCATGACCAGCTCACCGGCCGGTTTCATGGTCAAGTCCCCGATGAAGGTCTCTGGCCTTGCTCTCAGAGCATCGGCCGCTCGGCATCTAGTGCGGTGCAACGCAAGTAACCAGTGTCACCGTCCGTTGATTGTGGGTAAGGGACGAGCAGTTAGGTCATGTGACGTACTGGCCCACACCTGGTCGACGACCCAAGGCATTCAGAAGGAATCGAAACCTGGCCCGTGCCTTCGAGGCCCAGCAGGCAGAAGGAAGATTGAGGATGGCAAGGGAGGCAGCTATAAGAGACGAGTCGATGAGAGAAGACGGTGTCCAGAAACGAGTCAAGTAGTTATTTACTCTGCTTTCCCCTTCCAGCTCCTCCTCCACTTTTCCCCTTTCTGTATCCAAATTGTATCCAGCAAGCAGAACCATAACAATTGGTATCAGTAGTCTCTCGATCCACCGCGTGTGCACGCTAGATCCGCCAGTCCGTCTGGGGTTAGTAGCGACCTCTGGTTGCAGCTGTAATTCCTATCTCTCGGCAGGAATAGCGGCTCCGTGAGAGATCTGGCGCCTAAGAAGCGCGGCCCGAGCGCCGTGGAGCAGCAGATTTCTGCGGCCATGGACACGGTCAACGAGCACGGGGCGGCGACCAACGCCAAGCTGGATGCCATCGCCGAACAACTCAAAGAATTCCAGGCTTGGATGAAAGCGATGGACACCACGACCAAGTCCCTGGCGGCTTCGGTGTCGCTTCTCCAACTCCATGCGGAGGATGTGGAGGCGCGGCTAGATGTGCTCGAGTCGCCAGCACCACGCCTGCGAGATCCGACCCTCACCAACCCTCCCACTGTTGAGGTGCGCACGGATCGGCCCGACGGGCACGACGGGCATCAACATCCTCGGGGGGTAGTGCTGGGGGATCCGAGATCCTCCACTCTGCCTCCGGCCAACGGTATGCCCATTCATGCTCAACACCTGTTCGACAGAGAGTTTCCGGCAGAGGATAGGCGCACAACTCACAATTCACATCGCTCTCACTTTGGTTCCACACCTAAAATGGATTTTCCTAAGTTTCATGGAGGAGATTACCAAATTTGGCCAGAAAATTGTGAACTCTATTTTGAGATTTATGGTGTTCCTGAAGGGATGAAAGCTAAATTCGCTTCCCTAAACTGTGTGGGCAATGCTGCCTTGTGGCTTCAAATGGTTCAAAAGCGGCGCAAATTCATTCACTGGAATGAGTTGAAAGATGTTGTTAGGGAGAAGTGGGGCAGAAACAAACACAAATTCCTCATGAGGCAATTACTGCTAGTGAACCAAACAAGATCGGTCGATGAGTACACTCTTAAATTTGACACACTTAGACACCAAATTTTACTGGTCGATCCTAACACCAGCGAAGTGCTCTTTGTTGAGAGATATTTAGCCGGCCTGCGTGCTGAGATTCGTTCAGTTGTTATCTTACACCAGCCTGAAGATGTAGATACTGCTAGTTCTTTGGCGTTATTGCAGGAAGTGGAACTGGAGAACGAGAAACAATCAAGTCATTCCAAATCAAGTCACCGGTACTTGGGCAAGACATCCTCAAATTCAGAGAAAAGTAAGACAGTGACAGTGCCTGATGAGAGTCGCAAGCTGTCCGAGAAACTTGAAGCTCTGCGTAGTTATCGCAAGGCCAAGAATCTCTGTTTCACTTGTGGAGATCCTTGGGCTCGGGGTCACAAGTGTCCAGACAAGGTTCCTTTGCACATCATGGAAGAGTTACTGGAAGTTCTACATCTCGATGACCCCCCAGATCCTTAGCATCTCTCGGATTCCAGCTCAGACGAGGAAGTGATGCTGGTAACGACAGCCTCGACACCAGCGAACACAGTTCACCGCCGAATCATTCGCCTGCATGGCTTGATCGGGAAACACAGCGTCCTGATTCTTGTGGACTCGGGAGCAAATTGTTCGTTCGTAGACGGGAATCTGGTCAATGAACTGCACCTTCAACCTCACGATATGCCACCAGCCCAGTATGTGATTGCCGGAGGGGCGACAATGTCAAGCTCTCAGTGGATACCGAAACTGACGTGGTGGACTCAAGGCCAAACATTTCAGCAGGATGTTAAGGTGCTGAATTTGGGCTGCTATGACCTGATCCTGGGGGCAGATTGGCTTGAAGACCACAGCCCTATGTGGGCTCACTGGCGGAAGCGGATGCTTCATTTCACACATGAAGGACGTAGAGTTACTTTGACAGGCATTAAGGACAACACAACCTTGTGTAAACCTGTGTCTGCGAGGAAGATGCGCAGTCTTCTGCGCAGGGGAGCCGTGCAACATGCAATTCAGGTGTGTGCTGTCCACCAAGAGCTAGAGTTGATGTCATTGGATGTGTCGCAAGCTCAATCTGCGTTACCTCCAGAAATCGAGGCGCTGCTGGTAGAGTTCAATGGGTTGTTTCAGGAACCTACAGCCCTACCACCTCGACGACCTCAGGACCACAAAATACCCCTGATTCCCGGAGCTCAGCCAGTGAGTGCGAGACCGTATTGATACACTCCTCAGCAAAAAGATGAAATCCAACAACAGGTCAAAGAGATGCTCCGCCGAGGCATCATACGTCCAAGCAACAATCCATTTGCCTCTCCTGTTTTGTTGGTTCGCAAGAAAGGCGACACCTGGAGATTCTGTGTGGATTATCGCTTGCTCAATGCCATCACTGTTAAAAGCAAGCACCCCATGCCGATTGTGGACGAGCTGTTAGACGAACTAGCCGGGGCATGCTGGTTCACCAAGTTAGATCTGTTGTCTGGTTACCATCAGATTCGAAAAAGTGAAGGAGATGAGTTCAAAACGGCCTTCCGTACTCATCAAGGTCTGTATGAATTTCTGGTGCTACCATTTGGGCTGTCGGAAGCTCCAGGCACCTTTCAAGGGGTGCTGAACTTTGCCTTCGACAAGTTACTTCGCAAGGGAGTGCTGCTCTTTATGGATGACATACTAGTGCACAGCTCGACTCTGGAACAACATGTGCAACAATTGAGAGAAGTGTTCCACGTTTTGCAAGACAACCAGTTTGTGGTCAAGCGTTCCAAATGTGTGTTCGCGCAACAACAACTACAGTACCTGGGCCACGTGGTAGGAGCAAACGGAGTCGCTACAGACCCGGCCAAGATTGCAGCAGTACAAGCATCGCCAGTTCCAGCTAACCTCAAATCTCTCCGTGGGTTTCTGGGGTTAACTGGATACTATCGAAAGTTTATCAAGCACTACGGGGTAATCAGTCGTCCCTTGACTGAGTTACTTAAGAAAGGGACCCTGTTCCACTGGACTCCACACGCCGATGCAGCCTTCAAACTGCTCAAAGAAGCGATGATCAGTGCCCCGGTCCTGGCCGTCCCGGATATCTCTCAGCAATTCGTCCTGGAAACAGACGCGTGCAAGGATGGGGTTGGAGCCGTTCTCATGCAACAAGGACATCCTGTGGCCTACCTCAGCAAGGCTCTATGTCCTAAAAATCAAGCTCTCAGCACATATGAGAAAGAGTGCTTGGCTATCCTCATGGCAGTGGAGAAGTGGCGTCCGTATTTGCAGCACAACCACTTTCTGATTCGCACAGATCAGCAGGCACTACGACATCTGACAGAACAACGACTCAGCTCGGGGATTCAACACAAGGCATTCGTCAAACTGATAGGCCTCGACTACACCATTCAATACAAATGCGGGATTTCAAATGCTGCTGCCGATGCCCTCTCGTGTCGACCACACGATCTGCCTGTGCTGGCGATTTCGGCCCCTGTTCCTGCTTGGTTAGAACACTTGGTGGAGGGCTATGCAGACGACCCACACGCTAGTGCATTGGTAGCCGAGCTGGCGGTGACCGGCTCTAACAAATAAGGTTTCAGTCTGTTGCACGGGGTCCTCCGCTACAGAAACAAGATCTGGGTGGGCTCCAATTAGCTCGCACAACAACACATTATGCAAAGCTTACATGACAGTGCAGTGGGAGGTCACTCCGGGGTGCTGGCAACCTATCGGCGAGTCAAGCGTTTGTTTGCATGGCCTAAGTTGAAGAAATCAGTGACGGACTATGTGCGCTGCGAGGTCTGCCAGATGGCCAAGGCAGAGCATTGCAAACTTCCTGGGCTATTGCAGCCTCATGACATACCGCCGCACCCTTGGCATACTTTGAGCTGGGATTTCGTGGAAGGTCTTCCTAAATCGCAAGGGACCGATGTGATTCTGGTGGTGATAGACAAGCTCACAAAGTACGGTCATTTCCTTCCCCTGAAGCACCCCTACACAGCTCTCCAGGTGGCACAGACTTTCTTTGATCAGGTGTACAGGCTGCACGGGATGCCACAACGCATTATCTCAGATCGTGATCCAGTTTTCACCAGCCTGTTTTGGCAGGAGCTGTTCCGCCTGTCTGACACAATTCTCAACATGAGCTCTGCGAGACATCCGGAGACCGATGGACAGACAGAAAGATTGAACCAGTGTATGGAAGCCTTCCTCCGCTGCTTTGCTCATGATACTCCAAACAAGTGGGCACGTTGGTTGCCCCTGGCAGAGCACTGGTACAACACTTCTTTCCACACAGCTACGGGTCGCACGCCCTTTGAAGCTCTGTATGGTTATTTGCCCCGTCCCTTCGGCATGGAAACACCAGCTATGTCCACAGATCTTCGTGAATGGGTTGACGAACGAGCCGCAACACTGGAACTGGTTAAGCTGCATCTTCACAAAGCTCAAGTTCGCATGAAACGCCAAGCAGACAAGCATCGTTGCGAGCGCTCCTTTGAAGTGGGGGACCAGGTATACCTCAAAGTACAGCCCTATCTGCAGCACTCTCTAGCCACACAACACAACGCAAAATTGGCCCTCAAGTTCTATGGTCCTTATCAAGTGATGCGCCGTGTCGGAGCAGTGAGCTATCAGCTGGCGTTGCCAGCTAACTCCAAGATCCACGACATCATCCACGTCTCTCAGCTGAAGAAGAAGCTCCCTCCGCGTGCTTAAGTGACACCTGACACAGTTCCACGAGATTTGTCTCTCCTCCAACATGACAGCATTCTCCAAGCGAAGTTGATTTCGAAGGGTGGCAGGACCATTCCCCGCGTCAAGGTACGTTGGACTGGGCGACCGGCAGCACACGACACATG
Organism: Triticum dicoccoides; assembly: GCF_002162155.2. NCBI lineage: Eukaryota > Viridiplantae > Streptophyta > Magnoliopsida > Poales > Poaceae > Triticum > Triticum dicoccoides. Next base: position 176,353,673 of record NC_041383.1, read on the forward strand.
GGAAGATGCATTTGTCCCGCGCTCTCGATTTCCAGAGTTCACGACTTGGGGTCAAGCCGCTGCGAAAGGGGTGGGGAGTGTGACGTACTGGCCCACACCTGGTCGACGACCCAAGGCATCCAGAAGGAATCAAAACCTGGCCCGTGCCTTCGAGGCCCAGCAGGCAGAAGGAAGATCGAGGACGGCAAGGGAGGCAGCTATAAGAGACGAGTCGACGAGAGAAGACGGTGTCCAGAAACGAGTCAAGTAGTTATTTACTCTGCTTTCCCCTTCCCGCTCCTCCTCCACTTTTCCCCTTTCTGTCTCCAAATTGTATCCAGCAAGCAGAACCATAACAGGTCAGGACCTTATTGATGCTGCCTGCCTCGTTCAGGTTAGGAGGCAGCCATTTTGTCGCTCTAAACTGATAAAATAAAGTGTCACCTTTGTGAACACCGGATCCGTGGCGCAATGGTAGCGCGTCTGACTCCAGATCAGAAGGTTGCGTGTTCGATTCACGTCGGGTTCAATAGCCCGAACATATAATCCGGTCTTTTTTTTTTCTCAACTTTTGCCGTTTTGGGCCCTTGTGGCAAACGAAGAAAGAGCAAACTGAGGCCCATTTTGCCAATAAGCCCATGGAGAGTCGTGGCCCGCTCCGCCGCCTCCGAACCAAAAGTCCAAAACCCTCACAAGCCACTTCGCGAACATTCTCCTCCTCCTCCTCACCCCTGACCTCCCTTCCGCATCCACGCGAGCGAAGCCGCGCCGGCGAAGAGCAGGCGAACCTTCTACAACCCTCCGACTCCGAGCCCCCTTCCGCGGCCCGCAGCCATGGCGACCGTCATGCAGAAGATCAAGGACATCGAGGACGAGGTACTTGCCCGTTGCCTCCAGCCCTCCGGCGACCCACCGCGACGGCGGATGGATTTGACTCCTGCGATTAGTAGTGGTAGAGCTGCAGTCCGTGCGGGCTTTGCTTAGTTTCGAATTGAAATTGTACCATGCTGGTTCGCCGTGGCTCACTGCTTGTGCGGTTTGAGCTGTAGTCAGATTGGATTTGGGGCTATGTTAATTAGGTTTACAAGTAGCAGGGGCCTAGTTTTTTTACTTCTAGTGTCGATTTAGAACTGTTTATTTTCAGCTAGCTTTGCTACATGGATTTGGGGATATGCGGTGTTGCTGCGTCTAGCTGTTGCTACTCTTGATTTGATAGGATGGATGCTAACCCAATGCTCACAGATTCTAGACATACGCTTAGTCGATGGCTAGTGAGGCTTTGGTGGCATTCGGTCTCCGTAGCTGGTCTTCACTTTTTGGTTGCAGACTGAAATGATTTGGATCAAAAAATTCTTTGAATTGTGATGCATTTTGTTGTTCTGTATAATATATACTCCCTCCATAAAGAAATATAAGTGCGTTTAGATCACTAAAGAAGGCTCTTATATTTCTTTACAGAGGGAGTATAAGCTAATCAGATAGTGGGCTTTAAGTTGATGATAGCTTCTTATCATCTGCCTGAGTAAGCGTGTCTTATCAAATGGGGCTTAGTTGATATAAATGGGTGCTCAGGTGTTAGGTGGAATGTTATGTGAGAAGGAGCATTTGTTTTGCTGACAAGTCATGCTCAAAGATGCTCGGAAACTGCTGCAGAGGGTACTGAATTAGTTTAAGTTGGGGTTTATAATGGACTGGCAGGTTCAATGGTAATTCACTTAGTTTACCTTTGTCTGCTTGTTCGCGATTTGATAGCTGTAACTGTTGAATTAGCTTGTTTATGACTGTCACAAGAAGCTGCTGGTCTTTTATGTAATTATTAGGACTCTGCTATACGAGCACATAGAGTGCTCACCGGCATCTTGTATGTCATGGTGATGATTTAGTCCAGGTGGTACTTAATTGGATATTAATATGCTTCTGAAGTGATATGATATGTTGGTGCTTTGGTTTGTGGTCAACATTTGACAATATTAAATCGTTGTCAAGTAGTGAGACTCTGAAAATGTTATTTATATATGCATAATGTTGAGCTGCTCTTAGCGCTCTTGAAGGACTGGACAAGCGAGCATGAATGTTTCAAATAGTTGGCCAAATGCAAATTTATCCACTTTACAAACCCTGTGCTTATTTTTTTTGCTTCTCTTTTACATGACAGATGTCAAAGACGCAGAAAAACAAAGCCACTGCACACCATCTTGGTCTTCTCAAGGTGATTTGAAGCTCCTATCTATTTATTTCAATTAACTGGAATCAATTCCATAATAGATCATGCTATTGTCTAGGAATCTGAAGAACTAGCTTACAGATAGTTTACCATTCACAAAAACTTATGCCTAAATGTTTGTGCTGCTGTTGCTACATATATCTTGCCTTACTTCATGTCCAGCCATATGGCGGTGCTGTCAGTTTTAATCTGGGTCATTGGCTTGACAGTGTAGATATTGATTTTATCAAATCCAATAGCATGGTCCCCGTTGTTGTGGATGAACCTTGATGCATAACAGTTGCATCTGGGCCGTGGCAATGCAATACTGTGGTTATATGCTGCACTATGTATGAGCTTGCATATGGCGTTGAGAAGTGCTTGAAATGGGGTCTCAGGCTCCATTCCCTCATCAAGCTAAACCATTTTATTCTTCTATAGGATTTGATAGTTATGAGCATGTTTTATGTTTAAGCTATTATTGCTACTTTTAGGAAATTTTCGCTGAGTTATTCCTTCCGTCAGGCTAAACTTGCAAAATTACGGCGAGAGTTGCTCACTCCTACAACCAAAGGTGGTGGTGGTGCCGGTGAGGGGTTCGACGTGACAAAAAGTGGAGATGCACGTGTTGGTTTGGTGGGCTTTCCTTCGGTTGGGAAATCAACATTGTTGAACAAGCTGACAGGAACTTTCTCAGAGGTCTGCTCTTTCTGTACTAATGTTCTTTACACTTTTCTGGACTATAATGTTATTCAATACTGATAATAACACATTCTTTCTGCTCCTTGTCTGGTTCAAAAGGTTGCGTCCTATGAGTTTACAACTTTAACATGCATTCCTGGAGTCATTATGTACAAAGGGGCTAAAGTACAGGTATTCTTCTACTTTCAAAGAAAGCTACAAGCTGGCGTTTCTTGCCAGAGAATGTTTTTCTTTGTTTGTAATAGTCACTACTTATTCAGCTTCTAGATCTTCCGGGAATCATTGAAGGTGCTAAAGATGGAAAGGGTAGAGGGAGGCAGGTAATATGTCCAGCTTTTGCTCCATTTTTGCAGTGCAGTTCATATTCATGGACACATGGTCTCAACAAACATGTCACGATGTATCATACATGAATAGTTACATTATTTACAGTTCTCATAGCACTGTTAGTTTAATATTTATGTGAGCATTTAGAACCCATCTTTTGTGCGAATTATCTGAGCACCCACCTATTATAGAAATCATCTATGGCAGCAGTATGTACAAAAATGCATTGCCACTCTCTCCTGGTAGTGTTTTTTTTAATATTTAGGGGGGAAATGGGTATAGTGCACCATATAAATCATGCTAATTGTCATTGTAGCAATCAATATTGTGCTTTCACTTTCGAGCTCATAATGTACATTGTTATTACATATGGCTGGGAAGTTACTTGGATATTCTTTTCCATCTTGAGAGATCATAAGAATAAATTTCCTTTGTGTCGTACCTTTTTTCCAAGCCATTTAATTTGTGGATTATTAAGTTTGTTGCATGCTCTACTTACCATCTTTCAAAATATTTCAGCCAATATTCATGCTTTTCAATACTGTAAAAGACTAAAAATTATTATATCACGAAGGGGTTTGCCCGCGTTATAACTTGTGCATGCTTTTTATTTATTCAGGACACTTTATGCACACCGTGGTCTAAGAATTTCCTGAATTATCCCCTGTTCTTATCTTTAGGAGTTATGTCATGTCTACTTGGCTTAATGATTGATACGATTTTCAGGTCATCAGCACAGCTAGGACATGTAATGTCATTCTGATTGTTCTTGACGCCATAAAACCCATAACTCACAAACGACTCATTGAGAAGGAGCTTGAGGGATTTGGCATCCGGTAAGTCTCTATGTTGATACCATCTTGATTCTTGAGCACTTGTTGTCCTTCTCTTCCAGGCTGAAATTGTTTGTCAGCAACCTAAATGGTTTTGTTTAGCTTTGTTGTGAATTTGGGCATTATCCAATTACATGAGTGGCACCCGTGTCCATTGGGCATGGCAATTCCAGATTCTGCATGTGATAATATTTGTCTTTGTAAGGTGTTTCTTTCTCAAACAGTCTTGTACTAGGGTGTTCCCATGGTGGGCCGTGTTTTTCCCTTCTCTTGGTCACCTGCTCAGTTTGCTTCCCATGAAATGATTTCATCTCTGAATGTCTTGTTTGTTGAGACAAGGTTGATCTTTAACCTGTATGAGCTTTCCATGTATTAGGTTGAACAAGACACCTCCCAATATGACATTCAGGAGAAAGGAAAAGGGTGGCATCAATTTTACATCAACAGTAGCGAACACACACTTGGACCTTGACACAGTAAAAGCAATCTGTAGTGAGTACAGGATTCATAATGCTGATGTCTCCCTGAGATTTGATGCAACAGCAGATGACCTTATAGATGTCATCGAGGGAAGTAGAATCTACATGCCTTGCATCTACGTCGTCAACAAAATTGACCAGATCACAGTCGAAGAGCTGGATATCTTGGACAAACTTCCCCATTACTGCCCAATTAGGTGAGTCTTTACTTGGCTTCTTGATATGTGTGGTTTCTCTTATCTATTTTTCCTTGGCCACTAAAGCACTTTCTTCTTTCTGTTACCTGCTGACAGTGCACATCTGGAATGGAACCTTGATGGGCTTCTAGAGATGGTCTGGGAATACCTAGATTTGTGCAGGCTATACACAAAACCCAAAGGGCTGAACCCAGACTACGAGGATCCTGTGATCTTATCATCCAAGAGGAAAACAGTGGAGGACTTCTGCAACCAAATCCACAAGGACATGGCGAAGCAGTTTAAATAGTGAGTACAGCCACATCTCCCGGCTTTTTTGCTTCCTTGTAACCATTAATCTGTGAGGCTAATTGATCGGTAAACTTGCAGTGCACTGGTGTGGGGTTCAAGCGTGAAGCATAAGCCTCAGAGAGTCGGCAAGGTACGCATTCTTCAACCACTGCCGTGTTACATTGTGTCCTTCCTAGCACTAATTCGCAAGACCTCTGCAGGAGCATGAGCTTGAGGACGAGGACGTTGTTCAGATCATTAAGAAAATATAAGCTACACACCGTGGTGCGAGCGATTCTGTTTTGCGGATCAGGAAGGAGTTCTCAGCTATGAAACTTTTTGAGAAGCAGCTACATTAGGGCCGGTGTTCCTTTTGCTAGCTCTGATGCCCATCGTCGGGCTGCTGTTTGCATAAAAATCTGGTTTCGATCACAAGACAATGTGGACAGTTTTTTTATTAGCTTGTGCCAAGTAGCCATATGTAATTGTGACTGATGCCTGTCATGCCACAACCGCTGAACACATGGGAAGATGCTTATCTATCTCGAGAAGATGCTAAGATGGTTCTTATAGCTTTTGAAGTGTTTCAGTTTATCGTTTCTGATCTCCCTGATGATGAGGCTGCTGATTATACTTTGCCAATGATGAACAAAACTTGAGGATAACATGGCAAGTGTACTGGTTGTCATTACTATTATTACCAGATCCCGTATCGTTTGGCTGTTTGTCGACTTGCATTATGATCCTTGACCATCTGGCAGCATCCTTGTACGGGGCATCTGCTGTTGTGGTGCGAGCATGTGACGGTGCCTTGTCAAGTTGTGGGTGTACGCATGTTCGCTGGTACTATCAATGATTGGGACGTGTGGATCTCCATTTGGTTTGACGCTCCTTCCTTTTTTACCTCTGAGAATGTGGCTTTATTTGTCGATGCTTCCTGTGATCTCGGAGCATCCACTACCAGGAGCAGTTGATTTGACGCGGAATGTCACCGGTGACCCATCTCTAAATGGGTCATACGCGTCACATCAGTTTGCATTTGGCAGTACAAAACATAGATTTCCCAAGAGATTTTTTGCGAGTGAAAGAAACGAGACGGCGTTGCATGTGAGGGTTAGAATGGAAAATAGCCTGAACTGCGCCTCCTCTGGCACTTCCTGTAGACAAGCGTGGACTACTTTGATCGGAGAAGATCACATGTTGATGCCGATTAAGTATTGGGAGCAAATAAAACCTCCATCGTCAAATCACAGAGGATAGTAGGAAAATAGAAAGAAATATCCACATGCAATAATTTTCTCGACGACGAGGAGGAGACGAAGCCCTTACTTCTTCAAGGCGGCGTCATCTTCTCTGCTAATCATCAGTCGATCCTTCTCCTCTCTCCGTGTTTCCTGGACTGCTCCTACCCTCCTCGGTCCTGCCATTTCCGTTTGGCCCCGTCGTCGGTTCTAGTCGAATCCCCCATTCTGCCCCGACCCGAGGCGCGCGGCTTCGCGGGACAAGAAGAACACGGCCGCCCGGCAGTTCCCGGTTCCCTAGATCTGCGTGGCGGCGGCGAGAGGCAGAGTCCGTCAGGAGGGCGGAGGAGGCGGCGGCCAGCCCAGCAATGGTGCCGTGGGAAGGCTACGTGAGCGACGAGACCATGGGCACCTTCGCGCCCATCCTGCTCTACTGGGTCTACGCCGGCGGCTACCAGCTCGTCCTGCACCGCCGCCCGCTCCAGCGCTACAGGCTCCACACGCGGGCAGAGGAGGAGGACAAGAACCTCGTCACCCTCCCCGCCGTCGTGCGCGGCGTGCTCCTGCAGCAGCTCGTGCAGGCCATCGTCGCCATGATCCTCTTCATGGTAAGCCTACTATCCCCGCGGCATTGCTGCTCTCGTTGCTGCCTGTTCCTTCAGTGGTGATGTAAGCTGCCATGGATATGGACAAGGAGCAGAGCTAATCAATAGTTCCTCACATTTTGGCTTGGACTAC